>NC_072476.1:80476556-80778222 GCF_027574615.1 Eptesicus fuscus | reverse complement strand
ATTGTTGTTTTATGAGAGATTTTACCTGTGCAGATTGACATTTAAACTGATGGAGTATTTAAGAATTTTATACAGTGCTATTTACTGGCCCTTTGATTTTTGTTTTGTTTTGTTTTAATCTAAAAAATACTATCACTTTAAAAGTTGTTTGTTTATAAAATGTAAAATATAAAAATTATTTAAGGTTTTCCATTCAGAGTCCTCATTCTTCAAGACTCATTCATGAAACATCTTTAATCCCTGCTTTAGGATTTTGGGTATACTAATTGACTAGTTTAATATTGTTAGGAGAAAGTGTTTATATAGGAAAATGCCAGGAAAAAGGTATACTTGTTTTGGTGATATTGAAAGATTGTTTCTTTCTAAGCTTGATCTAGGAATAGTTTTTAAAATATCTGTAAGAGATGAGTTCTATGGTTTTAAAAATAATCCTGTCTTAAATATTTTCTTCATTATAGATTTTGATAAAATTTTAGGTAGCAATGATTTAGAAATTATATTGTCTGACATGCCTGGAATATAACCATCCTAACTTCACACTGAAATACGAATCCTTCTCAGGGGTTGTCCATGTCTGTTGTATAGGTTTGGTCTGTGAGACAATGTGAACAAGTTCAGACTAGACAATGTGAATTTTTCATAAGGATAAGTTTATTCGCTATAAAGGTCTACCTCTTTATCCTGAGATTTTGTCTTTTGTTGCAAAAAAAAAAAATTTAGATGACAGCCTTTGTTATTTCATTTTATGTCTTTCATTAGCATAGTAGTTGGTCAGTCCCTGTCTCCTCCACATCCTTATTTTAAAATAATCTGTTAAATCGTAAAGTTTGTGAACGAATGGCTTTAAAATACATTTTGAGCTAGAAATAGAATTGTTCTTTTCTTGTGAGAGTATATAGGAAGTTATTATCTGAATATCTTCTTACTTTGCTAGAATATGAGTTAGTTAAGAACCCTGGCCTTAGGCTAGTATTTTGCCAGAAAAAAAATAGTTTAGTCTGTCCTATCTTAAGTGAATAGAATTTCTAAGTACTAGCAACAAAGAATGGCAGGCTTTAAATATAGATAATATTTTGGAGTCCTTTTGATCTATTTAATTATATACATACAGTCTGTATTCTGTTATATCATTGTATGTGATAAGACATGAACATTTGATCATACTAAATTTTAACAAAATAGTTTTGTACTTTGCACTTGAAAAGGAATAACTAAAAACAATATCCTTTGCCCATGCTATTCTGGTAATTACTTTTTAAAGAACGTTTTTTATGTGTATGGGAAAAGAACAACAAAGTCCAAGGATTGAGAATATTTAAGCACAATATAATATTGGGGGGTGTAATGGAAATTCTTTTCATAAGTAGAATAACATAATTCTTATCACATGAACCCATTTAAGCAGATGTCCAAATGTGATGGTAAAACAATTATGTTGCATGTTGTTTGCCATCCAAGCATTAGAAATATAGTTTGAGTCGAAAGATTGGGTCATTTGGTTATGAAGTTCTTTTCTGAAAGGAAAAAAAAGGAACTTCATATTCTTTTCTAAATTGATTTGACTAGTGGGAGATATATGAGAAAGCATTAAGCCATAGCTTGATGCCGGTTTTTAGATAGTCATCTATATATTAGTATTCTGAATAACACTCAGAAGAGATTTATGAAGAAGTATAACTTAATTTTACATAAGTCACTTTATTTAAACTAACTGGACAATGAATTAGCTTATCCTTCAAAAAATATTTATTATTTTGGCAGAACAAAGTTCAGAAAATCTCAGAACCTGCTTTAAGATCATCAACAGTTACATCTTTTTATCATCAACAGAATTTTTACAGGTATGTTGTTGTAGTTTTTACATTGTAAAAATTTATACAGTTATGATTTTGTTTCTCATTTGAAATGAGGAGGTACCTTTATAAAATTTGATTGATGTGTATTACTTTAAGTGGGGGAAAAATTTTATAAGCATTGAAAACTGCAGGGCAGATGAGATGCAGTTCCATTAATTAGTTTTCTAAACCCAGAAAATACGCTGTTTGAAGAAATAGATCCTCATATTTCTATAAAAATTAGCATAGGGAATAAGTTATACTTTTATTCTCTAAACCTTTCCTAATGAGTTGTAATTGTAACTTTAGTATATAAATTTCAAATAGATTATAATGAGTCCCAAATTGAATTTTATTATGTTTTTCAGTATTGTAGATACATTCATATGTATATTTTGACCTTTGATTGAATTTCAGACATATGCAACAGGTCTGTGTCAGTCTTTTTGTGAGCTGCTAGGTGACATTACTACAGAAGGTCAAGTTCAAGTGCTCAAGGTATTGTCATTTTAAAAATTATTGTTATAAGTTTATAAGATTATTGTTACAAGTTTTCCATCTATATTTTGTGAAATTGGACCTTTATTTGAGTTTGATGATTGGCAAGGAGAAGAGTAATTCTAGACAGTAATTTCTTTTAGCAGTATTCAGTTGGTCTAATACTTAGGGACCAGAAGTCTCAAATTTGCCCATGTGTGCAGATCACCTGAGGATGTTGTGAAAGTGCAGATGCCACATTTTTAAGAAAGTCCCCCCCATCCCAAGACCTCCCTTTGTATAGCAAGGCTTTAAAAACTTTATAAATTATCCAAAGGCTGGTGATATTTAATACTTCTCACCCCTCTAGTTTGTTAGCCTGTTTTGGGATAAAATTTTTCACATTATAAGTTGTTACTTTTAATTTGGGTTGACTCTCAGAATACCAGGTTTCTATGGATTGTGTAAAATTAAGAACCAATATCAAATCACTGTATTGTACACCTGAAACTAATATATGTCAGTTATACCTCAATTAAAAAAAAAAAAAGCCAAAACAGCCAAATAAGCTCTGAGTTAGTCTTTATGCATTATATCTTTACAGATTAATGTTATCAGTTTTAACAAATGAACTCGGTCACCCCCAACTGCCCTCCTTTGCCGGCTCGGTCACCTCTAACTGCCCTCCCTTGCAGTCCTGGTCCCTCCCAATTGCCCTCCCCTGCTGGCCTGATCGCCCCAACTGCCCTCCCCTGCCGGCCATCTTGTGGCAACCATCTTGTGTCCACATGGGGGTGGCCATCTTTGACCACATGGGGGCAGCCATCTTGTGTGTTGGAGTGACGGTCAATTTGCATATTACCTCTTTATTATTTAGGATTATTATTTAGGATATTATTACACTAGAGGCCCGATGCATGAAATTCATGCAAGAGTAGGCCTTCCTTTCCAGGCCGCCGGCACCGGCTTTCCTCTGGCACCCGGAACCTGGGCTTTCCTCCAGGCCGCCGGCATGCACCCAGGGCCCGGGCTTCCCTCGCAGCCCTGGCTTTGTCCGGAAGGTTGTCTGGAAGGACATCTGGTCTATAATTAGCATATTATGCTTTTATTATTATAGATGTATATTTGTGTGTGTGTGTGTGTGTATATACACATATTCTTCATATATAGACTTTGCTAGAGAGTGTAGCTGTTAAATGTTTGCCTTTTTTGTTTTTTATTTCTTAGCTATGTTCTAAGTGAAATATGAGAGGTGCTTAAGTGAAGTGTTACTATCATAACAAAGCAGCATTTATCTTGTGTAAACCATGGCATTGCTTTAGGTCCTAAAAACTATTTGGTTGCTTCCTGTGAAATGAGAAGTGTTTTCACAAAAAGGTCCATCATAAGAAATGTACTTAACTAATCACAATTATGTAGCAGTAAACACAGAATATTTGGGGGACAAAGTGGATAAAAGTTTGTTCAGATAATAGCTATACATCTAATAAGAGTAATTATCAATTTGAGCTTATTCAAGTATGATAGTATTTTATTTGTCATTCTTCAGACATTATACACACATATACACATGTAAAGCTCCAGAGATCCATGTTAACATGCTTGTTAATTCCACTTATAAATTGGTTGCATTCAGTATATCACTGATTATATAGTTGTTTACCATGTAAGTAAGGAGTCAGTAAACCTTTTCTGTAAAGGACCACATAGTAAGTGTTTTAATCTTTGTGAGCCATATAGTCTTTGGCTCAACTATTTATATAGTTTATTTACAAAATTATGCAGTTGGTTGGATTTGGCTCATTGGGATAATTTTGCCAGCCCCTGGTAGTAATACTCAGAGCTTTCTTCTGTTAGGCATAGGTAATAGGAAAACCACAGTTTCTGGTCTTAAGACAGGTAATAACAAATGTTGGAGAAGTTATGGAGAAAACAGAGCCTTTATTCACTGCTGATGGGAATGTAAACTGATACAGCCACTATGGAAAACAGTATGGCAGTTCCTCAAAAAAAAAAAAAAAAAAAAAGAATTAGAATTACCATATGACCCAGCAATCCCTCTTCTGGGTATCTACCAGAAAAACTTAAAAACATCTATTGGCAAAGATATAGCACCCCTATGTTCATTGCAGCATTATTCAGAGTGGCCAAGACATGGAGACAACCAAAGTGTCCTTTGATAGAGGATTGGATAAAGTAGATGTGGTTCATATACACTATGGAATATTAAGGCATAAGTAAAGAAATACTGCAATTTGTGACAACCTGGATGAATCTGGAGAATATTATGCTAACTGAAATAAGTCAGTCAGAAAAAGCTAAGAACCATATGATTTCACTCATATGTGGGATATAAAACTGAAACTCAAAGGCACAGACAACAGTATGGTGGTTACCAGAGGAAAAGAGGTGGGGGAGTAGTAAGGGGTAAAGGGATCCAAATATATGATGAGGGAGATGTTTTAACTTTGGGTGGTGGGCACACAATGCAATATACATATCATGTATTATAGAAATCTGTTACTTGAAACCTGTATGATCTTATTAACCAATGCCACCCCAATAAAATTAATTTTAAAAAATTATGAAGTGATGAGAAAAGGAAGGAGCTTGACAATATTATTAAGGACTGTATTTGTTTCCTAAGGCTACCATAACAAGTACCACAACCTGGGTGGCTTAAAACAACAGAAATCCTACCTAATAAATAGTAATATGCAAATTAACCACACCTTCGCTACACCCAAGCCACGCCCACCAGACAAAGCCACGCTCACCAGCCAATCAGGGCGAGTATGCAAATTACCCAACAAAGATGGTGGTTAATTTGCATACGCTGAGGGAGGGAGGAGTGAAGACTGAAGACAACTTAGAAGGAAGAGGGAGGAAAAGTGGAAAGCAAGGTGGCTGCTAGAGGGAAAGCCCAGGCGGGGTGGGGCAGGGCGGAGCGGGGCGGCAGCAGCGGTGCGTGGGTGCAGGCACGGGGGCCCACAATGGTGGTGGCAGCAGCAGCGCACGTGGCCGCAGCGGCCGCTTGCAGGATTCTTCCTGCAAATGGGCTACTAGTTAATTTATAATAGTGGTTATCTCTCTCACAGGCTTCTGGAAACTAGAAGTCAAGATGTGGTCAGGGCCATTCTCTCTCTCTCTCTCTCCATCTCTCTCTCTGTAGACTACAGAGGACAGTCTGTTCCATGCCTTTTTCTTAGCTTCTGGTCGTTGCTGGAAGTCTGGCTTCCTTGGCTTGTACAAGCATCACAATGCTTCCCTTATCACATGACATTCTCCTTGTATTTCTGTTTTCTTATAAGGGCACCAATCATAAAGGATTTACTTTATCTTAATCACATCTGTAAAGATCCTGTATTCAAGTAAGGTCACATTCACGGGTGCCTGGGATTAGGACTTCAACATACCTTTCTGTGTGCAGACTTAAATCTATAATAAGAATGTAATATTGAAAAGTAAATCGATGACTTTTATGTATAGAGAGGTAGTAAGGAGAACCTGATCTGAGTAGGTTTTTGTAGATAACAGTGGCTCAGTAGAAGAGAAGATAGTTCCAAATGATACAAGATATTGGGATTTCAAACTAGAGGGTATGTGGAAGGATTAAAATGAAAAAGGAGCAAGAATTTGTTTTCTTAGTTGGCAAAGATGGCCGTAATTGAAGCTGTGGTTATACTGGTAGGCGAAGAGTATAGTTAATTGGCATGTGACCTTGGTGTCTTCAGTCAAAAGAGACAAGGTTGTCAGAACTGCCTGATGCCCGTCAGTATGAGACAGAGGTACACTGCAGAATGACTAGTGCAGTACTTCTGCACTTATTTCAGGGTGGGGTGGGGCAAGTATTATTCATCTCAGTGTTCATTCTTTAATTGTATCTTACTGATGTTTAAGTTGGTTTTTAAGCATGATTTCGTTATATTAATGTCTTAGGCTTTAAGGCTTTAAGGTAATTATAATGTTGAAAGGTTTTTAAAAGAACTGAGATAAAAAGTTCTTTGGTTGATTCTGACCCCCGCAACCCCTTGAAAGTCTATTTACCAAACATTACACTCTTTAGCACTCTCTCTTGAGTTTTCCTGACATACATTTTAAATCATAACAGAAATTTCAAACTAAAAAGAGGGCAAATAGAGTGAAACTGTTTGGCAGAACTCTGGTTTTAATTTTATAGGTTCTTCAGTTTCTTTTTTAGAGTAAAGTATAAAGGCTGAGAATCTACGTATGCCACTGTTACCAGGGAGCATGTGGCCTTCAAAGGGTTAATAACAGGAGTCTGTGTGTGGCTTGTTGAGATCCAAGCGTATCAGTCTTCACCCATACTAATTTCAAAGTATTCTAGCTCCAAAGTTTACAAATAATGTTGTGATTTTCTGTTAAAATTGTAACATTTATAACATTATCATTGACTTGTTTACTAAAGTTTTTTGTGAATTTATGCTCTTACCCAACCGATGTGCTGGCAATATATAATTACTAGTAGCCCTGCGCATGGATTGAGTCACTTGCCTCAGCTGGCCACCTGCCCACCTTCGCTGCTCGTAGCTCACTGCCCGCCCTCCTAGAGCTCTCTGCCTGATGGCCCGCCCTCCTGTAGCTCCCCCATCCCCCCTTCTTCCCTCTTTATAGCTTGCTGCCCTGCCCCCTCCTTTGATGGTTGGTCATTATGCCTCAGGGTGTAACGGATAATTAGCATATTCCTTTTATTATATAGGACTAGAGGCCTGGTACACGAAATTCGTGCACTGGGGGGTGTCCCTCAGCCCAACCTGCACCCTCTCCAATCTGGGACCCCTCGGGGGATATCCGACTGCCTGTTTAGGCCATATCCCTGGGATCGGGCCTAAACAGGCAGTCGGACATCCCTTTCACAATCCAGGACTGCTGGCTCCCAGCTGCTTGCCTGCCTGCCTGATTGTTCCTAACTGCTTCTGCCTGCCAGCCTGATCATCCCCTAACCACTCCCCTGCCAGCCTGATCTACGCCTAACTGTGCCCCTGCCGGCCCAGTCATCCCCAGCTGCCTTCCCCTGACAGCCCAGGCTGCAGCTGGGAGGGGATCGCTCTGTGGGGGTGGGTGCGGCCGCCACCCAGGCTGACAGCCCAGACTGCTGCTGGGAAGGGATCGCTCCTTGGGGAGTGAATTTGTTTTTGTTTTTTGTAAAGGGTCAGGAGGGCCTCTGGGCAGCATTCTGCCAGGCCACTTACGCTGCTGGCTCTCAGCAGCAGCCCTTCCTGGGACTTGGGGACTCTGGCAGGCCTGAGAGGACTGGGCGCTGCCATCTTGTGGCTATGGGTGCCACCATTTTTGTTGCAGAGTGACAGTTAATTTGCATATTACTCTTTTATTAGATAGGATAGTGAGGAACTTCATCAGTCTAGCACAGTGGTCGGCAAACTCATTAGTCAGTAGAGCAAAATATCAACAGTACAACGATTAAAATTTCTTTTGAGAGCCAAATTTTTTAAATTTAAACTACATAGGTAGGTACATTGTTCTTAACTTAATTAGGGTACTCCTAAGCTGGCCTTTGCTAAAAACTCAAGGGGCCAAAGAGCTGCATGTGGCTCGAGAGCCACACTTTGCCGACCAGTGGTCTACCATAATCTTAACTTGATCTTTTGCCTTAGTGATAATTTCTTCTCTGGAAGTAGAAGAGATAGCAAGGAATTGACACTTTGGACTTAATTCTAAATATTTGAGGGAAAACTAATTGGCAATGTGGGAGTGACAGAAATTTGAGAGAAAATTGCTATGTTATTTTGATGTTATCTTTATGGATTATTCAATGTGTTTGTTTTTAAAGTTTTTCTCCTCTGCTAGCCTGTAGGCTTTTTTGTGATCATAAACTTAGTAAATATATGTTTTGTTTTCTCTGAATGCATAGAATATAAGTGATTTGGAAGCCTGGGAATCCATAATTCTCAAGTTAAGGATTGCCAAGTGATTATCTAAAGTGCTGTCTAAAGTATGCTGACAGTGCATTTGGAATGTTATTCTCTCCTTGACCTGTGCCTTGGTTTGCACACCCAGTTCTGCTACTTATATTAGTTCTTAAATACATTCTGGACTTAAAGTATATAATTTATTAGTTATTATATAAGGGTTTTTACTATGTGATTTTTTTTATAATCTGTAACTGAAATATCTGAAATCCTCTGAGTTAAATTACAACTTATATATTCTATAAGTGATGAAGAAAAGAGGTTGTTTCTTATGTTTAAACTACAGGCCCGGTGCACGAAATTCGTGCACAGGGGGTGTGTGTCCCTCAGCCCAGCCTGCACCCTCTCCAATCTGGGACTCCTTGAGGGATGTCTGACTGCCAACTGCCCTCCCTTGCAGGCCTGGTCCCTCCCAACTGCCCTCCCCTGCTGGCCATCTTGTGGTGGCCATCTTGTGACCACATGGGGGCAGCCATCTTGTGTATTAGGGTGATGGTCAATCTGCATGTTACTCTTTTATTAGATAGGATAGAGGCCTGGTGCATGGGTGGGGGCCAGCTGGTTTGCCCTGAAGGATATCCCAGATCAGGATGGGGGTTCCCTTGGGGCCTGGGGCATCCTGGGCAAGGGGCCTGTGGTGGTTTGCAGGCTGGCCATGCCCCCGGCGACCCAAGAGGAGGCCCTGGTATCTGGGGTTTATTTATCTTCTACAATTGAAACTTTGTAGCCTGGAGCGGAGCCAAGCCTTCTGCTCACCCCGTGGTGGCAGCCATTTCTGTTGGGATTTATATATCTTCTATAATTGAAACTTTGTAGCCTTAAGTGGAGGCCTGGGCTGGCCAGGCTGTGCAAAAAGCTTGACTTCCTCCTGCTCTTTCCAGCTCCGTGGCTGCCACCATTTCTGTTTGGATTTATGTATCTACTATCATTGAAACTTTGTAGCCTTGAGTGAAAGCCTAGACCAGCAAGGGCAGGCGGAAAGCTTGGCTTCCTCCATTGCCGGGGAAACCCAAGCCTCCCTCCTGCTCTCTGTGGCCGTAGCCGTGTTGGTTGGGTTTATTTGCATATTTGCTCCTGATTGGCTTGTGGGCGTGGCGGAGTGATAGTTAATTTGCATATTACTCTTTTATTAGGTAGGATTTGAATTGACATTTTTTTCTCCCGATTTTTTGCAATATTGTTAGTAGTATAGTAATTGTTGAAAGACAGTTTGTTTTAAGTCACATGGAATGGACATTGTGAAACTTATTTGAAAAATGAGTTGTTTTTAGAATATGTCCTAAGGCCGTGGTCGGCAAACTGCGGCTCGTGAGCCACATACGGCTCTTTGACCCCTTGAGTGTGGCTCTTCCACAAAATACCACGGCCTGGGTGAGTCTATTTTGAAGAAGTGGCATCAGAAGTTTAAGTTTAAAACGTTTGGCTCTCAAAAGAAATTTCAATCGTACTGTTGATATTTGGCTCTGTTGACTAATGAGTTTGCCGACCACTGTCCTAAAGAGAATAGTTACTTTCTTACTATTTTAAAAAACTTATATTCATGTAAAATACTTAGAGGCAGGTTACACTCTGGACTGCAACAAAACTGTATGGTTAGAGTATTGGCTCTGCTTCTTTGCAGCTCTGTGAGGTGAGTAAGTTAATCTGTGTTTCTCACTTTCCATCTATAGAATGGGGATGAAAACTTTACCTACTTCCTAGGTTGAGGTGAGGATTACATGAGTTAAATAACAATGTCTAGCATGTAATCAGCTAATCTAAGTTTTGGCTATTTTTATCTAATTTAATACCATTATGTAGTTATCTAATCCTACCTAATAAAAGAGTAATATGCTAATTGACCATACCTTCGCTACACCCACAGCCAATCAGGGCGCTGTGCAAATTAACCCAGCAAAGATGGCGGCCCCCACGCGCTGCCCCTCCCCCAATCACTGAGGGACCCAGGCGGTGGCTGGCGGCGCGGGGTGGGGCGATCGCTGAGAGGGACCCCGGCGGCTGGCGGCGCTGGGCGGGGGTGATTGCTGAGAGGGACCCGGGTGGCTGGCGGCACGGGGCTGGGCAGCGGTAGCGCCTGCCCCGCGCCGCTGGCCACTGCAGCTCCCATTGCGATTGCTGAGAGGAAAATTGGTGCCAGCAGCCAGGTGAAGGAAGGTCTATTGCATGAATCTTCGTGCAACGGGCCACTAGTTATATATAATCTCCCTTTGGGGTAAAACACACTAATACACTTGTAGGTCACAAAATTGGTTGGTTGCCAAGATTTTTGGCTGTAAGAAAAACAAAACAAGTTATTCTGCCTATTCCTCTGACGATTTCTTCTAAATAAATGTTTATTTAAAATAAAGAATACATTAGTTAACTTTTTAAAAGTTAAGTAGGTGATTTACACAGTGATGGAGCTTTACTCTTTATCAGGAACTACATGTCTTACCTGGCTCTTTAAAATTGATTGTATTTAATTCTTTCTTTTTCAGAATAGCACAATTTAAATTTTTTTTTATTTATGGAAAATTCCAGATTTACATAATGTACACTATTTTTACACTTTTAGTAGAAAAAAAAAGACTTGCTTCTTTTCTCCTTTGCAGTAAAAGGAAGGTAATGCCATTATTTGTCCTTCAGTTTTACTTAGTATATTTTTTATTGAATGACTCAGCAGAAATCAATTTTCATACATATATATATTAAAATATTTGTAACATTTAACATAAGTTACAGATTAAACCAATTTCTCTTAACTATGCCAATAGGAAGTCATTAATACTTTAATTAAAATTTGGCAATGTGATAACATGATTTAGGGCTATTTTTATATCAACATTGCTATTGCCATACCTGTATATTTGATTTGAAATCTCAAACCAGTATTTTATTGTTTATTAAATAGATGTCAAATACTAGGAATATACTAATTACCATCAATAAGGTATTTATGGATTTTTAAATAAGGAATATTTTAGGACAGTGGTGCTTTTATTCTTGTACTTGAAATCTTGTAATCTGGGGAGCTCTCTTTGGCAGAAGAAAGTTTTGGCATTTTTCTATTCTCAGAGTTCCATTAAAGCTATAATAATAGTTTTTAATATTAGCTCATTATTTTCATTTTTAATACCTCGAAGATACTGTTTCTTAATATAGCATTCTATGTAACATTTAAAATATATTTTTTACTAAACATCACTGTTATACTAATTTCTGAAAGTATATGAAAGTAACTTCTTTGTGCTTTGAAACAGAAAATTACAATGTTATGAATATTGGATAGAGAGACAAGTATGCCTACTTTAGGGCAAGTGGTTAGCAAAAATAGGCTTTAATGTCTTCTATGTCTTGGAACAGCTTATCTAGATGAATACAATTATATTCTAAAAATATTCAAATTTTAATAGTTAAGATTTTTTAATCTGAATTTTGTCTATGTGTATACATTCAACTTTGAATTTAGAAATTCTCTTTCCTTTCCCCCCTCTCCCTCCCGTGGTCTAATCAAGCAGTAATTAGCCAGTTACTTTCATTTTTTATAGTATGGTTTATTTAAGATGGCACAAATATTTTTCAGGCATAATCTATTCTATATTAATAATAGCTAATACTAGCATTTACTATATGCTGCACATTTCTGAGCACATAATATAGAGATGCAGAGTTCATGTAATGCTCCCATAAACCTATGACAACAGTACTGTTTTTCCCCCAGTTTTTAATGAGAAATTAAGTAACAAAGCAGTAAATGTCTTGCCCAGGGTCACACAGTTAGTAAGTATTGGAGCTGTGATGTAAAGCTAGGCATACTGACTTTAGGATTCATGATCTAACTTCTTTGTAATTCACTGTAAGCCTAAATCAGTATTGTTTGAGTGCAAGGCACAAACTAAAAGCTTGCATTCTTGACAGATTTTAAATAGTCCGTTCCAGTTATGTTCAGAAAAGGGTTGGTTTAAAACTAAAGTGCAGAAGTTCAATTTGTAATAGCGAATGGTTATAAAAAAGTAATATGTGATGATTATTTTGCCATGCAGAAAAGTACAGCTTTAAAAAGGAATGAAGACAACTTCTGTAGACAGTTTTAGAATGATTTTTGAGACTATAAGTAAAGAATAATGTCTACAGTTTCCTTGTATGAAAGAGTGCAACATAGACACAATGAAAAAATAAACTAATAAAAGTAGTTATGTAGGGGGCAGAGGAAGAGAGAATGGAAGCTAGATCTTCTAGGATATATGGTATATCTGTTTTGTGGTTTATACTTTAGAGCCATGTAAATATTGTACATGATTTAAATTAATGAAAGTAAAAGCAGTTTCTAAAGATAAAGATGAAACATTTGAATCTATTATGTTGGTGGTAGAGACATCTGCGAAGAATATTTCAACTAACTTTAATACGTAGTACTTTACAGCTATGTCACTGGTAGAATACAGCATTAGAACAGAAAGAAACAAGGATATTGTAAATTACACATCATTGTTGTTGTTATTAATAACATTGATATTGTTATTTTGAAAACCATATATTATGTATATGTACATAGACATTTGTATACACTGAGTGGCCAGATTATTATGATCTGTGAACACATAATAATCTGGCCACTCAGTGATTATCCTATATAATAAAAGGCTAATAGGCAAATTGTCCCCTCTACTAGGAGTTTGACCAGCAGGCAGGCCGGCCAACCGCCCATGTCCCTTCCCCCTGTGAATGACACACACACATATACACACACTGAGTGGCCAGATTATTACGCATTCAGAGATCATAATAATCTGGCCACTCAGTGTATATAGTAGGTAAAAAGAAATAAGGTTATTCTGATCTGGCATTCTTCAGTATATTAGAAAATGGAAATATTAAATCAAAGAAGTTATGTAAAATGATGTAATCTTGGATTTAGTGAGTTTATGGCATATGTTTTTTGGGAAGAGAAACTAGATTTCCCAATTCTGTCTAGAATCAGTATCAATCCAGTGGCAGCAAGTACCCCAGAACCTAGATTGTGCTCTGTACATATTATGTCCTACTGGTTAACTCCAGAGCTCAGGCAAGGGATATACAAGATAATATGGGGAGCTCTCTTTGTGCTTGAAGGAAGGGAAGATGGGATTTGGTCAAAAGGATGCAGAAATTAACTGTATAAAAAATATTTTTTATTGATTTAATAGAGGAAGGGAGAGGGAGAAAGAGATAGAAACATCAACGATGAGAGGGAATCATTGATTGGCTGCCTCCTGCACACCCCCTACTGGGGATGGAACCTACAACTATGGCATGTGCCCTTGACTGGAATTTTTTTTTTAATTTAATAAATCTTTATTGTTAAGATTATTACAATTGTTTCTCCTTTTTCCCCCCATATCTCCCCTCCACCCGGTTCCCACCCACCCCCTCTGCCCTTACCTCCCCCCTGCTGTCCTTATCCATAGGTGTATGATTTTTGTCCAGTCTCTTCCCGTACCCCCCACACAGACACCCCTTTCCTCCTGAGAATTATCAATCCACTCCGATTCTATGCCCCTGATTCTATTATGTTCACCAGTTTATTCTGTTCCTCAGATTTTTAATTCACTTGACTTTTAGATTCACTTGTTGATATATACGTATTTGTTGTTCAGAATTTTTATCTTTACTTTTTTCTTTTTTTTCCTCTTTTTAAAGAATACCTTTCATCATTTCATATAATACTGGTTTGGTGGTGATGAACTCCTTTAGCTTTTTCTTATCTGTGAAGCTCTTTATCTGCCCTTCAATTCTGAATGATAACTTTGCTGGGTAGAGTAGTCTTGGCTGTAGGTTCTTGCTATTCATCACTTTGAATATTTCTTGCCACTCCCGTCTGGCCTGCATAGTTTCTGTTGAGAAATCAGCTGATAATTGTATGGGTGCTCCCTTGTAGGTAACTAACTGTTTTTCTCTTGTTGCTTGTAAGATTCTCTCTTTGTCTTTTGTCCTTGGCATTTTAATTATGATGTGTCTTGGTGTGGTCCTCTTTGGATTCTGTTTATTTGGGGTTCTGTGTGCTTCCTGGACTTGTAAGTCTATTTCTTTCACCAGGTGGGGGAAGTTTTCGGTCATTATTTCTTCAAATAGGTTTTCAGCGTCTTGCTCTCTCTCTTCTTCTGGCACCCCCATAATTCTGATGTTGGTACGCTTGAAGTTGTCCCAGAGGCTTCTTACACTATATTCAACTTTCTGAATTCTCTTCTCTTCTTGCTTCTCTGGAGGAAGTGTCCTTTGCTTCTATGTATTCCAAGTCTTTGACTTGATTCTTGCGTTCTTCTAGTCTGCTATTGGGTCTCTGTATAATATTTTTTATTTCAATCAGTGTATGTTTAATTCCTAGTTGGTCCTTTTTCATATCCTCGAGGGTCTCATTAAATTTATCGCCTTTTCCATGAAATTCTTGAAAAACCTTATAACCGTGGTTTTGAACTCTATGTCCAGTCATTTGTTCTCCATTTCTTTCGTTTGTGATCTGTTTCCTTGTCTCCTCATTTTCGCTGCTTCCCTGAGTTGGTAGGGTAGCTTTGTGTACTAGGTGTCCTATTGGTTCAACGGGTCAGCCTCCCAGTTACCTGAGGTGGACACTCTTGGTGTACCCCTTTGTGGACTGTGTGTACAGCCTTGTTGTAGTTAAGTCTTGATTGTTGTTGGTGTCACTAGGAGGAATTGACTGTGAGGACCCGCTGTGTCTATAACGGAAGAATTGCTGTGCAGGAGACACGTTTATGGGGCAGGACTTGTTCCATTAGGGCTTTGGTGCTCACTGAGTCTGCCTCTTGAATGTGTCCCTTATGAGAGTGGTTGAAATCTGGTGTCAACTCACACCAACCACTAGATTCACTAGTGTCTGGATCCCCAATGGGGTGCAGGTCAGCTACTGTCTGAGGCCACCCAGCAGGAGCTACAGTTTTCTCCTCTTTGCTTGGGCTTTGGCGGTTTTAGAGCAGTCTGACTGGAGTTGCAGTTTATTTGGTTAAGCTTCCACAGAACAGACCATTTATATGCAAAAGCTACTGTGTGGAGCCTGGGCGGGTTTGTAGAATGTGCGGGGCGGGGTCTCAGGGCGACACTAGGCTAGGGTGTTGCAAACTGCGATGGCGGCCGTCAGCCGTCTCTGCCTTTCCACGTTTCCAAGTCCCCCTGTCCCGCACTCCAGCACAGTAAACAATGATTGCTGGGCACACCTCTGTAAAAAAGTCACTCTCACTTTCCGACCTGATGGCCGAGAGTCCAGCTTCTCCCTGTAGGCGTCTGGGTCCCCGGAAACTGGATTTCAGAGTGATCGGGAGCTTGTCTCCCTTCGGGTTGAAGAAAAGCCGCGCGTCCAGTCACCCTCCACCAGCCCGATTCGCGCGCCTCCGCACCTCAGCTTTTCAGCGTTTGTGCTCCTTCTCTTCTTAGTTGTAAATCTTCCACTCAGCCAGCTTTCCCGTGGTTCTGGGTGGTAGACGTTTTGTCTTTTAGTTGTAATTTTGAAATTGCTGTGCGAGGCGGCAGTTTAGTTGTTTACCTTTGCCGCCTTTTTGGTTCCTCTCCCCTTGACTGGAACTGAATCTGGGACCGTTCAGTCCGCAGGCCAATGCTATATTCACTGAGCCAAACCGGCTAGGGTAGGGAATTAACTTCAAAGGAGCTCCCACTGGCCAATTATGGACAGTTTGAACATTAAAACAAAAGGAAACTGAGTCGATTAAAACACATCAAACAAGTTAAAATCCCTGAGAACATAAGATATCCACCAAGAGGAGTAAGTTGTCATTTAAGTTCTGTTAACATCTGGAAATTACCTTACTTTTAACTACTTATTATTAGTTGTGTTTAGTGTTATTTCCTTTTTGGAGCTGTTTGTCAATAGGGGTGCACATGTATGTCACTTAAAATATACAGAATTGTATATTACCACTGAAGTCAGAGATGCATTTTTCAAAATTTTGTTTAGAAGTGAAAACATGCTCCTGGTCTGAATGTTTGGTATGAGTTTGACCATTATGGAAGAACCTTGGAGATAGTTTGAAATCTGGCTTTTAAGTCACAACTGTAAAATATTTCTTGGGAAATGGATTATAGAGTGTCATGTGTGTGACAATAATGTAGGACCATTCCATATGGATTTCCCACAGGCATCTCAAAATTCAACATGTCCAAAATCAAACCTCATTATAACTAACACCACCATAATTTGTATCCATTGACCAAACATGAAAACTAGGAGTAATCCCAGACTTCACCTTTAGTCAATTGTTCAATTTGTTTTCTGTTTTTTATCAGTTCTACTTGCTGAAATTTATCTTAATTCAGTTATACAATCCCTGTCTCCAAGTCTGATAATGGCATTTTCCTACATAATTTTTCAGAAACAATCTTAATCTTCCCTAGCTATGATTCCTACTTTTTAAATACAAAGACTTCCATTTTAGTTCTGAAATATTGTAATACTTTTACACAATAGTGACTATACCTTTATATGTAAAGAATATGTATAGCAACAGCTTGCTTGTATGAAATGATAGATATATTTAAATGAATTTATATTTTAAAAGGTCATAATGATCTAATTTCTTTTCTACACAAACTTTTGTAATCCTTTGGAACTAGTCAGATGTTTTTGGTGTAATTTTTCTTATACCAGGTGTCTCTGCTCAATATGTTCAGACATATCGACCCCAGCAGGTATTTTTTTACTTTAATTTTCCCAAAGAAGTCTCTTCTAAATGCCTTTTGAATTTCTTCTTTGTAGCTTTCAATATTCATCTCTCATTTTCTTTATCCTTTTAAAAGTGTCCCTTTCCCTTTTATCTTTTCTTATAATTTTAGTTGGGCTTCAGTAGGGAATGAAGTTAAATAAGTGTCTGACATTCAGCAGATGGCCTTACTTTCCACTCATAGATAAAATGGAGATTGTCTAGTGACATCATCCTCTGAGACTCAGTCCTCCAGTGTATCTACATCCCCACCTTTATTCCAAATGCCTTCCTCATCTCTATTCCAACTCACATTTTTTTAAACAAAATAAGTCTTATTAAGATCATATTTAATTATGTGCTGAACCTCCTGTGGCTTTTAATCAGGAACTGTGATATCTTTTATTCTGTGTCTTTTAGTAGATAGCATAGTATTTAGTCCATAATAAAAAAGTTTTTATATTTTTAAGCTTGTCTTGTCTTTGGACATCCCCTTTTACTTCTTACTCAAAATTAGAAAATGCTGTCATCCAGGTGGCTCAGTTGAGTCATCCTGTACACCAAAGCTTGCAGGTTCGATTCCCAGTTAGGGCAAATATGCAGGTTTTGGGTTCAATTCCTGGATAGGGTACATATGTCGGCTGTAGGTTTGATCCTCTGTCGGGGCATGTATGGGAGGCAGCTGACCAATGTTTTTCTCTCACATCAATGTTTCTCTTTCTCTTTCCCTTCATCTCTCTACTAAAAAATAAATAAATCAATAAACATATCCTTACCCAAGGATTAAAAAGAGAAAACAGTCATTCCTGGGTACTTTCTGCTTATCTTGAAAGTGTTTTGAAATGCACGGAAGTGTATTTGATTGTCCTTCTGTTTGGAGCATGTTATTGGTACATGATGAGTCCAGACTGAAGATACTAAAGGCCCCTCAATGCATGGAATAGTCCTGCACAGTAAACACTTGTTTCATTTAGAATGCCAATAGTCAGTCTTGAGAAACATTGCTTGAAGTTTAAAGGGAAACCTGGCTCTGCCTTGAGACTGGTGTTTGCCCACAAGCCTCTCAAATGGTGTCTGATTTTCTTCCTCACTGATATTTCCTGTCCACTGCCTGTCTTACTCCCTAAACAGTAAAACAGCCCTGGCTGGTCAGTTGGTTGGAGTGTCATCCTATGCACCAAAAGGTCGCTGGTTCCATTCCTTGTCAGGGCAAGTGCCAGGTTTTGGTTCAATCCCTAGTCAGGCAGGGTGGGTGTGGGGGGCAACTCGATTGTTTTCTCTCTCACATTGATGTTTCTTTCTCTCCCTTCCTCTCTTTCTAAAAATCAATGAAAGAAATTTAAAAAATAAATAAAAATAAAACAAAAGTAAGCAAACAAAATCACACCCCACTCTGAGTTTTCTGCTACCTTTGTTATGGACAGAACCCATCTTAATCATATAAGAGTAACATTTATAATTTTTACCTATAACAGTCGATACTCATGGTTAATAATATACATGATCATATTATAAATGAAATAATATCATCTGTCATTTAATAGGTATCCTATCTAATAAAGAGGGAATATGCTAATTGACCCTCACACCATCTCAAAGATAGTGGCACCCACAGCCAAAAGGAGGGAATATGCTAATTGACTGCCCCGCCCTCAAAGATGGTGGTGCCCACAGCCAAAAAGGAGGGAATATGCTAATTTACTGCCCCTCCCTCAAAGATGGCAGCGCCCACAGTCACAAGATGGCGGCGCCCAGTCCCCTCAGCCACGTGCCTGCCTCTGGAGTCCCTCAGCCCCCCAGCTACCCAGGGCCGGCCTGAAGCACAGGCAAGCCTCAGATGGCAGCTGCCCAAGGCTCAGGTAACAAGGGCCGGCCGAGGCTTGCACTGCCAGCAGTGGCAGCAGCAGAGGAGTGATGGGGCGTTACCTTTCCCTGATCACCGGGTCGCCTCCCACCCCTGAGGGCTCCCGGACTGTGAGAGAGGGCAGGCTGGGCTGAGGGACGCCCCCCCCCCCCTCCCCGAGCATGAATTTTCATGCACTGGGCCTCTAGTTCAGTATATATACAACATGCCTTTTTTTGTCCTGTTTATTGATAAATTTAAATGTAGATTTATTGTGTACAGTTGTTACTAATTTTCCTTTTCACTATGAAAAGCCAATACTTTGGAAATGCCTTTTGCTACCTCTATTTTATTTTATTTATTTTTAATATATTTTATTGATTTTTTTACAGAGAGGAAGGGAGAGGGATAGAGAGCTAGAAACATCGATGAGAGAGAAACATTGACCAGCTGCCTCCTGCACACCCCCCACCGGGGATGTGCCCGCAACCAATGTACATGCCCTTGACCGGAATCGAACCTGGGACCCTTCAGTCCGCAGACCGACGCTCTATCCACTGAGCCAAACCGGTTTCGGCTTTATTTTATTTTTTTAAATATATTTTATTGATTTTTTACAGAGAGGAATTGAGAGGGATAGAGAGTTAGAAACATCGATGAGAGAGAAACATCTATCAGCTGCCTCCTGCACACCTCCCACTGGGGATGTGCCCACAACCAAGGTACGTGCCCTTGACCGGAATTGAACCTGGGACCTTTCAGTCCTCAGGCCAAAACTCTATCCACTGAGCCAAACCGGTTTCGGCGCTACCTCTATTTTAATGTTTTGTAATTTTTTTTTGTTTAAAATGCAAAGATAAGAATTCCATTAACAACATGATACCAATGGTATTGGGATGTGATTAATTATAATTCTATGTAGGTGTATAGCTGTGTCTAGATATTACATATTTTATGTCAAATTACATTTTTAATGAATTATTTTGTAACAGTGTGTCTAAAGCCAGAGTATCAATTACCTACCTCATGTACTTATTTGTATCTTGGATTTGGTGTGATATTTAATATATGGTTTTCTTTACCTGTGGCTTTCATTATTGCCTGCAACCAATGTGTCTTTATGATTTTTAGGTTGTGGAAAATGCCCTTAAAGTGAACCCAGTATTAGGCTCGCAAATGTTTCAACCGATTTTACCCTGTGTTTTCAGAGGTATTATAGAAGGGGAGGTAAGATTTTTATTAAGCTTCTAAGGACAGTACTAGACCCTGAGAGTTCTAGTTTTAATTATTTTCCCTCTTCATTGGAAAATTATTTCTTCGTTGTCTTAAGTAAAAGGAAAGCTTTTTAAAATATTTGATTATTTTGAAGTAAATTAAGTAAATTTCAGGTATTCATACAGCTTTGTTATTTTTCCACATAGGGAAGGATAGATTTCCTTTGCTATCTCATCTCTCACTCATATGTTCTAAGTCCAGCTCTTTAAATTGATCCATTTAACTATGTATGTTAAGAACATTTAAAATAATATATATAAATATACCATTGGTAAATATCCTTTCTCTGTTCTTCTCTCTTTATTATATATATACATATATATTCTATAAATATATATGTAGTACATATATATTACCTTGTGTGGCATATTCATTTAGTAAGTTAGATTCAGGTAATGTTGAGTTCATTCTAAAGAAGCAGCATGAAGGAGAATATTATTATTTTATGTTAATATGTCCTTGATTATTTATAATTGCTTAATACAATTTTACATGTGCTTTTTTAATTGTACAGAGGTATCCTGTAGTGATGTCAACATATCTCGGAGTTATGGGTCGAGTCCTGCTACAAAACACGAGTTTCTTTTCTTCACTTCTTACAGTGATGGCACATAAATGTAATCAGGAGGTAAGAATCAGGTTGTTGTTTTTTTTAAATTGAAGGAAGTCTTTATCTAGATAAAGATTGGAAATAATTTGGTGAAATAATGATTCTATAAAAGTCTTATTGTATTCAAACCTGTAATTTGGGAGAAGAAAAAAGAATCTGTGAATGACAGTTGAAACTTATATTTTCTGTTCAAAATGATAGGAATTTTATTCTTAGTGATAGGAATACATTAAATGAAACAGGGATACGTATAATCATGTGCAGCTTTTGTTTCATTTCTTTAATTAACTTGTTTTTAATGCAGTGCAGTGAGTTGTTTTTACAATGTCAGCATCTTCTTGGGTGAATAACTTGATTATAAAGATGCAGTCAGCCCAGCTGGTGTTGCTCAGTGGTTGAGTGTCCACCTATGAACCAGGAGATCTGGTTTGATTCCTGGTCAGGGCACATGCTCAGATTGCGGGCTTGATCCCTGGTGGGGGCATGGCATTCAGGAGGCAGCAGATTATGATTCTCTCTCATCATTGACATTTCTATCTCTCTTTCCTTCTCCCTCCCTCTCTGAAATCAATAAAAATATATTTTATTTATTTTTATTTTTCAATTAAAAATATATTTTAAAAGATGCAATCAGGTATTTGCAGCTCAATTTAAGTAATTTCTATTTTTCTGCAAAACTAAGACTGAATTTAACTATGACAAATATGTCATTGTTTTCTAGAAACATTGTCATCTTATTCTTTCTGGCAATATTCTTTAATTTAGAGTTTATGAAATTTGGGGACAGTGAGACGTTTTGGTAACTTACTCCAAATTTTCCAAATTCTTCACCCTAAGAAGATGAAAAATGTCCTGAAGACCTGCCACTTAGACCATAAGATATTTTTTAAAAGTAATCAGTCCTAAGTGTTTGACTTAAAACTGCATACATCTTTCACATTCTAGATTGAAGGCACTTTTTAATTTCTGCACAATGAACAACTGTTTCATGAAATGTTCTGTAAAAATGACATTTTGTTTCTTGAATAGTAGTTGGTGTGAAGGTTAGACTAAGTTAAAATAACACTTAGAAATTATCATCATTTGCCTAAACATTTTATTCTCCTTTGCAGGGGATATAATGCTATAAAATTACTTTATTTTTATATAAGATGTATTTATAACATTCATTCTTTCAAGGTGCTCAAAGTGGTGGAACCAGTTGGAAATAAAGTTCTTTCTTTCTATAGTAGGTGATTTTATTTAATTAGTATCAGCATGATTAGTTTGTATCTGCACCTCCTGGGTAGAATACAGCAAACATTATCAAAGTACAGAAATCCCAACATCTTTTTATTATATGCTTAAGGAATATTTTGATTTTAGAAATTAGTTCTCTGAAAATAATGCAGAATTTTTTGTTGCTTCATGATTTGATATAAATGTCATCATTTACAGTTGTCCTGTTTCTGTTTTTGCGACCTTGCTATTTCAGAGAAACCAGTTGAGTTTTGTAATATATACATGTGAATTTGTCATTGCCTTGTTTCGCATCTCTTCAGTGTTTTTCTTTAACAGGATTAGGCCCAAACTCTCTCTTGCAGGTTTGCCTACACAGGCCTACCATAATCTGCTTCTTTAGTCTTATCTCTTAGCCTCCCTTTAGAACTCCGTGATCCACTCTTTCAGTGCTCAGAACATTTTCATTTCTTGTAAACACCTTTCTCCTTCTTGCTTCAGAGTCCTCATATACAGGCTATTCCCTCTACCTAGACCACTTCCTCCCAGCCTCTGACTTTCCTTTAGTTGATTCCTAATCTTTTTTTGATTCTACCTTAAAAATAAACTCCTGGATAATTTAGCACCAATCCCCCAGATCTTTTTCAGGTATTCTTATAATATTGGGAACTATGCATTTATCATCGGAGGTATTTGCTCCATCCTAGCTCTGGTCCTGCTTATGTATTTCCAGGGTCAACAGGCTATGGCCTATGGGTCAGATTCAGCCTGTTGCTTTTTTTTGTCAAGTCTATGAGTTCGAATGGTTTTTACATTTTCTAATGATTAGAAAAAATTGAAATAATAGTAATATTTTGTGACATATGAAAGTTATGTGAAATTTTATATTGGAACAAGTGCATGCCCATTTGCTTACATATTTTTTAGGACAGATTTGGGGAGTTAAATTATTGCAGCTGAGACCTTAAGGCCTGCACAGCCTTAAATATTTACTATCTGGTTCTTTACAGAAGATTGCTGAAACCTTGCATTCTAATTTCTTGTTTAATTAAGTCCACACAAACTCAACGTTTTTATATGCTACTGAATATTTTTATAATAAAGGAAATAAATGTAAGTTATAAATAAATAAAATTAGACTATAGAGATATCTGTCTTTGCTGATTGCATCTTTATTTCAACCAGAAATATTACTATTGCTTCAGTTGTATATATCATATTTTAATAACTTGATAATTACTTTTATAATGGTTATAATTTATTTTTTAAATCTTGCCTTCTACATATTAATTGCATGCAATAAATCTGTAGAGCATCTGTACTATTTGTTTCCAAACTAAATATGAATTGAAAATACAGTGGTATAAATCAGAAGTTATAAAACTGCCTTGGTTTTGCCTTCAATGTGTTAGTAATATTTTCAAAGTGGTCCTGGGCCAAAAGAAAAGTATCTAACAGATCCATTTATCCTTTTATTAAGAGGTTAGGTCCAAACAAGTTAACATTTATGTATATCTTAATAATTTAGTAACTATTGACAAATAATACACAGAAACCTAAAGAAAGAGTCTATTTCATTATTAAATATCTGCAATTGCTGACTAATGGAATATGTATGCCTACTGGGCATTACCTAAATTCTCAAACCTTGGAATCACATTGGGCACATCCACTATAATTTTCTGTTCTATTTGATTTGGGGGTAGTACTTTGCAAAGATAAGAAGTCATTGAAAGGAGTATAATGTTAAAACTGGAAACTCTCCTGAACTAGTAGTTCTTACAATATCTGACAGATGTTTCATTTTCTCTCTATTTTAAATATTCTGTGATTCACTGTGGCATCATATGACACAGTAAAGCAGTTTGGGGAACTCAAGTGTAAATAATTATCTTGAACTAATAAGCGTTTCTTGACTTTTTATTTTTTAAAAATATATGGAAGCATTTTTTTCTGAAAAAATGTAAAAGCACAAAAGTAGACAAGTGTGAGAACTAAAGATTGATTTTATGTTACCAAATCCATAAAGTAGAGATTTTGATGTTAAATGCAATTTTTAAAAAGGTGCTAGAATGGAATTATAAGTAAATCCTGAGATTCTTTTTCAATCTTCATGATCAGTACATTTGGTTGTATCTTACTTATAGATTCTATCAGTCATGGTTCTCTAGAAAAATAGAATTGTGTGCGTGTGTGTTAGGGCAGGCTGAAAACTCAGACAGGATTTCTATGTTATAGCCCTTAAAAATTTTTTTTGTTTTTATTATAGTTGACATATATTAGTTTCAAGTGTACAATATAGTGATTCATCATTTATGTACCTTACAAAGCAATCACCACTATAAGTCTAGTAAACATCTGTTACTGTACATAGTTATTACAACATTAGTGGCCCAGTGCACGAACTTCATGCACATCAAAAGGGAATTAATTAGAGGAAATATTTTAATATTGCCATTTGCCCTTTCTCTATAATAGAAGTGTCAGAGATGAAAGAAAATTAGTAAAATGTGTATGAAAATCTTCCTCCTGTCAGAGTTTGGGGCGCACTGCGGGACCCAGAGTCAATTCCCTGCCCACCTGTTTGCGCCTCGAAATTGTGTGAGACCCAGACCTAGTCGGCCCCACCCCATTGTGCGAGATCCAGACCCGGCTGGTCCCACCCCCGTCAAGCCCTGCCAGGCAGTGGACACAGGCTCAGGTCCCCCGGCGCACGCTGGGTTGGGGGTGCAGCTTTAGGTCTCCTGACACATCCTTAGGTCCCATGGCCCGGCGCCCGGGAGGGCGGCGCAGCCTCAGGTCCCCCACCCTGGCCTGGCGCCATGCAGCCTTAGGTCCCTGCTGATCGCTCATTATGGGAACCCCGCCTCCACTGTGGGTGCAGCCATCTTGTGAAAGTGTGAGGGTTAATTTGCATATCACCTCTTTATTAATAGGATTATTGACTATATACCCTAGGCCAGTGATGGGTAACCTTTTGAGCTTGGTGTGTCAAACTTCGCCAAAAAACTGAGCATAACTCGGGTAGTGTGTCACTTTGAGGAAAAAAACTAACTCCAAGATTCTAGTCGCAAATGTTTCTTCCTCAGGAGCAGCAAATGTTTCATCCTCGGCATGTGGCTGCGTGTCATCAGAAATGGCTACACGTGTCAGTGCTGACACTCGTGTCATAGGTTCACCATCACTGTCCTAGGCTGTACATAACATCCCTGTATTTATTTTTTAACTGGAAGTTTGTACTTTTTAATCATTACCCTTCCATTTTCTGCCTAAGCCCTCATCCACCTCCTCTCTGCAATCATCATTTTGTATCTATGAGTTTGCTTCATTTTGATAATTTTGTTTTTTGTTTTTGTTTTTTATTCTGCATATAAGTGAAATAATGTGTTTGTTTTACTCTCTCCAGCTTTTCACTTAACATAATACTCTAGGGCCATCTATATTGTTGCAAATGGCAAAATTTTTTTAAATTTTATTGTTTAAAGGATTACATATAGTAGTACATATATCTCCTTTTTTTCCCCCATAGACCTTCCCCCAGCCTCCCCTAACCCCTGTCACATGCACTCATCCCACCCCCGCCCCAGTGTCTTGTATCCATTTGTTGTGCTTATATGCATGTATACAAGACCTTTGGTTGATCTATTTCCCTCCCTCCCCAACACTCCCCAGCCTTCCCGATGTAATTTGACAGTCTGTTCAGTGCTTTACTGCCTCTGTGTCTATCTTTTTGTTCATCAGGTTATAATGTTCTTTATTTTCCATAAATGAGTGAGATCATGTGGTATTTTTCTTTCATTGCCTGGCTTATTTCACTTAACATAATGCTCTCCAGGTCACTAAACATAATAGCATTCTGCTGCAAATGGTAAGAATTCCCTCTTTTTTATAGCAGCATAGTATTCTATTGTTTAGATGTACTATAGTTTTCTAATCCACTCATCTGCTTGATGGGCATTTAGGCTATTTCCAAATCTTAGCTATGGTGAATTAATTGTGTTGCTATGAATATAGGGGTGCATATATCCTTTCTGATTGGTGTTTCTAGTTTCTTGGGATATATTCCTAGGAGTGGGATTACTGGGTCAAATGGGAGTTCCATTTTTAGTTTTTTGAGGAAACTCCATACTGTTCTTCACAGTGGCTGCACCAGTCTGCATTCCCACCAGCATTGAACGAGGGTTCCTTTTTCTCCGCATCCTCACCAGCACTTGTCGTTTGCTGATTTGTTGATGATTACCATTCTGATAGATGTGAGATGGTACCACATTGTTGTTTTGATTTGAATCTTTTGGATAATTAGTGACTTTGAGCATGTTTTCATATGTCTCTTGGCCTTCCTTCTGTCTTCTTTCAAAAGTTTCTATTTAGGTCCGTTGCCCATTTTTTTATTGGGTCATTTATCTTCCTTTTATTAAGTTGTATAAGTTCCCTGTAGATGTTGGAGATTAAACCTTTATCAGTGATAACATTTGCAAATATGTTCTCCCATACAGTGGGGTTTCTTGTTGTTTTGTTGATGGTTTCTTTTGCTGTAAAAAAGTTTTTTATTTTGATGTAGTCCCATTTGTTTATTTTCTCTTTAGCTTCCATTGCCCTAAAAGCAGTATCGGTGAAGAAATTGCATCGGCATGTGGCTGAGATTTCTCTGCCTGTGGATTCCTCTAATATTTTTATGGTTTCCCGTCTTATGTTTAAGTCCTGTATCCATTTTGAGTTTATTTTTGTGTATGGTGTAAGTTGGTGGTCTAGTTTCATTTTTTTGCATGTATCTGTCCAATTTTCCCAACACCATTTATTGAAGAGACTGTCTTGACTCCATTGTATGTTCATGCCTCCTTTGTCAAATATTAATTGAGCATAGTGGTTTGGGTCGATATTGGGATTCTCTATTCTATTCCATTGGTCTGTATGCCTGTTCTTGTGCCAGTACCAGGCTGATTTGAGAGCAGTGGCTTTGTAATACAGCTTCAAATCTGGTATTGAGATCCCACCTACTTTGTTCTTCTTTGTCAGTATTGCTGTGGCTATTGGGGGTCTTTTTTTATTCCAGATGAATTTTTGGAGAGTTCTTTCTAGGTCTATGAAATATGCCATTGGTATTTTAATGGGGAGTACATTGAATCTGTAGATTGCTTTGGGTAGTATGGACATTTTAATGATGTTGATTCTACCAATCCATGAACATGGTATGTTCTTCCATCTGTTTACGTCTTCCTCTGTCTCTTTTTTCAGTGTCCTGTAGTTTTCCACGTATAGGACTTTTACCTCCTTAGTTAAGTTTATTCCTAGGCATCTTAATTTTTTTTGGTGCGATGGTAAATGGGATTGCTTTTTTAGTCTCTCTTTCTGTAAGTTCACTATTGGTGTATAGAAATGCCATAGATTTCTTGGCGTTAATTTTGTATCCTGCTACATTGCCGAATTCATTTATCAAGTCTAATAGTTTTTGATGGAGTCTTTTGGGTTTTTTTATGTACAATCGTGTCATCTGCAAATAAAGAGAGCTTTACTTCTTCTTTTCCAATTTGGATGCCTTTTATTTCTTCTTCTTGTCTAATTGCAATGGCTAAAACTTCCAGTACTCTGTCGAACAGGAGTGGTGAGAGGGGGCATCCCTATCTTGTTTCTGTTCTTAGGGGAAATGGTTTTTAGTTTTTGCCCATTGAGTATGATGTTGGCTGTGGGTTTATCATATATGGCTTTTATTATGTTGAGGTATGGTCCTTCTATTCCCACCTTGCTGAGAGTTTTTATCAAGAAAGGGTGTTGGATTTTGTCAAATGCTTTTTCTGCATCAATTGATATGACTGTGTGGTTTTTATCTCTCAGTTTGTTTATGTGATGTATCACATTTATTGACTTGGGATATTGTACCATCCTTGTATCCCTGGGATAAATCCTACTTGGTCATGGTGTATGATCTTTCTGATGTACTACTGAATCCGATTTGCTAGGATTTTGTTGAGGATTTTGTCATCTATGTTCATGAGGGATATTGGCCTGTAATTCTCTTTCATTGTGTTGTCTTTCACTGGTTTTGTTATTAGGGTGATGCTGACTTCATAGAATGAGCTTGGAGGTCTTCCTTCCCCTTGAATTTTTTGGAATGGTCTGAGGAGGATAGGTTTAAGTTCTTCCTTGAATGTATGGTAAAACTCCCCTGTGAAGCCTTCTGGCCCCGGGCTTTTGTTTGCCGGAGGCTTTTTGATGACTGCTTCAATTTCTTCCGTAGTTACTGGCCTATTGAGATGTTTAGATTCTTCCTGATTGAGTTTTGGAAGGTTATATTTTTCTAGGAATATGTCCATTTCCTCCAGGTTGTCCAGTTTGTTGGAATAGAGTTGTTCATAGTATTTTTTAACAATCCTTTGTATTTCGGTGGGGTCTGTTGTTATTTCTCCTCTTTCATTTCTGATTTTATTTATTTGGGTTCTCTCTCTTTGCTTCTTGGCGAGCCTGGCTAGAGGTTCGTCAATCTTGCTTATCCTTTCAAAGAACCAGCTCTTGGTTTTGTTGATCTTTTGTGTTGTTTTTTTGGTCTCTATGTCATTTATCTCCGCTCTGATCTTTATTATTTCCTTCCTTCTGCTTACACTGGGCTTCTCTTGTTGTTCTCTTTCTAACTCTTTGAGTTGTAGGGTTAGGTAATTTATTACCATCGTTTCTTGTTTTTAGCAGTAGGCTTGTAGAGCTATGAACTTCCCTCTTAACCTTTTGCACTCGGATGTCGAGTGTGACTCGACACGGTTAGCATCGGTAGCAGCTTGAGAAAAAAGCAAGCGAGTGCAAAGGGTTAAGACTGCTTTCGCTGTGTTCCATAGATTTGGATTGTTGTGCTTTCATGGTTGTTTATTGCCATGATGTTTTTTATTTCTTATTTGATCTCTCTGGTAATCCATTCATTGTTTAATAGCATGCTATTTAGTCTCCATGTGTTTTATTTTTTTGGTTTGTTTTTATTGTAGTTGATTTCCAGTTTTATGCCACTGTGATCTGAGAAGATGCTTGATATGATTTCTATCTTCTTGAGTTTGAAGAGACTTTGCCTATGACCCAATATATGGTCTATCTTTGAAAATGACCCATGTGCACTTGAGAAGAGTGTATATTCTGTGGCTTTGGGGTGAAATGTTCTGAAGATGTCAATTAATTCCATCTGGTCTAGTTAGTCATTTAGGATTGATGTTTCTTTGATGATTGTTTGTTTTGAAGATTTGTCCAATGGTGATAGTGGGGTATTAAAGTCCCCTACTATGATTGTATTGCTGTTGATCTCTTCCTTGATATCCTCCAGGAGTTTTTTTTTAATGTATTTGGATGCTCCTGTATTGGGTGTGTAAATGTTTACCAGAGTTATTTCTTCTTGTTGAATTTTTTCCTTTCGCCATTTTTATTTACTCCTGTGTTCCTTCTTCACTTCCTATTTCTTCTTTTTACAGCAGACCCTTCAGCATTTCTTGCATTACTGGTTTGGTGGTAATAAACTCCCTTAGTCCTTTTTTGTCTGTGAAACTCCTGATTCCACCTTCAATTTTGAATTATAGCCTTGCTGGGCATAGTATTCTTGGATTCAGTCCCTTGCTTTGCATCACTTTGTATATTTCATTCCATTCCCTTCTGGCCTGGTGTGTTTCTGTTGAGAAATCTGTTGATATTCTAATTGGAGATCCCTTGTAGGTAACTTTCTGTCTCTCTCTGGCAGCCTTTAAGATTCTTACTTTGTCATTGGTGTTTGCCAATTTAATTATGATGTGTCTTGGTGTCGGTCTTTTGGGGTTCAGCTTGTTTGGGACTCTATGTACTTCTTGGACTTCCATAGTTTTTTTCTTGCCAATATCCTTGAAGTTTTCTGTCATTATTTCTTCAAACTGGTTTTCTATTCCTTGCTTCTGTTCCTCTCCTTCTGGTACCCCTATTATGCAAATGTTGTTTCGTTTTGTGTTGTTCCAAAGCTCCCTTAGGCTTTCCTCTTCCTTTTTAAGTCTTCTTTCCAGTTGCTGCTGAGTTTGTGTGTTTTTTCCTACCTTGTCTTCTAATTCGCTGATGCGGTCCTCAGCCTCTTCTAGTCTACTGTTTAAGCCTTTCATTGTGTTCTTTATTGCAGCTATGTTGTTCTTCATCTCCTCTTGGTTCTTTTTCCATGTTGGTGACATTCTCATTCAGCTCCTTATAGTTATCATTGAATTGTGTATATTTGTCATCCAGCCATTTAAACATCCTTATAACCATTACTCTTTATTCTTTCTCTGATATGCTTTTAGCCTCAATTTCATTTAAACTCTCTTTCTGGTGATTCCTTTTTTTTTTTCCTTTGGGGGTTGCTTTTTTGTCTTCCCATGTTTTGCTATAACGTTTTAATTGTAGGTCTGATTGGTTTGATACTCAGGTTCTTTTGGGGATGGTGCTACTAGTGTGATTGATCTCTCAGGTCTCCTGGGCTTGGTAATCTAGTGTAGCTCTCTACTTGAGCTATTTGGGTTCTCTTGATGTAGGCCTGTGAGCTGGAAAGGTACAACTGCGGTGTCTAGAAGTCAGCAGCTGTGCAGGGGGGTATCCCAATTTTTGCTGTCTTGTGCCCTTTATTAAAATCGCACGTGTCCAGCGGGGACTCACAGTACGCACCCAGGAACCGTCTGTTGGGGTGATGGGGTTCAGGAGGCCTGTGCTCTGGAAAGGCATGACTGTGGAGTCCAGAGTTCTGTAGTTGTGGGGTGGGCAGACTCAGCTTTTGCTGCTGTACCTGTGGTGGGTATGCACACGGGTCCCAGTGGAGGATCACAGGGGCAGCCGCAGTGTGTTTGCCATCAAGGGGCGCTAAAGTACTCTGACGGGCCCTGGCACTGAATCCACGTAATTGTGGCGTCTGTGTGCAGCTATCCAAGATGAGTGAATTCAGAATTTCTACTGCCAGGGGGAGTGTGTCCATGTTTGTCCAAGATCACACACAGTAAGGACTCAGAGCAGCTCCCACAAGCACCCTGTGGATAGATGGGCTCAGGGTGCCTGCCCGTTGGAAATGCGCGCGCGGACTGGCGATGCGTTTGTCTGTGCAGAGCACTGATGCACTTTGAGGGGCCCTGGCGCTGAAGTTAAGCAGCTGGGGTATATGTGAGCTGTTATTTAGGAGGAAGGAGTACAGAATTTCTACTGCGGGGCAGTGCGTCCTTGTCTGTACAGAATCACACCCAGCAGAGGCTCAAAGCAGCTCCCCAGAGGACCCTGTGGATATATGGGCTCAGGATGCCTGCCCTTTGGAAATGTGAGCGTCTGTGGTGGTGAGTTTGCCGGCGCAGAGCTCTGATGCACCTTGAGGGGCCTTGGCACTGAAGTTACACAGCTGGGTTGTCCGTGGGCAGTTATTCAGGCAAAGGAAATTCAGAATCTCTACTGCGGGGCAGCGTGCCCTTGTCTGTACAGAATCACACCAGGAGGGGCTCCCAGTGGCTCCCAGGCGCTGCCTCCGGAGTGGTGTGCACTGGATCCCTGGGCTGCTGGAAACGCGCAAAAGAAAGTGGTATCCAGAGTTCTGCCGCTGGGGAGGGGGAAGATGCACTTATTGCTATGGGAACAGTGCATCTTTGGAGGTGGAGGTCCCAAGGTCCGCAGGTCTGCAGCTGGGGTAGCAGGATTTTGGCTGGAGTAGCTGCTGGGGCGCAGACATGTCAAAGCCCTGTCAGGTGGTGGTGCTGATGAGTTCCTAAAAAAGGCCGTTCTCCCCTTCCAGATGGCGTGGGCTCCATGCCCACAGCAGTAGTGGTCTCTCCTTGTCCAAGAGAGCCTGCTGTTCCTGCGAGATTTAACTGTCCCTTACTCACTCACACACACATACACCACACACATCCACACACTCTCCTTTCATACCCTCACTCACTCACTTCCTCTCCCTCACCTCTGTCCTGCCAGCTGCCATCTTTTCTCCTCGCAAATGGCAAAATTTAATTATTTTTTATGTCTGAGTAATATTCCGTTTTATACATGTGTCACTTTTTTGTGTGTATTCTTCTATTGATGCATAGTATTGAAGCAGGATTTCTCCTTTTCTGGAAAACCTTAATTTTTGTTCTGAAGACTTTAAACTGATTGAATTACATTACATAGGGTAATCTCCTGTACTTAAAGTAACACATTGTAAATGTTAATCAGACCTATAAAATGCTTTTACAACAGCATCTAGACTGGTGTTTGAAGAAACAATTGGATACCTTAGCCTAGCTGAGTTGAACAAGTAAATCTATTTAGTCCTCAGAATTAATTGGCTCTCAAGATTAATTAAAGTTGAATTATGGTTTGCTTAAATTATTCCTTTCTGGTTCAAGGCTTGCCCCAAATCCTTATATTCTAATTCTGTGGTTGCTGGAATTGAACTTTAACCATGCCTTATGAGATTTTAGCCTATCCACAAGTACATAGTATTTCAAATATTTTGAGATGCCTCTTGGTCTTTTGTTTCAGATGGATCAGCTTTTGGGAAACATGATTGAAATGTGGGTTGATCGAATGGATAACATTACTCAGCCTGAAAGAAGAAAACTTTCAGCTTTGGCTTTGCTTTCTCTTCTGCCATCTGATAATAGGTGAGGAAACGTTTTCTTAAAATTTGTTTCTTTAAAGCATCAAAATATTAGCACTGTTTTGGCCATTTGGTATTGCTGTGTGTTTCTGGACAGTGTTATTTAATGTATATGTATGCCAATTTTGTTAGTAGATAATGACGTAGTGAGTGTTAGTCTAGATCTAAAAATATATGAATGGGAGTGGTGGGCACTGCAATTTAATGGTCATATTCATTTTTCCAATTTATGTGATTCTTGTCTGAATTTCCATTTTTTATAATAACCAGATTTTATTAAGGTCCTCTTTATATTTAGAAGACTTTAATAAAATCTTTATATATAGAGGACCTTAATAGAATCATGGGCCAATATATATATTACATATAATATATATAATTGTATATAATTATATGTCATATATAATTATATATAATATATATATTGGCCCATGACATAATTTAGGGAGATTTATATTCACATACTTTAGTGGAAGGTAATATTGAAGTCAGCAGTATTATCATTTCCTGTTATACTCTTTCTTCTACTTACAACTACATAGTTGTTGGAGTTTGGGGAAAGTTTTCTCCCTTCCACATCCCCAGTGATGTTCCCTGGTTAATTTCCCATGTAATAGTAATTTCCTGTTCCTGTGTTTCTTTTAGACTTTGCAGTATAACATTTCCCTTGCCTAAAATAAGCAGGTGTAGAGAATAACATTGGTAATGATTTTCTTAACCAGGCTAAATTGGGAAATGTTATTTTCTTCTCTTTTCATTCTAATGGATTTTCAAGTGCAAAAATATATTGTTCTAAAGCAGGGTTTCTCAACCACAGTTCTAATGACATTTGGGGCCAGATGATTATTTGTTGAGGGGCAGAATTGTGCATTGTAGGATACTTAGCAGCATCCCTGGCCTCAACCCTCTAGATGTGCCAATGGAACCTCCTACCTCCAGTTTAGAAGCACTGCTCTAAAGAATGATCATTGAGAAACTATTAATCTCTTTTACCCTAATCCATCATTTCTGGTTCAGAAGTTTGATAAAAGACTTAGACTTTTTAACCACACTCAACTGAATGACAGTGGTCAAGTAACTTAACTTCCCTGTGCTTACCTTTCCTTGTTTTTAAAATGGGGATACTAATAGCATCTTTCTGATGAGGGTATTGTAAAGGTTAAATGAGTTTACATAGGTAATGTCAAACTAGATAGATGAGGTTAATTGTTTTTATTTTACTCTTTTCTTTTTCTCTTCCTCGTTTATCCATCTATCATTCAGTTACCTTAGTACAAAGTTCTAAAAGCTTAAGTCTCTGTACATGCATTCTTTTTAAATTCAGTACATTTTTAGTATCTGTATCTGTTTATTAATTCACTTTAAAAATGTGTTTTAACCACCTATGTCCTAAGGAATGTCACCTTTTGCTTCATGAAGTTTTATAGTATTGTGCATTGTCTCCAACTTAATGATAGATAAATTTGCTTATGTGTACTCTATACAGTCTCATTATATCTTCTTGGTCACTTTCTGAACATAGTGCAATCATTTTTTTGGTTGTTGTTTAATTGTGCAGTACAACTGTCTTGTGTCCTTTTGTTTTAGTATTTCTTTGCCTGTGATAATTTCAAGTTTGAAATTTCTTCCCTTTTTAGTGTCTATAATCCTATCTAATAATAGAGTAACATGTAAATTACCATCACTCCACTACGCCCATGATTGGGCGGCGGGAGGCTGGGGGGCGGGACTCGGGGTGGCCTATCCGGCCATTGAGAGGCACGGATCCCCTGCCACTGAGGGGGGCTACCCTGCTGTTGAGAGGTGCAGGGGGCGGGTTTTGCGCCCCCTGTGCCTCTCAACGGCCACTGAGGAGGGCTGCCGCGGACACCTGGCTACCCTGCCGTTGAGAGGTGCAGCTGGGTGTCCGTGGCAGGCCCCCTCAGCAGCCACGGATCTGGCCGTTGAGAGGCGCAGGGGGCGGGAGTCCCGCCCCCTGCGCCTCTCAACAGCAGGGTAGCCCCCCTCAGCGGCCGCGGACCATCAAAAGTTGGGGAGCTGGGTGCCTGTCTGCTCCGGCACCAGGCCTTTCAGAAGCCTCTGAGGCTTCTGAAAGGCCTGGTGCACCAGCGGACAGGCACCCAGCTCCACCGCGAAAAGCGAAAGCGTGTAGAGGATCCTACACGTGCATGATTCAATCATGCACTGGGCCTCTAGTATTCTTATATGGAGTAAAGTTTTCTTCAGCTAATTTTTATATGAAAATAACATAATTTACACTTTCCTCGTTTAATGCTTTCCAAAGTGTTTTCCTCCATAGGTATATATTAAGCAAAAATTATTGTAGATGAGAACAATCAAACTTTCCTTTGATCTGTTCTTTAAAATAGCAATTCATCCTCCAGCTTTAAGAACACATTTTTTTATAATGCAGTTCTAAGAATTTCAGTTGTAAATAAGTGTTCTCTGAGATCAAGTGTTTTAAGAATTTTAAATTTCACTTATTTTTTTTTAGATTAAAGAAGTCACCAATGTGGAGTATATTTTTAAATTAAATTTATTGGGATGACATTGGTTAATAGGATCATATTGGTTTCTGGTGTGGATCTCTGTTATACATCAGTGTTGGTTATTTAACATAGGCTAGTTGAATAATTCAAAAAGAGATTGACAAAGCACCAAAGGTTTTGATGGTATGATGGCTTGCTATCCAAGAGAAATTGCCTTTTAATAAAATCCCTTGTGTATCAGGTTTACTAAACCTACTTGGATTGGACACTTAGTACCTCCCCATCATTTTTATTTATCTCAAGAATATCATATATAATATCATTATTTAGAAACACTATTTAAGAATTAAGATAATTTTCTAAGTTATTTTATAACTTTAAAAATGTTAGACTAGTAGAATCAAGATAAGTTTCAAAGAATAGTATTTTAGTATAGTTTAAATATAGTTGAATAAAGGGCAGTGTAGAGCTTTAAAATTATGGACATGTTGTTTTACCTAAATAATGATTGATTTAAATTGGCTGTTCCTAAGTGAATATTTAACACTAGAGGCCGAGTGCATGACATTTGTGCACTGGCGGGGTGGGGGAGGTCCCCTCAGCCTGACCTGTGCCCTCTCGTAGTCCAGGAGCCCTCGGGGAATGTCATTTGGACATCCTTAGAGCTGCTATGGAGGTGGGAGAGGCTTCCGCCACCACCGCTGCGCTCACCAGCCGTGAGCCCAGCTCAGGGCTTCTGGCTGAGCGGCGCTCCCCCTGTGGGAGTACACTGACCACCAGGGGGCAGCTCCTGCTTTGAGCATCTGTCCCCTGGTGGTCAGTGTGCGTCATAGCGACCGGTTGTTCTGCTGTTCAGTTGATTTGCATATTACCATTTTATTATATAGGACTAGTAGTCCTGTGCACGAATCTGTGCACCAGTAGGTCTCTGCGGGGTCTGGCCGCTCCACGCCTGCTGCCCAGAGGCTCTCTGTGGCCCAGAGGCCCATCGCGCCCCGGCCTGGTCAGAGACCCATTCACGGCCGGTCGTGGAACGCTTGCCTCGTTGCCAGGGCTACGATGCAAGCGTCCTCCGTCCCCCCACTCTGCTCCGTGCCACTGCCCAGAGGCCCTCAGAGGCTGGCCCCTTCCCCTTGACCCCCCTCCCCCCCCCGGGACTGGGGGACTCTGGCGGGGCTGAGAGGACTGGGCGCTGCCATCTTGTGGCTATGGGCGACACCATCTTTGCAATGGAGTGATGGTTAATTTGCATATTACCCTTTTATTATATAGGATTGGATGATATAATTTTATTTTCATCTCTTTTTTTAAAAATATATTTTATTGATTTTTCACAGAGAGGAAGGGAGAGGGATAGAGAGTTAGAAACATCGATGAGAGAGAGACATCGATCAGCTGCCTCCTGCACACCCCCCCACTGGGGATGTGCCCGCAACCAAGGCACATGCTCCTGACCGGAATCGAACCTGGGACCCTTCAGTCCGCAGGCCGATGCTCTATCCACTGAGCCAAACCGGTTTCGGCTTATTTTCATCTCTTAAAAGAGAATGTGTCTCTTACACCTAGGTCATGTTTTCTTATTTCACATTTTATGGTATTTTCTTTATCTATAAATCCTTAATCTAATATTTTAGTAGCTTTTCTACAGTAAAAATTAGTTCTTAATTTTTTGTCTCTCACAAGAAAAATGTCTTAGAAACATTTTTGTGTGTGTATTATCAGCCTTATTGAGATATAGTAATTCACAGACCATACAATTTACTCATTTAAAATGTACAACTCAGTAGTTTTTAGTATATCCACAGAGTTGTGTAGCTATCACCACGATCAGTTTTAGAACATTTTTATTATCCCCAAAATAAACCATGTACTCTGTGATAGTCCTTGTTCTCTCATACTCCCCTAGCCCTAGGCTACCACTAATCTACTTTCAGTCCCTATAGACATGCCTATTCCATACTTTTCCTACTAATGAAATCAGACAGTATATGGTCTCTAATTTAGCATGTTTTCAAGGTTCATCCATTTTTTAGCATATATCAGCATTTTATATCTTTTTATTGCTGAATAATGTTTTCTTGTACAGATATACCTACCACATTTTGTTTATCATTCATCAGATGATGGATATTTGAGTTGTTTCTACTTTTTGGCTATTATTATTAATGCTGCTATTATTTGTGTATAAGTTTTCATTTAGATGTGTGTTTTCCTTTCTCTTGGGTATTGCTGGGTCATATGATGACTGTATTTTACCCCTTGAGGAACTGCCAGATTGTCTTTCATAGTGGTTCTAATTTCTCTATGTCTTTGTCAATACTTGTATTTTTTCTTTATTATTATAGCTACTTGAGGCCCGATGCATGAAATTTGTGCACTGGGGTGGGGGGGGGGGCGGTTGTCCCTCAGCCTAGCCTGCACCCTCTACAATCTGGGACTGCTGGCTCTCACCAGCTCGCCTGCCTGCCTGCCTGATTGCCCCTAACTGCTTCTGCCTGCCAGCCTAATCACCCCCTAACCACTCCCTTGCCAACCTGATCGATGCCTAACTGCTACCCTGCCAGCCCGGTTGCCCCCAACTGCCCTCCCCTGCAGGCCTGGTCGCCCCCAACTGCTCTTCCCTGCTGGCCCTGTCACCCCTAACTGTTTTCCCTTGCCAGCCTGGTCGCCTCTAACTGCCCTCCCCTGCCGGCCTGGTTGTCCCCAACTGCCCTCCCCTGTAGGCCCGGTCGCCCCCAACTGCCCACCCCTTCTGGCCCAGTCACCCCTAACTGCCCTCCCTTGCCAGCCTGGTCACCCCTAACTGCCCTCCCCTGCCAGCCTGGTCATCCCCAACTGCCCTCCCCTGCTGGCCTGGTTGCCCCCAACTGCCCTCCCCTGCAGGCCCGGTCACCCCCAACTGCCCTCCCCTTCTGGCCCAGTCACCCCCAACTGCCCTCCCTTGCCAGCCTGGTCACCCCTAACTGCCCTCCCCTGCAAGCCTGGTCATCCCCAACTGCCCTCCCCTGCTGGCCTGGTCCCCCCCAACTGCCCTCCCCTGCTGGCCTGGTCACCCCCAACTGCCCTCCCCTGCAGGCCTGGTCACCCCCAACTGCCCTCCCCTGCCAGCCTGGTTCCCCTCCAACTGCCCTCCCCTGCAGGCCTGGTTCCCCTCCAACTGTCCTCTCCTGCAGGCCTGGTCACCTCCAACTGCCCTCCCCTGAAGGCCTGGTGCCCCCAACTGCCCTCCACTGCAGGCCTGGTCACCCCCAACTGTTCTCCCGTGCAGGCCTGGTCTTCCCTAATTGCCCTCCTTTGCCAGCCCAGTCACCCTAACTGCCCTCCCCTACAGGCCTGATTGCCCCCAACTGCCTTCCCTTGCAGGCCTGATCCCTCTCAACTTCCCTCCCCTGCTGGCCTGATTGCCCACAACTGCCCTCCCCTGCTGGCCATCTTATGGCAGTCATCTTGTGTCCACATCTGGGCAGCCATCTTGTGTGTTGGAGTGATGGTCAATTTGCATATTACTTTTTTATTATATTGGATGTTAGTGGTTGTGATGTGGTATCTGATTGTGGTAGGTACATTTTTTAGCTGATTGTTGTTGCACCATTACTCACCTTTGGGACTCTTAACTTGACACAAAGACTTTTGACTATTGGTGGAATGGATTGATTAACCTGTGCAGATTTGGGAAAAAAGCGTACAAATTTAATTTGCTTTACATGATACTAGCTTCTTAATAAGGAAATGAAGACCAGGAGAAATTGTTAAACCTCTGTGTTTTTGTGGGTTTGATGCAGAGTGGATGCAAAGATATAAGGGCAAAGGGTATGAGCTAAGTAAGTATACTAAAGTAGAAGAAATTGTGTAAGACCTTTTGTTGTTGTTGTTGTTCTGGCCAGAATCCTTTTATCTTTGGCGATAAAGATGCTCCTTTCTTCCCAATATAGGGCGGGCACCTCTCACATGAAAGTTTTATAATCTCTTTCAGGGGTATAGGGCAGAGGGTATGGGGGTCTATCTGGGAATTAGAGGGTCAGAGAGAGACCTTTTTGTTTCTGCTATTTTCTTAAAATTCTTTAGCTTAAAATATTCTGTGTTGCTACATTTTGGGGTAGGATGTCCTGAACTCCATATATCTAAGTTGTATGATACAATTAAAAAACAATAGCCAGTCACAAAGGATATTTGTGAGAATTGTAGATCATTTGATAAAGACCTGTTACCCAGTACGTACCTCTGTGTGTGTTTTTTATTGTCATAGAAAGATAGTGCTTGGTATTATACTAAGTACTTAATATGGAAATAATTCATATTGTTATCTGAAGTAATTGTTATCTTGATGTGAAGTAAAGCTGCTTTAATATTGAAAGGGGAATTTTAGTGTACAATTATATATTACTAGAGGCCCGGTGCATGAAATTCATGCACCCGGGGGGGGGCGGGGGCTCAGCCCGGCCTGCACTCTCTCACAGTCTGGGAGCCCTCTGGGGATGTCCGACTGACAGCTTAGGCCCGCTCCCCCAGTCGGACATCCTTAGCGCTGTCATAGAGGTGGGAGAGGCTCCCACCACCGCTGCTGCGCTCACCATCTGTGAGCTCGGCTTTTGGCTGAGCAGTGCTCCACCTGTGGGAGTGCACTGACCACCAGGGGACAGCACCTGCATTGAGCGTCTGCCCCCTGGTGATCAGTGCACATCATAGCAACTGGTTGTTCTGCTGTTTGGTTGATTTGCATATTAGCCTTTTATTATATAGGATCACTGATATTTTAAGTGTATTGTTAGAATATTGGTAAGATTAATAAAAGTCAGAATTAGAAAACCTAAGCAATCAGCTTTTTGGAAAATTATGACTAAATAATATATATTATAAAAAATTAATAGTCAATTCTTTAAATCCTTACCTTAAAATATTACATTATAGCCCTTGTCAGGTGGCTCAGTTGGTTGGAGCATTGTCTCATACACCAAAAGGTTGCAGATTGGATTCTTGATGGGGCATAAGGGGTGCATGTGGGAGGTGGATGATCGATGTTTCTCTCTCACATCATTCTTTCTCTCTCCCCCTTCCTCTTTAAAGTCACGGAAAAAATATCCTTGTGGGAGAATTAAAATATGTACACACTTAATCCTAAAAGATTCAAAATTTATTCAGATGTATATGAAATAAAATGTCATTTAAGGGCTTCTTTCACTCTCCCCAGTTTTTCTCCCCAAAAAGATAACTTTTGTCAGTAATTTGGAGTGCAACTTGATATCATTATACACTGTACGGCATGTACCTTTAATATATAGGGTGGAGCAAAAGTAGGTTTACAGTTGTTTGTGTGGAAAATCATGCAATAATTTCTAAATAATAATACAAGAATAAACTATGTTTTGCATACTTAACAACTGTAAACCCATTTTGTGACATCTTTGTATTAAGGCACTAATCAGTAGTAGTCATTATTTATCATATCCCCATGTTTTCTTTGGGAAAATTAAAACAGAACACAGAGAATAGTGTAACATTTGTATTCATTATTCTAAATCGCTTGTTTATTTTGCTACCTTTTTTTTTTAATATATATTTTTATTGACTTCAGAGAGGAAGGGAGAGGGAGAGAGAGATAGAAACAGTGATGAGAGAGAATCATTGATCTGCTGCCTATTGCACACCCCACATGGGAGATTGAGCCTGTAACCCAGGCATGTGCCCGGATGGGGAATTGAACTAAGACCTCCTGGTTCGTAGGTTGATGCTCAATCACTCAGCTATGCTGGCCAGGTACTACCTGTTTTTTAAGGAATAAAACAAAGTTGAAATTTCTAATATGTATTCAAAACAAGATAAATATTTTATGCATTTAAATATTCACGAAAATTATATTACTCTATTTCATCTTTTTTTAACATTCTTTTTCCACTCAATAGCTATCTGTTGTTGATGTATACAGTATTTGCTCATTCTGAAAATTTTAAATTTTCAAGTTTTTTCTTTTAAAAATACTTATTTTTTAAATTATGTAGTATTTAGCTGTGTGCATTAGGAAAACTCAAATTAACTGCATTCTGAAAAATAAGTTTCTGAGATTTCCTTTCAACAATACTTTTGAAACAGATAAACTTACTTCCTGTCTCTCAGTTTCCTGTATCCATGGCAACCTCTGTTTTACACACTGACTGTGGAGGAACTAATGTGAAGAGTGGTGTTTCCTGAGCAAACTGTGACTTTAAAAGAAAAAAAAGTTGGAAGGGTGGAGGTCAGTGGTGCCACAGAAAGAAATGGAGTTTAGAAATTTCTCTCTACAGATTTAGAAAGAAAAACTTTACCTGAATCAACCGAGTGTTAATGATATGAATGTCCTATTCTTGGTAAGACTATTTATTTAATATAAGCTGTTAGCTGAAACAAAAAAAAAATTTGGTTTGTGAAAAACGGTAGTTTCAATAGAGTTTAATTGTCTTATAATGAATTTGTATTTTTATAGTTTATAATGTTACTTAGTTGATATTAGACTTTAAGTTGATAAAGGGACATATTATATCCAAAGACCATTATTCCTGCATCATCATTTGTTACTTTTGTTATAGTCAATTGTAATATTTTAAATGAACTTAGCAAATATTTTATTTTGCAGTTCATTAAATTTGAGTTATCATTTTGTCAGTGGATTAATGTGCTAATGGGATTGATGTGCTAATAACCCTAGAACATATTCCAAATTCATTATTTTATGCTATCATTGTAGTATAACTTATGTGTATTTAGTATTATTGGTTGCTTCTAAATAAAAATAAAATAGAATACAGAATTTCTGGTATTATAAAACTTTCATTTTAAGAACATTTTTATGATTTAAAGTTTTACCTTCTCATAGCCCATTCTGATAGAAACAGAAAAAGCAAGAACAGGGCTATGTGTAGATTACATTTTTCTCTGCCTTGCCTATGACCCTTTCTTCTTGTTACCTGTAATCTTGCATTATTAATCCATAAGGAGATACTTGCTTGTGTGTCTGTTTGCCAGCTCTGCACTGGGAGACAAATTAACTGCCATGACTTAGGCCTTTCAAGTATTCCTAGGAATTTTTCTGAAATTACAGTTTTTCTGTACCTGGCTGAAATAACTTAATTCATATAAATAAAAGTGAATTAACAGGGCTTCATTCTCTTGTAGCTTTATATTAGAATAATGCTGGCATTGTGTGTGTATATCCAGAAGCCTTTGTTTATTTGAGGCACCTCTATTTTCTATATCTAAATAATAATTTTATGAAACATCTGGATCCTGGAATATTTGAGGGGCTTTCCAGTCTTTGTAATTTATATTTACAGTGTAATCAATATCCTTTGTTCCAAGAGGAATATTTAATGATCTAGTTTCTGTTCAGTACTTAAATCTGCAAAGGAATCACCTTACTCTCCTTGGGAGTGGTACTTTGTTGGCATGATTGCTCTTCGGATAATTGATTTATCTAACAATAACATTTTGAGGATATCAGACACAGGCTTTCAACATCTTGGAACTTGTATTATTTGTACCTAGAAGGTAATAATTTAGCACAAGTACCATCAGATGCTTTTGAAGTACTTAAGAGCCTTAAAAGACTTTCTTTGTCTCATAAAAGCAATACAGTCCTTTGCATTTAAAGGACTTGTCAACTTGGGATATTTGCTTCTGAAAAATTCAAGAATTAAAAACATTACTAGGGATGGGTTTAATGGCTTAACAATCTTAAACATTTGATCTTAAGTCAGAATGATTTAGAAAATTTAAATTTTGACACATTTAGATGTTAAAAAATTTAATTTACCTTAACTAAATTAGAAGTAGAATAATCAGCATTGATAACAATACAGTTGAGAACATGGGAGCATATTTGAAGATCCTTAATCTGTCATTTAATAATCTTACAGACTTACATCCAAGGGTCCTTAAGCCATTGTCTTCATTGACTCATCTTCAGGCAAATTCTAATCCTTGGAAATATAACAGCAAACTATTGGGCCTTCGCAACTAACTGGCTAGCATCTTCAGCCATTACCTAAACATCTATTGTCAGAAACCCCCCATCCATGCGTGGCAGAGCATTGCATTATATTAAGTGGACTGACTGTACAGATTGCGATACATCTTCGACAAATGTAACCAGAGTTTGGGCTATAAAATCTCTTCATATTCATCACAAGACTACTGCGTTAATGATGGCCTGGCATAAAGTAACCACAAATGGGAAACATTTGGAAAACACCGAGAACATTTCTATCGGGGAACAAAGTTCACCTTCCAGTAGATTTTTTCAAGAGAATAATACCTTTGCTAATCCACTAGAGGCTACTGCAGTGTTACCTGTGAAATTACAGCTTGCTTCTTCTGTTAACTTGAATTTGGAAAAAACCAGCGCTCTACCAATTGATGCTGCTTCAGTGTCAGGAAAGACATCTCTAATTTGTACACAAGAAGTTGAAAGGTTAAATGAGGCTTTTGACATTTTGCTAGCTTTTTTTATCTTAGCTTGTATTTTAATCGTGTTTTTGATCTACAAAGTTGTTCAATTTAAACAAAAACTAAAGACACCAGAAAACTCAGGGGAAAATAGACTTGAATATTACAGCTTTTATCAGTCTGCAAGGTATAATGTAACTGCCTCAGTTTGTAACACTTGCCAAAATTCTCTCGAAAGCCCTGGTTTGGAGCAGATTCAACTTCACAAACAAACTGTTCCTGAAAATGAGGCACAGGTCATTCTCTTTGAACATTCTGCTTTATAATTCAACTAAATAGTGGCTGTAAGAAACTTTAGTGCCATGGACATGAATAAAACGGAAGCTTCCATGTAGAATTATAAGCTTTATTTGGATATATAATGAATTACATGAGCTTAGCATTAATAAATAATGTTTTTAATAACTTGTGAATATCGTATTTATTCAGCAAATATTTTCTTTGATAAGCACTGTATTAAGTATTAATAATAGCTAACATTTTTCTGTACCAAGCACTCTACTAAATACTTGAGATACTACATTTAATCTTTAAAAAGCCTTGTAAGGCCTGGCTGGTGTGGCTCAGTGGTTGAGTATCGACCCATGAACCAGGAGGTCCTGGTTCAATTCCCTGTCAGGGCACATGCAGGTTACGGGCTTGATCCCCAGTAGGGGGCGTGCAGGAGGCAGCTGCTCAATGATTCTCATCATTGATGTTTCTATCCCTCTCTCCATCTCCCTTCCTCTCTCTGAAATCAGTAAAAACATATTTTTTAAAAAATGACTTGTAAGGTAGTGCTGTCTACATTTGACAGATCAGGAAACCTAGGCAGAGTGAGTTTGAGAAACTCCCACATTCGCACAGCTTTTGACACTTTCTAGGTCTGTCTGACTCTAAAGCCCATGCTCTTAATTTCATGCTACACTGCTGCTTAGGTGCTAAGGTTATAATTGTGAAAAACATAAGCACAATTCCTATTCTTGCTAGAGCTTAAAATCTAGAGGAGGGAACACGTGGTTACTATACAATACTTATTTACAGTTTACTATATATATACATATATAAAATATATATTTTATTGATTTTTTACAGAGAGGAAGGAGACAGATAGAAAGTTAGAAACATCAATGAGAGAGAAACATCGATCAGCTGCCTCCTGCACGCCCCCCACTGGGGATGTGCCCGCAACCAAGGCACGTGCCCCTGACCGGAATGGAACCTGGGACCCTTCAGTCCGCAGGTCTGACGCTCTATCCACTGAGCCAAACCGGTTTCTTTATATTTTCTTTATATTTTGTTTGAGATCTCATGGAGCAAAAATTTTTATGTTGTAATGTAGTTTCCTCATGTTTTGGCTTTCAAAACCCCTTATCTTCATTCATCTCTTTTCATCTACGAAAGCCTCCTTAAGCGCTGTTTTCGAGTCTTCTAGAATGGGGACCTGTGAAATAATAGAAAATACTTTGCACTTATGATCCTCCCAGACCTTGTCCAATGTATATCTTTATCTGGATGTTCATTAATATTCTTTAATAAACTGATAAACCTAAGTATTTCTTTGAGCTGCTCTAGCAAATTAATGGAACTCAAGGAGGGTGTCGTGGGAACCTCTGATTTATAGACAGTTGATCAGAAGCACAGGTATAGTGTCTTTATCCCCCCATTGTCCCCCCACCCCTACACTCATGCCCTCACCCCCCTGGTGTCTGTGTCCATTGGTTAGGCTTATATGCATGCATACAAGTCCTTTGCTTGATCTCTCCCCCTCACCCCTAGCCTTCCCTACCTTCCCTCTGAGGTTTGACAGTCTGATAGATGTTTCTTTCTTAGGGTCTGTTTTTTATCAGTTTATGTTGTTCATTATATTCCACAAATGAGTGAGATTATGTGATATTTATCTTTCTCTGACTGGCTTATTTTACTTAGCATAATGCTCTCCAGGTCCATCCATGCTGTTGCAAATGGTAAGAATTCCTTTTTTACAGCAGCATAGTATTCCATTGTATAGATTACCACAGTTTTTTAAACCATTCATCTGCTGATGGGCACTTAGGCTGTTTCCAAATCTTAGCTATGGTAAATTGTGCTGCTATCAACATAGGGGTGCATATTTCCTTTCTGATTGGAGTTTCTAGTTTCTTCGGATATGTTCCTAGAAGTGGGATCACTGGGTCAAATGGGAGTTCCATTTTTAGTTTTTGAGGAAACTCCATACTGTTCTCCACAGTGGCTGCACCAGTCTGCATTCCCACCAGCAGTGCACAAGGGTTCCTTTTTCTCTGCATCCTTGTCAGCACTTGTCATTTGTCGATTTGTTGATGATAGCCATTCTGACAAGTGTGGGATGGTACCTCATTGTCGTTTTGATTTGCATCTCTCTGATGATTAATGACTTTGAGCATGTTTTCATATGTCTCTTGGCCTTCCTTATGTCCTCTTTTGCAAACTATCTATTTAGGTCCGTTGCCCATTTTTTGATTGGGTTGTTTATCTTCCTTTTCTTAAATTGTATGAGTTCCCTGTAAATGTTGGAGATTAAACCCTTATCGGTGATAACATTGGCAAATATGTTCTTCCATGCAGTGGGCTTTCTTGTTGTTTTGTTGATGGTTTCTTTTGCTGTACAGAAGCTTTGTATTTTGATGTAGTCCCACTTGTTTTTTTTTTTTTTGTTTTTTTTTCTTTAGTTTCCATTGCCCTAGGATCTGTATCGGTGAAGATAATGCTTCAGCATATGTCTGAGATTTTGCTGCCTGTGGATTCCTCTAATATTTTTATGGTTTCCCATCTTACATTTAAGTCCTTTATCTATTTTGAGTTTATTTTTGTGTATGGTGTAAGTTGGTGGTCTAGTTTCATTTTTTTGTATGTATCTGTCCAATTTTCCCAACACCATTTATTGACGAGACTGTCTTAACTCCATTGTATGTTCTTGCCTCCTTTGTCAAATTCTAATTGAGCATAGTGGTTTGGGTCGATATCTGGGTTCTATATTCTATTCCATTGTTTTATATGTCTGTTCTTGTGCCAGTCCAGGCAGTTTTGAGAACAGTGGCTTTGTAATACAGCTTGAAATCTGGTATTGAGATTGGTCATGTAACACTGTTTTCCAGAGCACATTATTTTCATTTTGGTCTGAGCTTTGTGACATACAGCACTTCCCAGGAATTTAACTCCAAGCCACAAGAACCTTTTCATATAACTTTAATAACATAAGTACACTCGGCTTTACAAAACCTGTCCTGAAGGTATATATACATTCATGATTATCCTGTAATTATTTATTGCATAGCTTTGTTTTCAACAATGTCCAATATACACTGAGTGGCCAGATTATTATGACCTCTGAATGGGCCTATTAGAGGCCTGGTGCATGAATTTGTGCATGGGTGGGGTCCGGCCAGCCTGGCCAGGGTGAGAGGACATGGGCGGTTGGCCGAACTCCTGGTTGATGGGACAATTTGCATATTAGCTTTTTATTATATAGTATATACACTGAGTGGCCAGGTTATTATGTGTTCAGAGATCATAATAATCTGGCCACTCAGTATATACAGTGGTAAGGTCATACCTGAACCTCATAATTACCAAATTCCTTATAAATTCTTTTACTTTCTTTTTACAAAACAAGAACCAATCTGTCAATTGAATTCTATAAACATGCAAAACAAGCATTTCTTGGGCTTCTTCAATGGAATGTTTTTCCCAAATAGTTCCATACAGTCTTTGATCACCTCCTTTTTTAGTGGAGCCTTAGTATGTCTTCATTTGGCAATGTTTCTTTCTTAAAGCAGCCTTACTCTTGAAAATCACATAATATGGCAGTTTCTTTTCATAGTTAATTGTAGTTATTTTTCATTGTCTTAATAATCACCTTTTCTCCCTTGTGTATGTACATTAAAAACAGTTTTTTAGGGGAATGGTTTATAATATAAAAGCCTTTGTAAGTATCATTGTTGAGTGTAAAAAATTCAGTTTTCATTTTAAAATAACTTAGTGAATTTCCACTCTGAATTTTTTTATTCCATTTCCTTTCCAGTATTTGTCAGGGGTATTAGATTTATTAATGCACTTTCCCATGACCATGCAGAGAATTGCCCTGTAGAAAGGATATATGTTTCCATTTAAATGACAAAAGTATTTGCAGTCTTGGTCCTGGAAAAATATTTAATGTGTGTGGGGGAAACAAAGCAAACTAATTTTAGTGTAAATGTCACCACTTTTGTAGCCTCTGATATGGTAGAAATTTTGTAATAGGACTGATAAATCAAGGCTTTCTTCTGTTGCCATTTTCTTTGAATAAACTTGTTTTTTGCTAAATTCTATTAAACAATATAAGTAGAAAAGTATGAGTAAGAGGATATTTTATTTGATTGTGGCTCTTAGTGCTTAAAAATTTATTTTCTTAAATTACCCTAATTGCACTGATCTATATTTAAGATATAATGATGTGAGAGTAACTTCAAATATTAAGTGTGATGTACAGATAGTGTAATTATGGTCTGGTTAGATCAAAGAAAATTCTGAAGTGATTTCTTTCTTTCTTGGGCCTGCTACTATGAAACACTGTAAATCAGCAATTTTATATTATGAAACTGTTCAGAAAAGGTAACTGAAAATTTTGTTTTTTTCTGCATGACTGTTTTCCTTCTACCTCCAAGGGAATGGAGATGTGATAGAAATATGTAAATCCATCACAGAGAAGTAATTTAAGTCACATAATTTATGATGAAGGATCAGTTATATAAATATGGAAATGTAAAATGCTCACTAGAAAAATACTAATAAAACTTGGACAAGAAGAAAGAAACTAAAGTCCTGTTTACATTCAATCTAAGTTGTTTGTTTAGGGTAGCCAAATGAATATTAGAATATTTCATTTATATGTGCCCTTGGGGATTAAAATTTTTTCTTTATCTTTCTAAAGGCATTTTGTTTTCTGAACACCTATGTTTGGAATCATAATCATACAGCAGGACAGAAATAATTTTAAGCCTATATATTTTTTTTAAGGGAGGTAAATAAGCATAAAAAAGTTGGATTTTCTTAAAGTACGTCTTTTTATAAAACAAGGAAAAATTATTTTGCATGAAGTTTCTGCCATTCATATACAGATAGATGTTTTTATAGACCCAGAGAATGCCTTAAAATATCATAGCTTTAGGAAATACTAAGTCAAGATTAATGTGCATTTGACTGAAAAGACAGATTACTGAAACCGTGAAATTGTTTTAAAAGATCAAATGTCTTTCCTTACTGAGCACAGTGTTTCATGTTCTCACCTATTTATTTAATGTTTGTGTGTGTGTAACATCACTTACCACATACTTAAAAAACAAAACTAGCAGATCTTTGAGAAGGCTTGTCTTTTTTCTGTAGTGTCTTTGTAACTTGTGTCTATGCAGATAAATTAATATATCGGCCAAGTATGTACAATAAGAAAAGGAAAAGAGTTTGTGATAAGTAAAAAGGAAGAAAATGTTCTGGTTACTAATATTTTTCCTTTTCGATTTTACTTTTATTCTCCTCCTTTACATTCATTCTTCTCTTATCCGTGGTGTTAAATTTTCCTTGCATTTTCTCAAATGACTATTTCAGAAATAGAGTCTAACACAGCTAACTTTCTGTTCCATTTTCTGCCTCATGTCTAGTGTAGAGTAATAAGCTGTAATATGTTATCTGCAACTCAGTTACCCATGCTTGTAATTTAAAAAAGAAATAAGTAAAAACATTCTGAAAAGAAAATGAGCGAGGACTTCGGGGATCATTAATTCCCATGATTATTTATTGAGTGTTCACATTATGCATAATGGTAATCTATGAAACATAAAAATGTTGACATAACATATAGGCTCTGCCTCATGTTACTTATAATCTTAGGGAGAGCAGGCATGAAAAATTAAAGGGCATTAGGAGAAGCCCTTTAGGAGAAGATAGTATAAAAGATGCCACATTAGTTGCATGCCAAATGGATAGTGCAGGGGTTTCAGGTTACTGGACATTCAAAGGACAGAGTGCTCACTTACAGTGGGTTAAAGTGGTCAGGGAAGGCCTCACGAAGGAAGGGTGAATGAAGGTGAAGAGGAAATGGAGGGAGAACACTGGAGGAGCAGGAGGGGAGTAAGCAAATGGAGTCCAGAACGCTTACATCCAGGTGGTGCTGACTTAACCGGTTGAAAGCGGGAAGGAAGGGTAATGCAAAGTGCCTTTGCAGGGGTGGGTTTGATAGAGATTGCAGAGGTTCTTGGTGGCCCTTGAAAGTTCTTAAAGAAGGAGAAAGAATGAAACTTAAGAGACTGCAGCAGAAAGCACCCATTTGCCTCCTTGAAGCCCTCAGTAATAAGGAAACAATCAGTTGGATCCCATTTAACATTGTGAAATTAAAAAAAGTTTATATCAAAATTGGGGGTTCTTTAGGAGGAGCTTCTGTCCTAATGCAATCAATGAAAGATGAGTTAACTTGAAAATTCTAAGATCCCATGTCTCTGGGGGCCAGAGATGAGAGTTTGAGAATAATAATTGGCCAGTGCTTCTTTAGCACTAGCCAGGTGACAGGATTCCTTGACTTCAGATAAGTGCCAGTTAATGAGTCAAAAATACCTATAAGAACTAGGAAAGGCAGTTAACTACTCAAAATATCATAATGATTTAAAACAAAGAAAGAAAATCTCATTTGTTGTTTGATTCCTTTGTCCTTCTTGCAGACTGTTAGTTCATAATCAACTCCTTAGCTTCCACAGTGCTTTCCTCAGTTTCTCACCTCTAAATCATACAACAGGTAGCATTCACAAGTGCAACACACTTCCCTATGTGCATTCAAACTTATGTGCCCTAGACTTTAAGCTTCCTTGAGTTTCTGAGTTCTCTGAGGGTGGCCGCCTTGACACATTTTGTGGACTCATAAAATGTTGACTAAAATGAATGAACTTAACTATGGTGAGCTATTCATTAGGAAAGGTTGGCCTGGCTAATATGACCACTTTTTCTAATCACATCTTTCTTTATACATTAATTGGTATTTTGGTGTTAGTACACCTCCTGTATTAAGTTTTGTCTAGCATATTCAGTAATCACATTTTTTTTTTTTTTTTTTTTTACTGTATTGTAGAAACAAGCATAGAATTTAGCTAATCTTTTCAGGACTAAATTGCTATGTCCTAGTTAATGTGAAATATCACTTATTAAGCACTGATTTGAGGTGTTAAGAACTGAGTGAAATATAAAATTACATGGTTTCTCTGGCTACCTTCACTTTTCCACATTATACTTGACAATGGATTTGAATGAATGTGCATGAGAGGACAATAAGAGGATAATACACCGAGAAGAATTCTAATAAAGTATTACTCATAACTCAAATAACACATATGAAACAAAATACTTGAAGTGTTTTTCAAAAGAAAATACAACCGAAAGTAATATCTTGTTGTATTTAAAGAGATAGTGAATATGAGATTATCTGAGTACTTGCCTTTCATCATTTCCCCCTTTTCCTCCAAACCTATTTCCATTTCATTCCTCTGAGGGTTTATAGCTCTCTTTTGACTGGTTCATTTTAAATGTCTGATCACATATTAAAGCATTTTATTCAGATAAGTTGTATATTATAAAAAAAAGTTGATTCTTAATTTATAGAAGACAAGGTTGAGAGTATTGTGAATAAGTGAAGCAAAGACTAATATTCAACACTTCATATTGAATACTGCCTAAAAGAACTAGATTTTTAAAGGCTTCATTTTGAAATGTTACATTTACACATTTGGAGGGAACACTTTTATAATACTTACAAAAGGAGAACAAGAATATATAATTTCTTAATGCTTATTTTATTTCAGTATGTGTTCTATATGCCAGGAAAGTACAAGCCCCTTGTGGCTTTTTGAGGGTTACTTTTCCCAAACTGCTGAGTGAGTGGTAATTGAGGTATATCCTTTCGGTGTTTTTTGAACTTGAATGCCTTGAAGATAATCATTGTCTAACTTCTCCTTTTACTCATCCCAGAATATGGCTTCTCCCTTTCCACTCTTTTTCTTCAGTCCTCCTTTTCTAGAATTAACTCTTCCCACTCAAAGCCAGTTCCCATGCTTTTCCACTCCAGGCCATAGTCATTTCCCCCCTTTCTGAACTGGATGTCTGTGCCTCCTCCCCTCTGGCACTTAATAGGTACTCCAGGGTGAGCATGGTGTCTCCTATTTACTGGTCTTCACCCCCAAACTCCAGCTAGATCTCTGCCTCCTGTGACCTTTTCTGAGCAGCATGTCACACTCCAATGAAAAGAATGACTGACCGAGCAACTGACTGAGGCTGCCTTACCTCCCTTCCTTTATCCCTACTGGACAGTCTTCTTCCAAGCCTGTCACTTCGGAGAGCTGGAAATCCAGTTGGAGGCAGAGGAGGGGAGAGAGTAAATTCCAGTGATCACACGACTGACTTCTCTAAGTCTGAATAAGCATGTGCCAGGGCTATAGTTTTCTCTCTGAAGAGCATGGACAGGCTGAGCAGACCATTGTCCTCTGGCCTGTGTCCATTCTGCTTCTCTGAATATCATTATCCATTCTTTTGTTGTTGTTGTTAATCCTCACCTGAGGATATTTTTCCATTGATTTTTATAGAGAGTGGAAAGGAGGGGGAGAGACAGAGAAAGACCAATGTGAGAGAGCCACATGGAGTGGTTACCTCCCACATGCGCCCGACCAGGGCCATGGATCGAGCCTGCAACCGAGGTACATGCTCATGATCAGAATTGAACCCAGAACCCTTCAGTCCATGGGCCGGTGCTCTATCCACTGAGCCAAACCTGTTAGGGCTCATTATCCATTCTTGATTCTAACTTTTTAACACCTTTTTTTTTTTTTTTTTGTCATCATTCTTTCTTTCTTTTGGCTTTCTAGAAATCTCAAGTTCCTGAATGCATTAGATTTGCCTCAGAACTTTTCAAGGTTTATTCTGGTTCCAGCAGTGTCATCTAACAGACTCATCATTTATGAGAAAGGGGTGAAGTTACTGCTTTTGGCAAGAATTGTGCAGTCAAAGTTTATTTTATGCTGCAGTCTATCAATATCTATTCTTAGACTTAAAGGCTAAGTCTTATAAATGCTCATGTCTGACTTGAAGCCTAATGCTATAGAATTGCTGCATTATTTATAATTCAGCATATTGCTAATTACTTTTTTATAATGTTATATAATAAAGATATAACTTCTTACTTTCTCTTCAAAAACATGTGCTCGTGGTGGTAGCACCAACATTGATCAATATGATAATTTGATGTAACAGACATAATCAAATGAGCTGACTGTCAAATTATACATTTTTATCTCTCTCTAATATACTTTCTTGTAATTCACATTCACCCACGTAGCAGAACACAATCATTTCCTATGTGTTAGGAAAACTCACGATGAATCCTTTGAGAAAACATACAGTATTCAGAAATTCCATTGATTTCTTGTGAAATTTCTTGGTGCTTGGAGGTGATGTGAGTAAAAAGGCAGCTGCCTGAGTGAATTCTTCCTAAATAATATTGACACCAGCCCTGTAGAGAGCCTTGAAAGCTGTAGTTAGAGGGTTTTTGTATTTTTCAGCTGATTGAGATCAGTGGTTGATAGAATGCCGGGTGTTCAACAGGAATCTCAGGCCCTGCCTGCTTAGCATGCTGGGATGGATTAGTGGTGAAGAACTCCACAGTGAGAGGGGGAAATGGCTTTATTTCCTCCCATGTGTTTGCCATCCCCGACTCCAGCCTTCATTTTACAGACAGGGAGACCAATACCTCGAGAAATAAGTTAACTTCAGTAGGATTGCACAGTTAGTAGCTGAACTTTTAGTGAAGAGTTTTGGTTTTTTAATTTTCATTCCAGTGTTTTTCAATAAGTCCTAATAAGGTAGACCATATGTTTGTTTCTTTAGAGATTTTTTTAGTCTTTTATAAAGGAAATATATTAACATCAAGAATATATACTCAAACACTAGAGTTTTACATGCAGATTACAATGTATTAGAATGATATCAACTGGTTATTATTTGCTCATGTGGTGATTTCGTTTTCTAAAATCAGATCACATTTGAATGTATAGACAAAGAGTTTTGACTTTACAAAGGTGGGAATGTGGCCCAAAGTGTGATGACTTTGGGAACTACTTTACTGAACATTTTAAAAATTAGTTATGCATGTTAGTGCAGTATGAGAACACTGTGTCCCTGATAGAAATGATACTATAAGTTCCCTGGAGACAAAAGTTGTAATTTATTCAGTTGGTTTTAAAATCAAATATTATAATTTTGTGTCCCAGTGGATGGGTATGTACTCCCACTTTTTTAAAGTCAGGTTTATTAAGGTATAGTTTACCTGTAGTAAAACCTTTTAAGCATAGTTTTAGTAAATGTAACCACTACCAAAGTATAGAATATTCTGATCACGTCAAAAAGTTCCCCTGTGTTTTTGCCTGGCAGCCACTGACCAAATAAGTAATTTGGTCTTTCTGGAAAGTCACATAAATGGAATCATACAATATGTAGCCTTTTGAGTCTATTTTATTTCTTAGTGTAATGTTTTTGAGATTTATCTAAGTTGTTTCATATATCTGTAGTTTGTTCCTTTTTATTGCTAACTACTATTCCAATGAATTAGTGTTCCACAATTTGTTTATCCACTCACTAGTTGATAGACATTTGGATCATTTGCAGTTTTGGATTTTATGAATAAAGCTACTATAGATAGTCACATACAGATCTGAGGGTTGGTCTTGGGTAAATACCTGGGAATAGGATTGCTTGGTTATAATGGAGTGTGCTTAACTCCATAAAAATTGCCAATGTGTCTTCCAAAATGAATGTGCCATTTTTTATTCTTACTCGCAATGTATGAGAGGTCCTGTTGTTTCTCAGACTTTCGAGCACTCAAATTATGTCAATCTTCTTAACTTTACTTTTATTAAAATCTCATTGTGGTTTATTATTATTTTTCTCATTGTGGTTTTAATTTGCATTTCTCAGATAACTAATGACATAGAACATCTTTTTAGTTATTGATATATGACATCTATATATATTATATACATACTAGAGGCCCAGTGCACGAATTCGTGCACCAGTGGGGTCCCTCGGCCTGGCCTGTGGGATCAGGCTGAAACTGGCTCTCCAACATCCCCCGAGGGGTCCCAGATTGCAAGAGGGCATGGGCCAGGCCAAGGGACCCCACTGGTGCACGATTGGGGCCAGGGAGAGATGCGGGAGGTTGGCCAGCCAGGGAGGGACCGTGGGAGTGCTGCAGGGCGTGTCCAGACCATCTCGCTCAGTCCCAATTGGCCAGACCCCAGCAGCAAGCTAACATATCAGTTGGAGTGTCTGCCCCATGGTGGTCAGTGCGCATCATAGCAAGTGGTTGAGCGGCCTTAGCATATCATTAGCATATTATGCTTTGATTGGTTGAATGGCCGACTGGATGACCTTACACTTAGCATATTAGGGTTTTATTATAGAGGATATATTCTTTGGCAGAATCTCTGTTCAAATATTACCCATTTTTAAATTGAGTTATTTGTCTTACTGAGTTTTCATCTGGTTCCAAGTCTTTTGTCAAATACATGTTTTACAAATGTTTTTTCCTAGTCTGTGGCTTTTCTTTTTCTTGATAGTGTCTTTAGGAGAATAGAGATTTTTAATCTTTAACATTTTTGTATTTTTATCTTTTTAGTTATAAAGTCAACACAAGACTATAATATTAAGTTAAAGAATATTATAAAGCATCTCTTTTCTATCTAATCTACCTTTCTAGTATCAAAGCACACTAATAATCTAGTGAAAGAGAAGTCTTAATATATGTACAATGTAGAATTTCTGCTTTAAGAAATATATTTTGAAAATTTTCTTTGAATTTTAGAACTAAAATTTCTCTTCATGTTCAAGAGGATAATTAGAAAAAAGAAAACCTATTGAAATATTTCAGTTTAACCTGTTTTGCTCTCTTTTTATTCTAGTGTTATCCAAGATAAATTCTGTGGAATTATAAACATTTCAGTGGAGGGCCTCCATGATGTCATGACGGAAGATCCTGAGACAAGAACATATAAAGAGTAGGTAGATCATTTAAGTAATTGCACTTGACAATACTTGGGGGGGAGGGGTAATTAATTATATCCTGCATGAGTTTTGTTCACTATCATCATATAAAAACAGAATAGCAACTGTTTTAATTTTGTCTTCTATAAAGAAAAAAAAATTATTTTGCTTATACTATTGTTTATTTTAAGATCAGCTTCATCTTGTTATAGCGAAATTCTAAATTGGGCTTTTTATCTTAATTATCATTTTATGATTTGACATTAACTTAAAAAAACCCAAGTGTATATTAGCATATAAATTCCTTTTTAAAGATTTTTTTTTAATAGGTTGGTTTTTTTCCATCTAACAAAGTTTCTTCCCCTTTTAGGCAAGTTATGGGGTAAAGGAGATGGACAAGCATCCTGTTGTTGTATTTGCCTGGTGTAAGCATCACTGGCACTTTTAAGATACTAGAGGGTCACATGGTACTGGACTTTTTTCAAAGAGAATATTTAAAATTGTTTTCTTTGGGAGAATAGTTAAAATCATGTTATTAGGAATGCTGATAATCTCATATTTACATAGTTATTAATTTGAAATTCTTTTAAACAGTCAATCATTTTTATCCTTTTGTAGTTAGTAGAATTGCTTCAACTTTTCTCTTATTACTGTTGATAAAGGACACGTTTCATATAATGATAAGCAGGGCATTATGAGATTCCAGGCCACCTTGAGGTTTCCTCAGTAATGTATTGAGCCCATTTTCCCATCTATAGCAAATGGGAAAGATTGCTGTTTGAATCATATTTTGTTGAGAAATATTGAAAAGCAGATATATGTTGTTGAATCTTATTAAACATACTAGAGGCCCGGTGCACGAAATTCAGGCACTGGGGGCGGGGGAGAGGGTGTCCCTCAGCCCAGTCTGCATCCTCTCCAATCTGGGACCCCATGAGGGATGTCCGACTGCCTGTTTAGGCCTGATCCAAGTCAAACATCCCTCTCACAATCCAGGACTGCTGGCTCCCAACCGCTCGCCTGCCTGCCTGCCTGCCTGCCTGCCTGAATGCCCTTAACCACTTCTGCCTGCCAGCCTGATCACCCCCTAACCATCCCCCTGTCAGCCTGATCGACACCTAACTGCTCCCCTGCCAGACTGATTGCCCCCAACTGCTCTCCCTTGCTGGCCCGATGGCCCCCAACTGCCCTTCCCTGCCGGCCCGGTCACCTCCAACTGCCCTGCCTGCAGGCCTGTTCCCCCCCAACTCCCCTCCCCTGCAGGCCTGATCGCCCTCAACTGCCCTCCCCTGCAGGCCTGGTCCCTCCCCTGCTTCTGAGAAACACCATCCGAAGGATGTAAAGTTCCAGTATGGTGATAAACTTGTCCGTGTATTCTAAAACAGTATGGCCCATATCCTGATGGCGATGCAATATTTGCATCCATGGAAGCAAAAGCAAAAGAACTATTTATGGAACTAATATTTTCCTTGAAATTTTTACTGTCAGAATCTTCGTTTGTCATTAATCTTTTTAAATATGCCAGGTATTCTGGAAAATGTATATCATTTGGACAGACTTTACCTTTGCTACAACATTGAGTAAATTTCCCATCAGATGGTTTTTCATCAGAGAAATTTAGTGATAGGCAAAATTGACATCTAACAGTCATTGCACCACTACTATGTTCGAGAATTGCATCCTCACGTACTCCATTTTCGCTGAGAAGGCAGTTCCTACCAGTATTGGTAGTACTTGTTGATGACTGTTCTTTAGACATATTCTGTCGTCACCACCGCCTTCTTTCAACTTCAAAGGACGTTGGTCTTTAGACATTTTCTGTCGATGATGCCAGCTTTTTTTGGCTTCAGAGCTACGTTTTGCCAATAGTAGCTTTTCAGATACATTCCATCACAGGCACCACCTTCTTTCAAGATGAGATGCACGTTGGTCTTCAGACATTTTCTGTCGATAACAGCGGCTTCTTCTGGCTGCAGAACTACGTTGTATCAATAGTTGCTCTTTAGATGTAGTCCCTCCTCCCTGCTGTCACGGTCTGAGATGCAGGTGAATGAGAGTCCTGGCTGTCAGGCCGCTGAGAGCTGTCTGACCAATGGCTGATTCTGGCTGATTCTGTGGGGGTGGGACTTCCTCCTCCCTGCTGTCAGAGTCTCTGTGGGGTGATGACTAAGCAAGCATTCCACCAGGCCGCTCATGCTGCCCGCTCTCAGTGGCTGCCCCCCCGGGACTAGAGGACTCCTGCGGGGCTGAGAGGACTGGGCGCCGCCATCTTGTGGCTATGGGTGCCACCATCTTTGTGACGGAGTGACAGTTATTTTGCATATTATCCTTTTATTAGATAGGATACAAATAAAATGTGTCAAGCATGTAACTTTACTACAAAATGTAAGTGAAACCAAGCTTTCTTTTTATTGTTTAAAGTATTACATATATTAGTACATATATCTCCTTTTTTTCCCCATTGACTTTTCTCCCAGCCTCTCCTACCCCCTGTTGCATGCCCTCATCCTCCTCCCCCGCCCCCCCAGTGTCTTGTGTCCATTGGTGTGCTTATATGCATGCATACAAGTCCTTTGGTTGATCTCTTTTCCCCTTCCCCAACACTCCCCAGCCTTCCCGCTGTAATTTGCTGTAAAAGTCTGTTCAGTGCTTTACTGCCTCTGTATCTATCTTTTTGTTCATCAGGTTATAATGTTCTTTATTTTCCATAAATGAGTGAGATCATGTGGTATTTTTCTTTCATTGCCTGGCTTATTTCACTTAACATAATGCTCTCCAGGTCCATCCATGCTGCTGCAAATGGTAAAAGTTCCTTCTTTTTTATAGCAGCGCAGTATTCAGTTATGTAGATGTACCATAGTTTTCTAATCCACCCATCTGCATTGGTTAGGGACCTATGAGTCTGAGTAGTTACTGAATTCCACTCTTCTACACTAGGAAACAGTGAGGTTTGTTCCCATCAACTTGATACACTAGACCAGGCGTCCTCAAACTACGGCCCACGGGCCACATGCGGGTGTTTTTGCCGTTTTGTTTTTTTACTTCAAAATAAGATATGTGCAGTGTGCATAGGAATTTGTTCATAGTTTTTTTTAAACTATAGTCCGGCCCTCCAATGGTCTGAGGGACAGTGAACTGGCCCCCTGTTTAAAAAGTTTGAGGACCCCTGCACAAGACACTATTCATTCTGGTCTCCTTGGCACCAGTGTTGACTAAGTGGGAAACTGCATTTCTGTCATCTCTGCTAATGGTGAAGAGCAGTGATGCAGATATTCAAAACAAAATGATTTATAACTGTCCTGCAGGTACAGGTGCCATAAGGGACCAGTTCCTTGTAGCCTAGTGGTTATGTCATTTGGAGCATGAAGTTGATTGTTACATAATCAATAGAGCTTTAATGATGTTATGTTTTAAATTATTGCTACTGTTATGAAACATGCATAATAATCTACAGACAAGTGAAATTTAGTGGTAAAAGAAGTATTAATTTTAAGTGTTTGTAAGTATCATTTTTTTAGAAAGACATAAAGGGTACACCTGACTGCCAAGTAATATATGGTTCAAATTTTGCTTATAAATAAATATCTTAGAGTTTACTACCTTAAATGCTCAAGTAAAATGCTCTAAATTTTTTTGGTGTAGCCCTTTTTAAAGTGAGATATTGTTTTGTAATTAAATTTTTTTAAACTTATAAATCTAATTCATCTAGCTATTCCTCACATTTTGGTATATAAAGGCATTAATGTTGTCAGTGATTTTGAGGATTTGTTTTTAGTGTGTTAAAAACTTAAAAATTTCTTAAAAACATTTCTTAAAAACTGTAGCTGTATGTTGATGTCTCACCTTGAAGAACCAAAAGCAACAGAAGATGAAGAACCACCCACAGAACAGGATAAGAGGAAAAAAATGGTAAGTTACAAAGGTAGCTTCTAAAAATTTGGGAGAACCATATATCATCATATTCTGTAGGCTTGAAAATATCTGTTAGTCCATTCCTCTATCCCTTATTGCAAAATTAAGGTAAGCTAGCTGAGCTTTGAAATTGGGAGTTTATTCCTGAAACAGATTAATTTTATTCCTTGATATGAAATAATTGTTTATTGTCTTAGCAGAGCAGTGGGTTTGTTCTTTTACTCACAGAAAACACATGTCCCTCAAATCGTGTTTAAGTTGTAATGCTGATTCTTTTGTTTTGAGAAGATTCACTGAAGTTGTTTCATTCCAGGTTATTTCTTAGATTTTTTGCAATGAATTTTTTTGGATATACATCACAGACATTTATAAAAATGCCTTTGAATGAATTGCTAAATTGTTTAGAAAACTATTACTTCTTACTATAGGAATATAATAAGAAAAAAGAATAAAGAATGAGAAATGTAAACTATCTTTTCTTTTTTTTTTAAATCCTCACCTCAGGGTATTTTTCCATTAATTTTTAGAGTGAGTGGAAGGGACGGGGAGAGACAGAGAGAGAAACATCCATGTGAGAGAAACATCAATGTGACAGAGACACATTGATTGGTTGCCTCCTTGCAAGTGCCCCGACCAGGGCTGGGATTGAGCCTGTAACCGAGTACGTGCCCTTGACTGGAATTGAACCCAGGACCCTCCAGTCCTCAGGCCGACGCTCTACCTACTAAGCCAAACCGGCTAGAGCTAAAATATCTTTCCTTTAAAATTATTTATAATCTTGAATTTTTTTTTAAAGATCACTCAAGGATATTTTTCCTATTGATTTCTAGAGAGAGTGAAAGGAAGGGAGAAGGAGGGGAGAGAGTGATAAAGAGGTACATTGGCACACAGTGGCAATAGAGTACCATGTACAAAGCATTGATCTTTGTAATTAGTATTTCCTCTGTGAGCTTGAATATCTGCTCACAGAACCTGTCTTCTGGTGATGATGAAACATACAAAAGGCTGGCATCGGACACACAGCTTTACCTAAGGCTGCTTTTATAAAAGTAGTGGACATTTCAAATGGTAGATTTAATATAACTTTCCTTACAACTGAGACCATCAAAAGCAATGTTAAACTTCCCCAAATTTAGAAATACAGAGTTTCAGTGATTAATTTAGCTCTTACAACCTGCAGAGTTGCAAGTGACATTAAAACAATCCAAGAGGATAGTAAGAAATGAATTTAAATAATCCAGCTGAGGTATAATGAAGACTCAAATTGATAGCCAGGCATCCTCCTGGGTTAGCAGTTCTTTTTGTTGTAGGGCTACAATATTAATAAAATATAGTTTGAGATCCAGAGGTTAAGATCTTTCACAGTGGCCACATAATAGTAATCAAAAGATACTGGAAAGAAAATTATCTTGAAAATGCCCTTGGAATTAATTAAAGCGATGGCTTCTGGGTTTTGTTTTTAGTTGAGATTTCAGATTAATTGCCTACTGACATCAGTATTGTTCTTGAGTATTACAAAGCAGGCATCCTCATTATTTCTTCATTATTTACTTGCATTGTTACCAGAAACCTTAATCAGGACGAGTTCAGCAACTTTGCTACTGTTCCCTTGGAAACTTCAGCAGTGTGGCATTGAGTCAGAGTAAATAGTCTTCGTAGTTATAGGTGAAAGATGTGGCCTAGTTTGGGAGAACTTATTTTCAGTAACTTAGATATCATTCCAGTGACCCTTAGACTGTCTTCTTGGCAGTTTTTCCTACTTTCATTCTCACTTTTCCCTTCTTGCAAAGCATTGTCCTACATAAGGAAGTTCCTATTTTGAAGAGGTTTATTTTTATTATATTTTTATTGATTTCAAAGAGGGAGCGAGAGAAACATCAATGATGAGGGAGAAGCATTGATTGGATGCTTCCTGCATGCTCCACACTTGGGGATGGAGCCCGAAACCCGAGGCCAGAACGTTTTCTGTTGATTGTTATCTTTAGAGAGTGGAATGATGGGCTATTTTTAATTTAATTATTTTTCTTTTGTTTTTCAAATATACCAGTGGGAGAGAAAGAGTACGTGTTTGTTTTGTGTATCATTTATGTTGTTTATTATTTTTCTCATTTTAAACCAGAAGCATATAGTGAATGTGAATAGCATACAATCCAGGATGGGGTGCATTTCCTGTGGTCCTGCCACAGTAGACTACCTGGCTTTCCTAAGAGAAACCCTGGACAGTTGTGTTTAAGGGTCTTCAGCATGTTCTATTCCTTTTAGGGTCCTTTCTACCAGGTTTTGTGTCTTTATATGGATGAACCCTTAGTTGTTGATTGTACTAATCTTGGAACTCCATGCTCAGAGGCCCTAGTTCCTGAGGTTAGACACACCAAGTGAATTTCATTTGACAAACATTAACACCATGAGGCTGTTTGGGAATCTCTTGTGAGAAGGGAGGCAGGGGCAGTGTGTCGCTGTCGGGGAGGTTATGAAGAATTTTAGACAGGCGCGTGTAAGAGCGACTGTTTTGCCCTTTGTCACAGTGTGGTCCTCTCTGTCCCACAGCTGGCCCTGAAGGACCCGGTGCACACTGTGTCCTTGCAGCAGTTCACCTACGAGAAGCTCAAGGCACAGCAGGAGCTCCTGGGCGAGCAGGGCTTCCAGTCCCTCATGGAAACGGTGGACACGGAGATCGTCACCCAGCTCCAGGAGTTCCTGCAGGGCTTCTGAGAGCACAGGACTCTGGCGGCCTCCGCTCCGCAGCCAGCCAGGGAACCCACCTGCCATCTGAGCGCCTGCTGAGACACGAGGAAAGCCTGTGTGTGAAACAAGCAAAGACCACACTTTTTTACTACAAAATGCAGTGACTGAATGTAAATCCCGCATAACTAAAACCACAAACGTATTCCTCAAAAGAATTTAATTTTATATTTATGAGGGGCCCTGTGTTTACTAGAGATAGATTTGATGGTATAGCTGTTTAGTTTCCTGATAAGAGAAGAAACTATTTGATTACCTTTTAATCATGTGCTCTTAATCTTTGAGAAAATGAAAGTTAATGTCTGAGATGTCTTTCTGCAACCAAAATTAGTAAAAATTGGCTGCCTTACCTCTTTTTTAAGCTAATGACACTACTAGTTTGAGAAATGACAAAGCTGTTCAGATGCAATTAAAGAAATTTGTGCACCAGGCAAAACTATATAAATAGTGACAAATACACATTACTAGATTATCTTGCAAGGGAGTTGCTTTCATCTGACATAGAAAACGTGTTTTATCAAACAAATGCTTTTATTTTCATTCTAGTAATTTGTTACCATAATTAGTAAAGGTTTGTTTTTTTCTCATTTGATGTTCAGTAATTATATTTAGTCTTTAAATACTCATTGTAAGGCCTGCAGAAGTGAACCTGTGGTACTGCAGTACCAGGTGGGAGACCTCGGGTCAGGATTTGGTCCTAGTTCCTTTGTTCCTCCAGAGGCCCAGGGCCACCAAGAGGACCCAAGCAGCCAGACCCGTGCTGCAGCGCGGCTGTTCCCACTTACCCATCCCGGGCTCTGCAGGCGCAGGGCTGCCTCAGGGCTGCAGTGAGGTGGGTGCCCACACTGATGTGATAAGTCTTCCTTGTTCCTCCAACACGCAGCACCACACAAGGGGAAATGGGAGAAGATACAGCCTTACTTTGTTTCACTTGCCACTTATTATTAGGAACCTTTAAAGCGTTTGTAAGGAAGCACTCAAAAACACTGTTGGAAAATGCCTGGTCTTTCTGTGGAGAGTTGGTACAGCGTGTCCCTGCAGGAAAGCACCGCCCCTCTCTGAGCTGCAGAACCCAGAATGTATAGAAGTATTGGGTGTTTTCAGCAAAAGAAAGAAAATGTGGTCCAAATTAAATTTTCCAAAGATACCTTACATTTGATTTGACTGGTTATTTTTTCCCCACTCACAAAAACAGAGTTCATAAAAATTGCCCAGTGAATTTTAAAGGGAAGTTTTCTTTCATGCTCTGGTGTTGGCGCTGTCCAGGTAGGAGGCAGTGCTGCGTGTGGCAGGTGCTAGTTCCCCTTAGTTTCTCTTTTCATTTAAAGTCTAAGAGCTTCTCGAAGCTGTTTCTTCATCACCATTCCTCAGTTTGCAAGACTGATCTACGGAGAATAATTTATTTTTGTTGTCTTAATCATTTTCATTTGAGGCACTATTCCTATTAGTGTTAATAAAAAATTGTCAAACATACTCCAGTTTTCCAGCTGCAGTGACGTGCTCGTCTTCCCAGTCCTGACAGATTTCATTATAGTGTTACAGCAAATATTACTAAAATAGCCATTTTGGAAAAAGGTAAAAACTTATCTCTGGGAAAGAGATTATTCATTTTTTTTTAAATCAAAGATTAAAATAGGCTTTGTAAATAGCTCAGAAAAAACTCCATGTATCTTGAATTTTTAAGTGCTTAATTAAGACATAAAATATAAGTATTGATTTACAGAATTCTGTTTATTAATGCAGTCTTCTGGCAAACATGTAAGATGATCATTTCTGTTCCGTAAACATACTCCTTTTCTATTTATTTTACTTTCCAGAGAGTTCTCCCACCCTCTGACAAAGGCCCAGGTAGCGAACAATAACGTTAAAGTTTTTATTGTAAATGGTTTCTCCTCCCCTTCTCTCTCTCATATTAGAGGAGCCGCATCACTACACGTTAAAAAGACAGTTTTCCTTGAAAAGTCTTCACCTTGGATCTGTATTTTACCTACCCCTTTATTCAGCAGGTATATGCCAAGTTCCTGTTTTGTGCCATGGTGCTAGGCTACATTCTGGGGTTAGAACAGGGTACTTACCTCACAGAATTTTACAGTTCAATGGAAGCACTTGCCACCAGGGTATAAGAAAACTGTGGTTCTAACCGTAGTGTATGTTCAGGAATAGCAGGGAAAGAAGATTACTTACAAAAGAGAAGGCTGCTGGCACTGTTTAATTTTAATTTGATGTCCATTTAAAATCTGCCCTCAAACAGCACAGTTTGGTGAGGTTATTGCAAAGTAAATGTCACTGTGCTAAAACTGGGCAGCTGTGATTCCAGACTCAGAACTGCTTGAAATTACTCTGACTTACAAAATCATCAGTGAGATTTTGAAAATGTTAGAAGCTCTGTAGCCTCACAACTAATTCCTGATTCTACGAATTATAACTTCAAGGCTTACCAACTAAGGCCAGTGGGTTTCTATTCTACTTCTACAGACCTTATAAATCCCGAGTTTAAATTTAAAAGTCATTGCAAAAGCTGAGGAAAGGCTAAGATGCATGCCATGAAAAACAAAACTAATCTCCCTACCTTAGAAAAGTTTAAATCTATAGAGCATTGAAAGAAATACCAGGATGCTCATCGTCTAGATTCACCAAATTGTTTTCTTTTGCCACATTTATCTCTTCATATATATATATACACACACACAGACAGTATATGCACTTAATTTTATTGAATCATTTGAAAGTACAGACCTTTCACCTCCCTAATTCTTCAGCATACCTCTAAGAATGGCATTCACTACATATCTACTAATCATTATTATACCTAAGAAAATATTAATGCACTAATCTATATATATAAAGGGCTAATATGTTAAGTGTCCGACCATCCGACCTGTTGCTGTGATGTGCTCTGCACTAGGGGGCAGACGCTCAACGCAGGAGCTGCCGTGATGTGCACTGGCCATTTATAGAGAAATGGCACCATGGCCTGGCACCAACAAAGCAACACTTGGCCTCCTCCAAGTGGGACACAGGCCCTGCCACCACCCCGGAGCAAATTGCAGCCGACGCTGCCGAGACCCCATGGCACAAAATGCGGCCCACAGCCCAGCCTGGAAACAGTGGCTGTGGATGCCAGGTAATGACTTAACGTAGCAATGCCTGGCTTTCTCTCCCTAGCGACTAGCCTCCTTAGAGTTTCTTCACCCAGGATCACGACTTGCTTTATACCCAGGTGGAAACATTTTACATTTTAACCAAATGTGTGTGAAGCGTTTTCACGTGCCACATCTCATTTGATCCTCACAGAAGTCCTGGAGTAGGTAGATAGGAAACTCAGTGGAATCCTATTTTCGTCTCATTAGCCAGAAAAGGGAGATTTAGAAAGCTTAGAAACTTGACCCGACTGAAAAGAAGTAAGAGATGGTGGACCTTGAAAATGACTTCAGGTTATCTCACTGCACAGAATATAGTCAAACACTGCTGCAGTTAAATATTTTACCTTTTTTCCTCCCTGCGTGATCTACAATAATAATCTGCTTTGTGTTGATTTTACTGCTGTGTTGCTGACAATTACCTGAAAAAGAAGTTGGGGTGCTTCACTGGGGTGGAAAAAGTTTAGCTAAATCAGAAAGCAGGTCTAATTAAGCAAGTTTATTCTATAATATAAAAGGCTAAGTTGACTCGTGCATGCATGTTACATGTAACACTCTTGCACCAATCGCACGCAAGTGTTTTGATCTGTCATTGTCAATTGTGGATTTGGTTGACAATTCTATTATAGAGACAGGGCAAATAGCAATATTAAAATATTTCTCCTAATTTACTTTCGATGTGCACAAATTTGTGCACCAGGTCTCTAGTATCTAATAAACAGTTTGAATTCCAATTTTCCCAAAGCACTACAGATATCTCTTCTACGATGCTTGGTTGTTTCAAGATCCAGAATTCATTGACATTGATACATTGAATTTAGCTGTTTAGTTTTGAAATCTAGAATAATCCTTTTTTCGTGTCTTTTTCATTGCCTTTTTTGAAAAATCCAAAACAGTTGTCTTACTATATGTCCATTATCATGCAGTGTTCTATTGTTTCCTCATGATTGGATTCAGATTGATATTTTTTGGCAACAGGATTCCGTTGGTCATGTGTACTTGCTATGGCATCACATAGCAGGCGTGCAATGCCGGGTTGTGTCTCTGTTAATGGTGCTACAAAGATTTAGGTGTAGCATCATTAAAGGATAAGTTGTCAAAGAGAACCTTACAGTCCTAGAAATTTTCAGTATTGTTTTATTTATTTTTTATAGTTAATCTTCACACAGGGACATTTTTTCATTGATTTTTTTAGACAGAGTGGAAAGGAAGGGGAGAGACAGGGGGAGAGAAATATGGATGTGAGAAGAGACACATCAATTGATTGTCTCCTGGATGCACTCCCATCAGGGCCGGGGATCAAGCTTGTAACCGAGGTACGTGCACTTGACTGGAATTGAACCTGGGACCCTTCAGTCTGCAGGCCATGCTCTGGCCACTGAGACAAACCAGCTGGGGCCATTTTATTTTTTTTAAACCTTTGAGCGATGGGAAAAAATGTATTGAACCTGGGCATGGTTTCATCAATCTTAAGTCTCTGAAACTCCATTATTGTTATGGCACAGCTCTTAGCCAAGAGTCATCAGCTTCTCTCCCACTCCCTCTCTTTCTCTCCTCACACCCTCTGTGTTTAAGAGGTATGTTTATCTTTGTGAATATTTCAACTCACCACTAAATATAAAGAAATGGAGGCAAACACTGCCTTTCTCATTGCATTACCAAAACACCCATTTTGGATTTGTAAAGTACTTGATCATATTTGGGCTGAACTTAACAGGCAGACAGGCCTGACTCTAGAGCGTGTTCTTTTAGTGTGGTTTATGGTAAGAAGCAGTACATATCAGCTGGCAAGACAAGGAGAGAGCAGAAAATAATCATTTCCTTAAATGTGAAACTTTGGTCTTGGTACCTCCATTGGCCTGTGACATCAGGAACAGCAGTTTAAAGTCACCTTTCTCTCCTTAAGAGACTACATTCTGTCCCAAATTGTCAGCAACACAGAACCTGATGTCCGTGAAGTGGTGCAGGCCAGTCTGTGGGCTACAGAGCTGGAACTTTCCCACAGCCCCGGCTGCTGTCTGAAGTTGAGTGTCAGAGCCCTGGGGGTGAAGATCCTAGTGCCCTGGAAAGGACAATAGGTGTTGATCTGAGTCTCTCTGTTTTTACTTCTGGGGGTTGAACTGGCCCGAGGGACTCCTTATTGCCTGAAACACTTGGATAAAATTCAAAATGGAGAGTCCTTGACTACATTTTTTCTTCTTTCTTACTCTCTAACAAGTAGAGAGTGTCCTGTTAGCCCCAGATCTTTAACAAGCACCATTTGCTCCTTGTTCCAGCTGATGCCTGCATCCAACTCATTTGGGCCTGTTGAAATTTGTTTAGCCAACTGTGCTTTGAAGAACTGTCCAATTCAGGGAGGAATGTATTGATGTCTGGTCATCCAGCACTTTTTTCCTTCTGAGTGAAGCATTGATTTTCATGCCACTTTTATTTCCCACTAGGGCAAAAAGAGAATGCAAGTAACTGCTGGAACGGGTAGGTATGAGTCCAGTGAGGCTTAAAGCATTTATGTCTGCCCCTAGGCAGATGGTTTTAAAGTTGGAAATTGGCTTTATGAGTAGAATTCTGCTTGTTGAGGATTTTTATTGCAAAACCTTAGAGCAGCAGAGTCTGGAGATGAGACTGAGTATTTTCTCAGTAGCTTTACCTCAGGCAAGATGAGTATCTCATTTCAGAAGAGGCAGGTCATTTCCACAGTGCTCTCCAGACTAACTCCAAAGTGGCCTTTTCTTTGTTAACGAACAGTGCAGCTTAAGCAGTAATGTAGAAGAGCAAAACTTTGTGATTGACAGGGAAGTCATAGCCCATAAATGTGCACACTGAACTCAGAAGTGTATTGACAGCAAGCCAGGGCAGGAAAGTCTATTGACAGATCTGGAGGTAATCACAAACTGATTATGAGCTCCATTTAGTCCAGGAAGGCAGCTCAGTTTATTTCTTTCTTGGGTTGAAAGGCACATGTCTTGTGCTGCCTCTGGCAGTGAGATCAATATTGTGCAAGGCCTTTTCTTTTCAGCCTTATTGTGCTTTGCTATAGCACAACGCATCGAGAAATGCTGAACCCAATATTTTATTATGCTTACTAGATAAACCTGCTAAAGGCAGCCTAGTATGGAAATATGGAAACCTAAACCTACTGAAGTAATAGATCAGATAATTGGTTATTTTAAAAGCCTATACTTTTCAGAAGACTCTTATAGATATCACTTCTTATAGATTTTTCTTAAAGGAAGAAGATAGGCTCTTTATTTATTTTATATTTTTTAGTCATATAAGTTCAGAGCAGGAAGGGAAACAGAGGTAATCTAATCTAACCATACCATTTCACAAATGAGGCAGGCTCGAAAGACCTTGAATCTCTAGTGCCTCCTTCAATGTACTTTCAATTGTATTTGTTTATTTTATTTTATTTATTTATTTTATAATTTAATAAATCTTTATTTTTCAGATCATTACAATTGTTTCTCCTTTTTTCCCCCCATATCGCCCCTCTACACGGTTCCCACCCTCCCTTCTTCCCTCACCTCCCCCCCGCTGTCCTTATCCTTAGGTGTATGATTTTTGTCCAGTCTCTTCCCGTACCCCCCACACAGACACCCCTTTCCCCCTGAGAATTATCAACCCACTCTGATTCTATGCCCCTGATTCTATTATGTTCACCAGTTTATTCTGTTCCTCAGATTTTTAATTCACTTGACTTTTAGATTCACTTGTTGATATATATGTATTTGTTGTTCATAATTTTTATCTTTACTTTTTTCTTCTTTTTCCTCTTTTTAAAGAATACCTTTCAGCATTTCATATAATACTGGTTTGGTGGTGATGAACTCCTTTAGCTTTTTCTTATCTGTGAAGCTCTTTATCTGCCCTTCAATTCTGAATGATAACTTTGCTGGGTAGAGTAGTCTTGGTTGTAGGTTTTTGCTATTCATCACTTTGAATATTTCTTGCCACTCCCATCTGGCCTGCATAGTTTCTGTCGAGAAATCAGCTGATAATCGTATGGGTGCTCCCTTGTAGGTAACTAACTGTTTTTCTATTGCTGCTTTTGATATTCTCTCTTTGTCTTTTGTCCTTGGCATTTTAATTATGATGTGTCTTAGTGTGGTCCTCTTTGGATTCCTTTTGTTTGGGGTTCTGTGCTCTTCCTGGACTTGTAAGTCTATTTCTTTCACCAGGTGGGGGAAGTTTTCTGTCATTATTTCTTCAAATAGGTTTTCAGCGTCTTGCTCTCTCTCTTCTTCTGGCACCCCCATAATTCTGATGTTGGTACTCTTGAAGTTGTCCCAGAGGCTTCTTACACTATCTTCAACTTTCTGAATTCTCTTCTCTTCTTGGTTCTCTGGAGGAGTGTCCTTTGCCTCTTTGTATTCCAAATCTTTGATTTGATTCTTGCGTTCCTCTAGTCTGCTGTTGGGTCTCTGTATAATATTTTTTATTTCAGTCAGTGTATGTTTAATTTCTAGTTGGTCCTTTTTCATATCCTCGAGGGTCTTATTAAATTTACCGGCCTTTTCCATGAAATTCTTCAAAAACCTTATAACTGTGTTTTGAACTGTTTGTTTTCCTCCATTTCTTTCATTTGCGATCTGTTTCCTTGCCTCCTCATTTTCGCTGCTTCCCTGAGTTGGTAGGGTAGCTTTGTGTACTAGGTGTCCTATTGGTTCAACGGGTCAGCCTCCCAGTTACCTGAGGTGGACACTCTTGGTGTACCCCTTTGTGGACTGTGTGTACAGCCTTGTTGTAGTTAAGTCTTGATTGTTGTTGGTGTCACTGGGAGGAATTGACCTTCAGGTCAATTGGCTGTGAGGACCCGCTGTGTCTATAATGGAAGAGTTGCTGTGCTGGAGACATGTTTATGGGGCAGGACTTGTTCCAGTAGGGCTTTGGTGCTCACTGAGTCTGCCTCTTGAATGTGTCCCTTATGAGAGTGGTTGAAATCTGGTGTCGTCTCACACCGACCACTAGATGAACTAGTTTCTGGATCTCCAATGGGGTGCAGTTCAGCTACTGTCTGAGGCCACCCAGCAGGAGCTACAGCAAGAACTACAGTTTTTTCCTCTTTTCTTGGGCTTTGGCGGTTTTGGAGCAGTCTGACTGGAGTTGCAGTTTATTTGGTTAAGCTTCCATAGAACAGACCATTTATATGCAAAAGCCGCTGTGTGGAGCCTGGGCGGGTTTGTAGAATGTGCGGGGCGGGGTCTCAGGGCAGGGCGGGGTCTCAGGGCGTCACTAGGCTAGGGCGTGGCAAACAGCGATGGCAGCCATCAGCCATCTCTGCCTTTCCGGGTTTCCAAGTCCCCGCGTCCCGCGCTCCAGTGCAGTAAACAATGATTGCTGGGCACACCTCTGTAAAAAAGTCACTCTCACTTTCCGACCCAATGGCTGAGAGTCCAGCTTCTCCCCATAGGCATCTGGGTCCCCCGCGTGTCCCCAGAAACTGGATTTCAGAGTGATTGGGATCTTATCTCCCTTCGGGTTGACAAAAAGTCGCGTACCCAGTCGCCCACCACCAGCCCGATTCACGCCTCTGTACCTCAGCTTTTCCGCATTTGTGCTCCTTTATTTTTCCTTCTTAATTGTAAATCTACCACTCAACCAGCTTTCCCGTGGTTCTGGGTGGTAGACGCTTTGTCTTTTAGTTGTTGTTTTGAAATTGTTGTGCGAGGCGGCAGTTTAGTTGTTTACCCTTGCCGCCATCTTGGTTCCTCCTGTATTTGTTTATTTTAAATGTTAATGGTTACCTAGGTTTACAATATACATTTTAAACTAATGTAAGTCCACCTTCAAAATAACACCTCTTTATGTGTAGTGAAGGTACTTTTTAACAGTCCTCCCTCTCGTCCCTCATGATGTTACTATCACTCATTTCACTTATCCATATGCTATAGTCATCCAATACACTGTTACTATTACTTTATACAGTTACCTTTTAGATCAACTAAGGCTTTTAAAAAGGCAAAAGATTTTATTTTACCTTCATTTATTCTCCCACACTTATCCTTTATTTTATGTAGATCCAAATTTCTGACCTATATAATTTTCCTCTTAATATTTCTTTGCAGGGCAGGAATTCCCTCCCTTTTTGCTTGTCTGAGAAAGTCTTTATCCTTCACTTTTGAAGGATACTTTTGCTGGATATAGAATTCTAGTTGGGTCATTTTTCTTTCAACACCTTAAATCTTTTACTTCATTGTCTTCTTGCTTTCATGGTTTCTGAAGAGAAGCCCACTACTATTCTTATCCTTATTCCTTTATAGGTAAAAATGATTTTCCCTCACTGTTCTGACTTCTTTCAAGATATTTCTCTTTGTGTTTGGTTTTCTGGAGGTTGAATAAGTATAAACATAGGTGTCATGTTCTGGGTTTATTTCTGTTACAGTGTTTTTTATTTTTAGCATTTTTTCTTAGAATATTCACCCATCTGTTCTTGCATATTGCCTGCTTTTTCTAGTAGAGCCCTTGACATATTAATTATAGTTATTTTAAATTTCCTACCTGAAAATTGTAACATCTATCATACATGAGTCTTGGTCTATTTGTTTGAAGTCTTCTCTGATTTCTTATTTGATCACAGATCTTGACCTGTATGTATTGCTTGTTTTTTAGCATGCTTTATATTTTTATTTTTTTATTTTTTGCTAAACATTGGGCATACTGCATTGGGTAATAGAAACTGAGATAGTGTTCGGTGTGAGCATTTGTGTTAATCTGGTTAGGATTTAGGCTGTGTGTGCTTAATGTTTGCTGTAGCTGAGATTGGTGCAAGAGCTTTCAAATTCTTCTGGGCTCTGTGTTTGTTTCCTCTCTTGACATTGGCCTTCCCTAAGTCTCAAAGAGAGGCTGTGTCTGATAGCTCTTTCAGGGGCAATCCACTCGCACACTGTGGTCCTGATGGTAGCTGAGATTGGTGCAAGAGCTTTCAAATTCTTCTGGGCTCTGTGTTTGTTTCCTCTCTTGACATTGGCCTTCCCTAAGTCTCAAAGAGAGGCTGTGTCTGATAGCTCTTTCAGGGGCAATCCACTCGCACACTGTGGTCCTGATGGTAAAGTGTGTGGGAGAAGAATGTTCTCTAATCATGATTAAATCTCAAGTCTCTTAGTACACTGGCTTGAGTCTCTGGCCTATGACCTTGAATAGCTTCCTCATCCCTCTGAGGTGGGACAGGAAGGCTAGAAGGGGCTGGGGTGAGAGTTATTCCATTCTCCTATGGCTTCAGGACCAGGCTCTGGTAAAGTCTTTCCCCTCAGGAGTAAGAAAGCCTCTGTTATGGAGAAAGCTCTGGGCATGTTTCACAAACATCACTCTTCCCTCCACCTGCCAGAGCCACGAGGGAATCTTCACCAGGAGAAATTGGTGGGGCTCCTGGAGGTAACGCTCACAGAAGCAAGGTCTGGGCTCAGCGGAGATGGTGATGGAGATGGTGCCGGTTCTGCAAGGCAGCACTCCTACTCCCGGTGAGCAGATCTGGGCTGTGACTCTGGATTTGCCTGTTTCTCCACATTTCGGGGGACAGTTCTCCCTGCAAACTCAATTCTCTGATGAGTTCAAGGACAGTCATTGATTTTCCATTTGTCCAGTTGTTACTCCTGTAAAGACTGGAGTGTTGACTTCCTAGCCCTTTATATGTTGGTGCTGAAACAGTCCAATGTACTTGGCCTTCCACTATCTGAATAACCTGAAGGACAAGAAAAATTCTTTAAGAGATTAGCAGTTTTGTTTCTGAAATAATTTAGAAACAGCAATTGAAAACTGATAAAACAAGTAAAACCTTTCAAGCAAATTACATGGTCAATTGCTTTTTAATAACATTTTCCTCATTATAAAAGCAACACATTTCATGGTAAACAGTTAAAAAATACAATGAGAAAGAGGGAAGGGAATATAAATTGCCAGTAATAATAATAATACTCAGAGGCAATCAGTTAAATTTTGCTGTATTTTATTTTTCTTCAGAGTGTTTAACCATTTCCTCAAGCCTTTTAAACATTCTTTTTTAAAAAAAAACTTTTTATTTTTTTTATTTCAGAGAGGAAGGGAGAGGAAGAGAGAGATAGAAACATCAGTGTTGAGAGAGACTCATCGACTGGGAAGGACAGGGAAGCAGCAGGCCTCTGTAGGGACTTGTGGCCAACTTAAGTTTTTGTCATTTTCCTAAGAACACCTGGAAGCAGAGAGCGTGGCAGGCCACGGATGTGGTGAACAGGCGGTGGGATGGATTGCAGGGCTGATGCCATTAGAACGGTGGTTGATAAGCAATGTAGCAGGCCTGGCGGGTGGCGGTGGTGAGACATGGAGATGCTGAGGTTACTGCTGCAGAAGGAGGAGCAGCTTCAGTGAAGAGGAAGGTCCATGTGGGACTGTGGAAGAGACCATTAGTCCTCTCCTGCCCTCTGTGGGAGGTCACAGCCCAAGGCAAGGTTTGCTATTACTTTTGTTTTTCAAAAGAGAGGAATAAATGTCTTGAAAAATATGTCTGTAAAGCGCCTGGCAAGGTGTCTGGCACATAGTAGGTGCTCTACAAGTGAGTAGGTCCTCACTGGACTGTCGCCGCCACTGCTGAGCTGTGTCCTGGGCCCGTGCTGTCTGTAATGTCATTTGTGAACTTCTTCCTGAAACTGAACTAGGAAATGCCCCTTATGCTAAATTCAACTGTGTTCATGAATAGTGTTTGGGCAAGATTTCTGTGGCGTGGCTTATGGAACATCTTGTAGTCAAAACCACTCTCTGGGACTACATCTCCAGTGTTCAAGTCATGTTCTATTCATTGATCTGTATTCACTCACCATTTCAGAAGAGCATCTGTTCTGTAAAGCGAGGAATAGGAGTTGTAGCAACACCCTGAGAAACGGTGCTGGGGCTGCCATCACAAAGCACCACACACACTGGGGCGCTTAAAACAGGCCCGGAGGCCAGAAGTCCCAACAGGGGCCAGCAGGCTTGGCTCCTTCTGAAGCCTGTTCTGTAGGGGGGTTGCTGCACTCCTTCAGGTTCCTAGGTTTGTGGGTGCATCACTCGCACAATCTCGGCTCCCCCTGTGCCTCCTTCCTCTTAGGAGGGAATCAGTCACTTAAATGATTACATCTGCAATGACCTCATTTCCAAGTAAGGTCATATTCCGAGGTACTGTGGGTTAGAATTTCAACAATTATCTTCTGTGGGGACACAATTCAACCTGTAACAGAGGGATTTAAAAAAACCCTCACTAATATTTCTCTGTTCACATCACCCTGATGATAACATGTCTAATAGCTGTAAGTCCCAGCTCTATGGGTAGAATTGTGGCTCTAAAAATAAAACCTAGTTTGAATGTACTCACAAAGTATGGATGAGTTTTGCCTCGATTTGAGGCTAAATCTGCAGGCAGGCAGCCTGGCCACTGTGGCCACGGGGAGTCTGAGTGGATGGTGAGCACAGCCCCTCAGGAGTCATCACACTCCCAGCGAGGGACCCCGGGGTTCCAGGCTCATTTACTAATCTTGCCTCAAAATGGTTGCTTGGAAGTCTAAGTAATTCATCGCCACATCTTGCAGATGGCCGTTGGTTTCCATCTTCTTTTTTAGTCTTATTTTCTAGTGACCGGGAGCCACATTCGATGTCTGGCACTATCCCAAGGCACTGCAGTTGCACAGAAGGACCGTGTTTCACTGAGCCTGAGGAGGATGCAAAATAAATGGCAATAAACAAAATCCACATCACCATTTTGTTCCATTTAAAATGATCATGGAACTCCGGCTGCTTACAGTGCACTAAATTCATGCTTCATTTTTTTTTATTTTTTAAATATATTTTTATTGATTTCAGAGAGGAAGGGAGAGGGAGAGAGAGATAGAAACATCAATGATGAGAGAGAATCAGTGATCGGCTGCCTCCTGCATGTCCCCTACTGGGGATCGAGTCTGCTACCTGGGCATGTGCCGTTGATGGAAATCGAACCCGGGACCCTGCGGTCAGCAGGCCGACACTCTATCCACTGAGCCAAATCGGCTAGGGCTTCATTCTTGATTTGGCCCCAGAAAACAACAGCAACGGCAGTCCATTGAGCTGCGTTGAAAACTGCCTGAGCTCTCTCTGCATCCAAGGGAGGGTGGCTATTTTCCCAGCAAGTCTGAGCCAAGAGCTGCTGGGGTCGGTGGGAGTCCACACCAGCTCCCCCTCCTGAGAGGTGCAGGCTTTGAGTTATGGTTCTCCCACGCTGGGCGGGTGCAGGGACTCAGGCTGTGTCTGCCGACCCAGGGGCCATCCCACCTCTCTGGCAGAGATAAGTTTATTTCAGCTTCTGTTTCTCCATTAGTTATGACTCTCATTCACGAGAATGGAACCCAATTCAACCTGGCTTAAGAAAAATAGGAATTCATTGGTTCACTTAACTTGACTTTGTTGGGAGAGATTGGTTTTAGGTGCGCTCTGACCCAAGGGCTTAACTGGTGTGGAGAGGATCCAATTTCTTGGCTCTGTTTTCCATAGTGATGGCTCAGCTCCAGGTATATGTCATCTCACTTAATGGAAATTTCAGCAGAAATAAGCAGTGCCTTTTCTCCTGCTGCGCCAACAAAGCGCTTATTGCATCTCATTGCTTCTTCCTGGGCCACAGACCCAACTCTGAGCCAGTCGCTGTGGCCACACAACGTGATGTTCTGCTGGTTAGGCAGGCCTGAGCCACATGCCTACATACAGAGCTAGGGATAGAATCAGAAGGCTGCGGACTGATTGCCGGGGAGCAGACTGGGAGAAGGGCAAAAACAACAACATAAAACACAAATAAAATAAAGTAGCCTCTTTGTGTTGACCAATAGAGTGGTTGGTACAAATGAGACGTGTGTCTGGAACATAGACCCACGTGACTTGTGGTCTTAGTTGCACTGGAAAACAACATCTACAGTGGTTTCCCTCTTAATGCTCTAGGATTCCTTTCTAGGTTTTTCCAAGTGGGTCCTGTACATACTGCTGTTTGCTTATTTTTAAGCTTGACGACCTGTGGTCATCTGTTTTTAAAACACAGTATTCCAGCTTCTTTGAAATCATGACATTTGCTTTTTCTGGTTCCTTTGATCTTGAATTCACGAGTGTCTCTCCTGTTCTGGCATTGTCGGAACCGAAAGCTGTTCTCCAAGGACCCAGCGCTGTCCTCTTATCTCATCCAAACGTGACTCATGTTTCAGGATGCAGCTGACGACGTTCCCTCACTTAGCCCACCTGGACCTGAAAGAGTTAGCTGGTGGATAAGCTTCTATGATCCATGATGAGGGGATCCAGGTCATTCAACTCTTAAACCCTCTTACAGAGACGTGACATTTCTGAGTAGGAGTAAAGCTGCCAAGATACAAATATAGTGAATCAATTCTATGACTAAGGTAATAATATAAGTAGGGGGTTAGCTCATGGAGAGCTTTCAGGGCCGGGCCTGGCTGACTGGACTTATGACCTGTTGACGGTGGCAAACCATTGACTATTTCTGAGTAGGAGAGACAGACACCTTCCTCCTCTTGGCCATCATTCATTGAACACATACGAAGTGCCAAACCCTGAACACATGTCCTTTACATATGTGACCTTATTTCACATCCGCATTAATTCTGCAAGAGAATCCCCTTTTCAAATGGCACCTACTCCCCTGAAATCACACCTCTTTCTTGGCAAGGATCCTTAAAAACACAGAGGACATGCAGAAACCAACCATCCAACCTCACGCAGTGCACAAGGACAGTGGTGGCTGGCATGTGGCCATTTCACCGTACAGAGAGTTAAGCCCTGAGGGAGGAGTTCATCTTTCTCAATTTGTTTGGCAGTTAGCTGAGAAAGACATCATGCAAGGTTAAAATAACAGTGAAGAGGAAACGATGCAATTTCCTCACAGATTAGTTGCTTCCTGCTTCTTGGCCTCCTGCTTTTCCAGAGTGGAGACATATGTGCCCCCTCATTCCTTCCTCTTGGCTCACAATCTCATCTCTCTGTTGTTGATTTCTCTGTCTTTTCCCATCCTGTACATCAGATCTTCCCATGGTCACCTCCCTTCCTCTCCAAGGCTGTTTTTACCACAGAATGGCTCCTTGGACTGATTCAACTCTGGCCCCCCGGCCAAGTCACTTCATGCATGTCTGTGTCACTTTACCTACCTGTTTGTCTCTCAGTGGGATCTAGTGGCCTTTGCTTGACACACACCACCCCCCCTCATTTTTTTTTAAAGTTCATACCCTCTTGTCTGTTTTGAATGATTTACTCCCCAGTGGAATTGCTCTTCCTGTGCTGCTTATCTAGTGTTGGCCAACTTTCCTTTCCGCCAAGGACAGCGCCCTGTTCCTGGCTGCATCCTTGCATTTTGTTCTTGATCTTATTTCTCCTTTGTGACTCCTTGTATTCAAACTCTAGCTGCACCACGTCCTGGCTATGTGGTTCTGGCAAAGTTGCTTTACTTCTCTATGCCTCTGTATTTCCTCTGTTACTATAAATATGATGGCATTACTATTTCTCTTGCAGGGTTCTTGTGAAGATTAAATGAGCTATTATGGAAAATATTTAGAGCATAGCCTGGCACACAGTAGTCAGCTGATAAATGTTGGTTCTTACTCTTGTGTTGGTGGTGGTATTACATTGTTCTGACATTTTGATTCATGAGAGTTCCTTAAGAACACCAGTCAGAATGTCTGTTATCAAAAAGCCAACAGATAACAAGTGTTGGCGATGTTGTGGAGAAAAGGGAACCCTTGTGAACTGTTGGTGGAACTGCAAATTGGTACAGCCATTGTAGAAAACAGAATGGAGCCCTAACCGGTTTGGCTCAGTGGATAGAGCGTCAGCCTGGGGACTGAAGGGTCCCAGGTTCAATTCTGGTCAAGGGCATGTACCTTGGTTGTGGGCACATCCCCAGTAGGGGGTGTGTAGGAGACAGCTGATCAATGTTTCTCTCTCATTGATGTTTCTAACTCTCTATCCCTCTCCCTTCCTCTCTGTAAAAAATCAATAAAAAATATATTTAAAGAAAAAAAGAAACAGTATGGAGATTTCTCAGGAAGCTAAAAATAGAACAATTATATGATGCAGTAATCCTACTTCTAGATATTTATCTGAACAAATCCAATCACTAATTTAAAAAGATATCCATACTCCTGTGTTCACTGCAGCATTTTGCATAATAGCCAAGATATGAAAGCAACCTAGGTGTCTATTGAAAGGTGAACGAATAAAGAAGATGTGGTACATATATTCAATGGAATATTACTCAGCAATAAAAAAGAATGAAATTCTCCATTTGCAACAACACAGATGGACTTAGAGGGTATTATTCCAAGGGAAATAAGTCAAACAGAGACAGACAAATACCACATGATTTCACTTATATGTGGAAATTTTAAAAATCAAAACAAATGAACAAACAAAACAAAAACAGACTCAGAAACAACAAACTGATGGTTACCAGAGGGGAGGTGGGTAGAGTGATGGTGAAAAAGGTGCAGGGGAATATAGCTAATTGTATGGTAGCTCTTCATGATGACAGATGGTTAATAGACTTAGAGTAGTGAGAACTTTGTAAGATATCTAAATGTCAAATCACTATGTTGTACACCTGAAGCTTATATACTATTGTATGGCAACTATACTTTAATTCAAAAACAGAACAGCACACACAGAGGCAGCTCCATGGAGGGACAAAGGGCATGTTGGGGGATAGCTAAATGGGAGGATCGTGTGTGTGCCTGGTGCCAGCTCAGTGTCCCCCGACTTCCCTTTTGCAGACCTGAGAGGAAAATCGCCTGTCCTTCAAAGACAAGAAGACACCATTCCTGCTTACCATCATATATATAAAGAGATAATATGCAAATTAGCCGGGATGCCATATCAGTCACAACCAGCTCAGGAGGAGGCTGTGCGCACAGATAGGCGGGAGGGGACTGCATGCGTGGTGAGGCAAACCATGGATGGTGCAGGCCCGGGGACAGGGTGGCCTTCCCAAGCCGCCGTGGTGCAGCTGGTGCAGGCCCGGAGCAGAGACAGAGACGAGGGGCCGGTCCAAGCTGCCACGCACCAGCAGTCCCGCCTCTGTGCGTGAGCTGCAGAGGAAACACCTTTTCTGACCACTCATTGGCTAAGCTCCCCGTATGCCACTCTCAGTGTTCTTGGTAACTTGGGTAATAAGAATCCAAGAAGGTGATCTAGGGTTTTTCCACCTCACTTTTGGAGGAAAAAACAAAGGTCCGCTGCTGGAGGGGCTAAAAAATGTCATATCCTGCCCTAGCCGGTTTGGCTCGGTGGATAGAGCCTCTACCTGCGCACCGCAGGGTCTGGGTTCGATTCTGATCAAGGGCATGTACCTAGGTTGCAGGCTCCTCCTTGGCTGGGGCCAGGTCAGTGCTAATGCAGGAGGCAACCAATTGAAATGTCCCTCTCACATTGATGTTTCTATCTGTCTTTCCCTCTCTCTTCCATGCTCTTTAAAAATCAATGGAAAAATATCCTCAGGTGAGGATTTAAAAAGAAAGGAAGAAAGAAAGGTCATATCCTATGAAAGAGACATCTTGAAAATGCCAAAAGAAAGTTGTCATTTTTTCGTGGTGAAGGGACTGGAGTCCATGTTGATGAAAACACTTTGGCGGCTGCGGCAGCTGGCTTTGGCAGCAGCAGCGGGGTGATGGGGGTGGTGCCTTCCGCTGATCAGGTGGTCGCCTCCCACAGAAGGAGGCCAGACTGTGGCTTAGGACATCCCCTGAGGGCTCCTGGACTGTGAGAGGGGGCAGGCTGGGCTGAGGGACCCCTACCCCCCAGTGCACGAATTTCGTGTACCGGGTCTCTAGTCATATATATAAAAGCCTAAGCGACTGTTATGACCGGTCAACTGAATGACCAGTCAACTGGTCGCTATAATGACACACTAACCACCAGGGGGCAGACGCTCAACGCAGGAGCTGCCCCCTGGTAGTCAGTGTGCTCCCACAGCCAACCTCCCATGGCCGGTAACCTTCCCCCTCCCCCTGGCCAGCTGGCCCCTATTGGCCCTGATCATCCCCAATCGCCAGCCAGGCCGAAGGACCCCACCCGTGCACGAATTTGTGCACTGGGCCTCTAATATATGTAATAAAGTGAAAAATAAAGTAGTTTGGGTAAATACTGAGTTAGTAGAAGTTTCTTTTAAGTGAAATGAAACTAAAACAAGCAATGCTCAGTAGGACTGCCACTCCATCTGTTTTGTTCCCTCTGGTGCTCCACCAAGGTTTCTAAATGTAGTTCGGATTTTGAAAACATCTGGAATCAGCCAAGCACATTTTTGAAGCTGTTGAGCACTGACATTATAATCTGTACTTCTTGCTGCTTAGCTGTGCCTGCCTACTGTGCATTGACCTCCAGAGATGAGGCCAGCCATGTGCTCAATTCAGACAGTGTCGAACCTCAGAGGTACTTATGGGTACTTTGTGTGTGTGTGTGTGTGTGTGTGCGTGTGTGCACACGTGTGCATGTGTGTACTTTGTCTTTGTTTCTGATTATAAAGGTAATGATGTTCATTATTGAAACATTGGAAAATAAAGGAAAGGGAAAAGAAGCATTGACACTAATAACCCAATCACCCATAAAGTAGATATAGATATAGATATAGATATAGATATAGATATAGATATATAGATATAGATAATGTAAATATATCTTAATTTTTATTCTGCTACCTATATACATTCCATATAGCTATTATAGCTGATGCTCTCTTAAGTGAAAAAAGCAGCCTATTAAAGAATATCCCAATTTTACATCTATAATAATAAAAGTGTAATATGCTAATTAGACTGGACAGCCAAACAACCTTCCAGACGTCATTATGGACGTCCTTCTGGACAAAGCCATGATAGCAGGGGCTGAGGCAGAGGTGGTTAGGGGCAATCAGGCAGGCAGGCAAGCAGTTAGGGGCAAGCAGGCAGGCGGGCAGGGTGGTTAGGGGTGATCAGGCAGGCAGGCAGGCAAGCAGTTAGGAGCCAGCAGTCCCAGATTGCGAGAGGGATCCCGGATTGTGAGAGGGTGTAGGCCAGGCTGAGGGCCACCCTCCCCATGCACGAATTTTCTGCACTGGGCCTCTAGTTAAAAATATAAAGATGTAGCCCTAGCTGGTTTGACTCAGTGGATAGAGTGTCAGTCTGCAGACTATAGCATTCCAAGTTTGAGTCTGGCAAAGGGCACATGCCTGGGTTGTGGGCTCGATCCCCAGTGTGGGGTGTGCAGGAGGCAGCCAATTAATGATTCTCTCTCATCATTGATGTTTCTATCTCTCCTTCTCCCTTTCTCCCTGAAATTAGTTAAAAACAACAACAACACAAAAACAAAGATGCATGGAAAAGAGATCATAAACAAAACAAAACAAAAAAAGAAAAGAGATCAGCAGATATGTACTATAAGGTTTACAGCAGGCGTTCTACTGTAGATATTCTTTTTATATTTTTCTATATCACTTAAACTATCTAAAATGAACATGTATTGCTATTATAATCAGAAAAGAAAAGCTTATTTTTCAAAAAGATTCTGTTGCCTAGATTGAGCAAAACCAGTTAAATAGATGCTTTACCAAGTTCTATTTTCATAGGGCCTATTGTCCCAGTGTTCGTATATTTATAAGAAGTATTTGCTGACTCCCTCCCTCTGAGTTCTGGGAAGGAATGACCACCAAGGACTGGGAGTGGTAGGGAAACTTTGTGAGCCTGGTGGGACCAGGGATAGCTCCTCAGTGTTGGGAAGGATTTTACTATTGGGGCATGTGTCCTGGGATGGCCCACCCTGAAGTGCACTTGATCTTATTTATCTGCCCTTTCCTCTTATTCCAAGCCCATAGGTGTAGAGGGCCGCCTGGGAAGGCACATGGACATTCTTTAAATTGTTGTCAGCTGAGCCCGAGGTGACTGGCAGAGCTGCGTCTCAGTTACGCCCCGCCCCCCGCCCCCCAAGAAGGCGGGGGGGGGGGGGGGTGTTGTCAGTTCTGACTTCTTACCTTTGTCCAGGTGTCAGCAGGGGCGGGTTTAGATATGTAAATCCAGTAATGCTAGGGCCTAGTTAAGAATGCAAATAAGCTCCTTTGATCCTAAGTTTTTGGTGACACTGCCTGGTATTTGGGGGTATAAAATAAATGTGCTGCGTGGCTCGGGGTTGTCATTGCTGCCTCTCCATCAGAGAGAATGGCGTCCCACCTAGCTCCCAGCTTGCTTCTATTTCTGCATCTTGCTCTCTTTCTTTATTTTATTTCTTAATCCCCAGCTCCTCCACTCAGCAACCGGACCCGTTCCTTTTCCGTGCTGGACGCGGAAAAGAGAGAAACACCTCTACACATAGGACCTATTCTCAATGCCTGACTTACAGAAGGCGGTGATAACCCACAAAGGTCTACCAGGGCTCGTCTAACACGGCTCATGTAAAACTCCTGCATTTGGGGGCAGCTCTCCTGGCTTGTCCTGAGCCCAGAAGACTCAGGTACCCAGATGTACCCCGATTCAGACTCCTCTCTGACTTTGATGCTTCTTAAAGAACACTTAGCCTCATCATTTCACCTCCTCCCACTACCTCCTGCTCAGTGCCCTCAGTTCACATTGGTGGGCCTGACTCTAGAAAAAGGTTTTGAAATAAAAAAGAATATTGTCTAACTTGAAATCACATTTTTCTCCATTTACCTACCAGAGTTTTCAGAAAACTTGTCCTAAAAGTGATACTGGTGAAGCATCTAAATGGATCCGCAGCCACAGGATATTACAGACCTTTTACACTTGGCATTGTGTGAGAGAGCTGGAGAGCTGGGTTTGGTGTGTCCGCTTCCTGATATTGTCCCATCCCTGCTCTGTCTCAGCTACACAGGCCGATGTGGGAGATACTGATTATTAAATGCAAGGTTTTCCTTTGTTATTTATAAGACGAGGAGAAACATGCAGGACGTGGCTGCAGGAAGCCAGAAACTCAACGTTGCCTGTGACGTCTCCTTCCAAGTGTGGGCTTGGGTTTTGTGGGAATACTGTTAGCTGCTCTTCCTGAAGACCCACTGTGTGCCAGACACTGAACTGAAGGCTTTACCTGCATCGTTTTATTCACGCTCTGTATTCACGCTCTGTAACAGCCCGGTGATCATCATCTCCGATTTACAGAGCAGGGGCGGAGGTATCCAGAGGTATGACTTCCCTAAAATCATGGGCCAGCGAGCCCGGACGCTGATCCTCAAGCCCAGTGCTCCGCCCCTATCACAGCGCAGGACTAAGGGCTCACATGGCTGTGTGTATCCCAGAAAATAAAAAAGGCGCTCTAGGATTCAGCATTTCCAGAAAAGACATCTGTCTTTTGCAAGGATGCTTGATAGCAAAATAAAAAAGGCAAAGTATACTCCCTCATAAGGTGGCCGAAGACAGTTACCCTCTCCTAAGAGCAAGTAACCCCTCGCCGCATGTTTGCAGGGCGAGGTCTGAGCTGGTCTTGTTTTCCCAGCTCTGCTTTTGCATGAGCTCCTTGGCGGCTCTGCTCCGAGCAGGCATTTTCCATGGAAGGTTCTGCTATGGAACTGGCTTCCCCATGTACACGGTGCCAGGGGCCATTCGTCAGCCTGTTTTCCAGCTTGAACCCCACTCAGAATGTGTCACTTCCGAGTTTCCGTGTAACCTTGGGGTTTAGGAATGTCAGTTGTTTTTTCCTGTTCTTTCTGGAAATCTCCGTTTTAAATTAGAGAGGAAAAAGCCAATCAGGTGCTCACAAGATTTATTAAAAGCACCATCTGGCTTTGGTAAACGACTGCAAATGACGCAGGTCCCCTGAGAACCTGGGCCCCACAGTCACCAGTGCATCGTGATTGGGGTGCAGGGCTGAGGTGAGGAGGCCAAGGACTGAAGCTGGCAGAAGAAAGACAAGCGCTCCCCAAGTGAGGGGTGGGTGCCCCTCCACAGTGCCCTGGTAGCATTCTGTATTTCCCCGCTCAGGCACTAAAATCACCGATTCTCTCGTCTGTTTCCCCCTGTGAATTGTGACTCCTGGAGGGTAGTGCCTGACATTTACCAGGTGATCAACAAACATTGATTGAATAAATGGGCAAATGAATGAGTTCTGATCTCCAATTCTGGCTAAATAAGTAAATATCTCAAAACTCTCCATAATCCTCCCTGTAGAAATTAATGGAGTTGGGAACAAATCCATTTGATTTGATATTTATATGCCCTAAGGGGTGCCTTTATATTATTCTCCAGCAAGGTTTTTATTCCTAGTTCCCCTTGAGATGCTAACTTAATTGGCCTGCAGTGGGCCTACGGAATTCTACATAAAAAAGAAAAATACTGCTTTCTAGGTGTTTCTGTTGTGCAATCAGGGTTGAAAACCACCTTCTGCCTGTACTTGGAGGAGTGAGGGCCTTATGGCTCACGAATAGTATGAGGATGGATCATGTCCTGCCGAATCTGAGACTTGTGGGAAAAAGATATTTTGGCCCAAAAACATTTACCCAAGGTTAGAGGACAAGGATGTTTTCTGGAAGCTCGGCTGAGGGGCTCTGCGTGCTTAGGTGCTCCGGCTAAGGCACTGCTCCTCTGTAGGGCATCTCAGCAGCCTTTCTTATGTGTTTTTTCCGAGAGCCTCAGTACCTTTCCTGCGTCCGCCTTCTCCTCCCCATGTTCTAGTCTAAGCCCAATGGCTTATCTGACGAACCTGAGGACAAGTTCAATGACAGGGACAGCTTCTGGTGGAAATGCTGAATTGAAGACATCTCTCTTGCCATGAAAATGGAGTTTTTGAATTCAGTGTGAAAACGTGGGGATACCTGAAAAGTGCTGCATATGTAGTTCGTGCAGCAAGAGCTATGGTCATGCTAAAGACGTAGAGCTCTCTGGCTTCACTGATGTCGGAGCCTCTGTGCCCCCGTGATGGCGTTTGTCATGGACCGCTCAGGGCCCAGGCCAGCTTCCTTTCTGCTCAGTGCTGCAGCGGGGGGTGGGGTGGGGGAGGTAAGGCGGGGAGAGCACAAAGTGGAGAGGCCTGCGTTTAAAGCTCTGTGTTCTTATAGCTATATATGTAGCCCTTTTTCTTTAACGATTTAAAAACTGGATTGGGCTCCACGCCTGTGTCCTGTGTTCTTTAAAGGACAAAGAAGGTTGTGTGCAGATGTCACTGCCCGGGGGTTCCTGGGAACAGGTGCATGGCGTCCTTTTCCAGGGTAGTTTGCAGAGGAGCGGACCTTTCCAGGCACTGAGCAGCATCCCCTACTTGAGTGTGGCTGGTCGTTTTACGTGCAGGAGTTTTGGTTAATTGGTGCCCCGAACTGTGAAAGGTCGGAGATGGTGCCCTCTTGCGATGTAACAAGTTAGCCTGCCACAGTGTCATGGATGTTGGCAGAGGACAGGAGCCTCTTGAGTGGGAGAAAGGACTTTATTACTCACAGCATCAGCCGTGGCCGGGTTATCAGCGATTTCTTGTACCCATTTTCCAAGCCCCAATTCTCACAGGTGACACCTGCAGGTGCAGTGGGGTATGTGACAGAAGACCTCTGAGCTTAGGGAACTCGGCTCTTTCACGGTGGGCAGTAAGCATGCTTACCATGCGCTCCGAAGGGCCCCACTATCTCCATCTCCCAAGGCTGTTCACTAAAGAGAAGTCCTTAAGAAGATATCCTGGACCAAAGACAGTCAGTGCCTCTGCCTGCAAGACACACAGACACGTGAGCCACCCACGGAGAACGGCCTCCCAAGAGTAAGTCAGTAATAACGTGGAGGTGTGGATAAAGCCGAACGCTGAGGGAGACCGTGGCATTTATAAAGTTCCCTAGACCCCATCTCACATGTAACAAGTGAATACAGTGTACCCAGCTCCCCTGTGTATTAGTGAGTGTTTGCTGTCTGATAAACACTCCACAACGGAACAGTTTGAAGCAACAACCACTTATTTAGCTCCCGAGTCTGTGGATTGCCTGGGTGGTTCCGCTGGGCCCGGGGGGCTCAGCCAGTTTCAGTTGGGCCCATGTGTTCGGGGGCTGGTGGTTCTGGTGGCTGTCAGACTGTCGAGCAGGAAAGCAGGGGCCACTGGCGAAGTGTCTCTTGGCATCCAGCAGGCTGGCCTGGCGCGTTGACATGCTGCAGCCACAGGGTTTCCAGGAGAAGCAAGAGAGTGAGCCCCGGGGTGCACACTCTTTCCAAGCCCCTGCACCGGGGTTGCTAACACCCATTAGCAAAAGCAGGGCATAGGGCCAACCCAGGTTCAAGGGCAGAGCGATGCACTCCACCTCTTGAGGGAGGAGAGACATTTGTGGCTACCTTCACAATCCACACATAGATCTTCCATGCGCCCCAACCCCCTTCCCCCCCCCCCCCCCCAGCTCATCCTCCAGGTCTTGGCTCCTCAGAGAGTCCTGCTCTCTTGCCTCCTGTCATCACTCCCACCCCATGACCCAGTTTCATTGTGGCATAATCCTGACTAGATTCTGAAATTATTTACTTATTTATATATTTAAGTAAAACAAGGAAATAAAGTAAAAAAAATGTATAAAAGTAAACAAACAAAAAATCTCTCCAACCATGAAGCTAGCTCTTAAGAAAAGTAACTATTCAGAGAAGGCCCTGAATAGCATGAGTGTCAATAAAAATCTGTTAGCCGAGTGGCTTTAGGACAATGGGTTTGGTCATCTTCATGGGAATGGAGGGGAGAACCATGAAGACGTAAACCAAACTCTTACCCTGACACCGCATGGCGACAGGGCCCAAGAGATGGAGTTCTAGTAGGAAAGGCATGCGCTAGAAGCCAGGGTAACTGAGGCATCAGATTTCATCAGCTGTCAGACGGTAGAGATGTCTGGATTGTGACCATATCTCTTTTTTCAGTTGAGTAATGTTTCAGCTTGTTAGGATTCAATGTATTATTGCAGGATTCACTGGCATTTTGATGAAGGTAGATCCCCCTCCCCGCCCCCCGTCCCTGGGAGTAGGGCACTCTACATTTTTAGGATTTGGAGACTTATCAAAAATAGCTATTGGATTTGTAGTTGCTTTTTCTTGACAATGTTACTTAGCTTTTATAGAAGTCACTCCTAACCTTGCTTCAAGCCCAGAGAAGAATGACAATGAGGCTATTTTCCTTTTCTTTATTCTCATCTTTGTTTTTGTTTTGGCTCCAGTTTCAAATTATGGACATTAGGGAAACCTGTGTGTATCAGTTGGGGTTTAACCTGTCTTCACGTGCAAAAACCTCACTCCTGGTACCCAAATCTGTGATAGTCAGAGTTCAGCCAGAGAAGCAGAACCAGAAGGAGATCTATCTCTGTATATTCATATATTAGTATATCTATATATCTGTATCCACATCCATCCATCCATCCATCCATCCACCCATCCATCCACCCATCCATCCACTATTGATTACAATGAGTTGGCCTATGTAATTGGGGCTGGCAAAGCAAGTGTGAAATCCATAGGGCAGAACCCCAGGATTGGAAGGTCACAGACAAGCTGCTGTTCACAGGCATGGGCTACTACACACAGGATTTCTTTCTTTGTGGGGAAAGCCTCAGCCCTGCTTTGAAGAACTTTCAATAGCTTCATCAAGCCCGCTCAGATTCTTTAGGATAATCTCCCTTCTCGAAAGTCAACTGAAATTCCATCTGCAAAAATACCTTCACAGCAACACCTAGATTCATCTTTGATTGAATAACTGGGACTGTGACCCACCCAACTTACACATCATAAAAGCCATCACACTAGGGACTCCACTGAAGTGTAGGGGAGAAAAGTGCCCTGAGCAGGTGCTCAGAGGCCTGACTGTATTCCTTGTCCTTCCTTAGGGACTGCTGGAGAGTGAGCTAATCCAGTCAAGTAGTAATTTCTAACGGAATAATCTGCAAATAGAATAATAATCCACCCCAGTGTGACCCATGTGAAAAAAACTAACGTATGTTGGTGAGCCTCTGGGAAACAATGAGCATATATTCAGGTAGGGGCCAGGAGGGGTGGCACACACAGAAGTCTTGGGGGCTGTGGATGGTGACCCATCTCTCATTCATAGGGACTTATTCTCAAGGCTTGAAGATGCCACTTTGCCTTCCTTGCCTCTTAGTTTCTTCACCCGTAAAGTAATTACTACCCCCCAATAAGAATTTAGCTTAAGTTTTATACATTGCAAAGTTCTGCATCTCCATGCACATATGTACTCACACAGTCACACACATACACATATACACACACACACACACACACACACACACACACACACACACACACCAAGAATTCTTGCAAAGGAGTTCAGACAAAGACACATTTTGGAGAGTGGGACACTAGTCAGTAACTTAGCAACTGGGATGACTGCATGTTCTTTCTGGGTACCATTCAGAATTGGGGCCCATTCAACTGTGGATCTGAGTCCAAGTGTGTGCACTGAGGTACAAATCTAAGCAAGAGATACTTCATAGGTTCAGGGAAGTTTCTTTGCCCCCTCTCCTGACCGCTCCAAACACTCCAGCTGTTATTAATGCCTAAAATGTTATTAGCAACAGTCTTCCTTTCATTCCATATTAGAAACAAGTTTAAATTATAAAATATATTCAGGAGAGGTAAGAAGGTGGGCTACATGTTTACACCAAGAGGCAACGGCAGATCCTTGCCGCTCTTTTGCAGATGTTGCTGAGATATGGGAAGGCCTTTGTGGAGCCTCAGTGGACAGGAGGGGCCCCAGTACTTGGAGAGATGTGAGTTGAAAGTCAGTAAAATATTGAATTGAGAGCTGGCACAACCAATCCACCACACCAACATTTCAAGTTCTGCTGACTCATGCTCCCTCCCCTGCACCCCACCAATTCATCTCCGGAAAACAAGTATAGGGATATATCTGGCCATTCGAGTCCATGTTATTGTCATGAGTTTGTACCAAGTTTATTTGAGTTTTCAAAGGGAAACTGATTGTGAACACAGCTCTTCCTTTTCAGCCTGTAGCTCCCAGAAATAAGTGTAAATAAACGCTGATTTGGGACTTTCTGGCAAAGCCATTCCAGGATTTCCTCAGGGGAGAGGAAGAGGGTTGAAGTTTTACAACGTTATCCTTAGAGCAAAATAAGCAGCTGGCTGGGCTGGGCCGGGCCACCAACCCTCCAGAAGTAGATTCTGCACTTGCAACTTGGTGACAATGGGGAGGGTCTGCGCCTTCTGAGTGTCCTATGAGATAGACCCTCCCTATGAAATAGCCCCCCATGAGATAGCCCCCCTATGAGATAGCCCCCCATGAGATAGCCCCCCATGAGATAGCCCCCCATGAGATAGCCCCCCATATGAGATAGTCCCCCTATGAGATAGCCCCCCTGTGAGATAGCCCCCCCCATGAAATAGTCCTCCCATGAAATAGACCCCCCATGAGATAGCCCCCCATGAGATAGCCCCCCCTATGAGAGCCCCCTATGAGATAGCCCCCTATGAGATAGCCCCCCCTATGAGAGCCCCCCCCCCCCACAAGGTGCTTTCAACTGTAAAGCATCGTAGCCACATCCACGTGGTGTGGTTCCTAGGGGAAAGCCCTTTGGAAGATCATGGGGAAATATATTTAAAAAATCAAATGCGAAAACATTTAGAACAAAAATTTTCCAAAAATTAGAAATACTGAAGCAATTAGAAAGGGCTTCAGTTCTTGATTGAAATGAAGAAGTTCAGGGAAGTTCTTTAGAACGAGAATGAAGGGCTTTTATCAGAGGGTTTGACACAATAGTTGTTTTACTTTTTGGAGGCCACTCATGCTGCAGCCCTGCAGGAAGGCTTTGCTAAGTCACAGCTCAATGCATGGAGCCTAACCCCGATGTGCTCAACTCAAGGATGTGATCAGCTGACAAGTTTTTTGAGCGAGGCAACTTCCCCTTCAACAGATCCTGCATTCCTGAACTTGGAAGAAGATAGGAGAAAGTTAAGATCATTGGGGCTAATTTTAAGTTTCACCTTTGAATGGACACTAAGTGGGTGGAGAAGGTGGAAACACCCGCATAGCTTCAGTCTTTTCAGGGCTATAAAATGGAGAAGGGGGAAGGGACATATTTTTAGCATTTCGCAGTTTGACAGCCACTGATTTAAAATAAGTACAGATTGCAAAGCCCACTGGTCTCATGGTGTCTAAGACAAGAGGTTTCCAGGTGATGGAGCAGCCTTTGGCTTTGCCTACGGCCGCCCTGCGGGAAACTGTCAGAGAAATGACACTTCTCACTGTCACTTTGGCGCACTCATCTCTGCAACATTCTGAGGATCTCCTTCCGTCCCAGGTCACCCGCCTTCTCATGCTGCCCCTGCTTTCCAGAGAGGGGTCCTTCCAGGGGCCAGCCCTCACCTCCCGGCTCCTCTGTGGTCCCACCCCTTCTCTCTCGCATGCTTTCCCCCTCTAGCCCCTCTGTGAACACTAACTCCCGGACACCTATGTTCCATTTTCTTGGATTCCTGTTACCTGATGGATTGCTGTATCATACCTCCCTGGCAGCGTGGTGACACGTTAACACAGAGCATGTTGAGACACACGGTGGAAAGTTTCTGCCCCCTAAAGGTTTTGGTAAGGTGCTACTTTGGGACTTCTCCAAATGTGGATGATTGCCCTCATCCTTCACCGGCATGGGCCCGCTTCTTTCAGTCCAGACTGTGACTCACATCCAAGGCACCGGGGCCCATACTGAGCGCTGCCTTGTCTCCGCTTACATAATAGGGAAGGTCAGAAACCATGGCCTGCTGGCCCTTCCACTCCGCAATGTCACAGCAAGCCATTGGATGTAGTTCTGCTCGACATAGGCCCTCATGGAGCACCTCCTGCAGAGTTAGACTCCATGGCCACTACTTGGTGGAGTTGTATTATATCTCCAGCTCTTCTCCTCCCAGAAAAGAAACCCATGTTTTACTTTTTGGTCTGTGGGGCCTCTAAACAGCACTGGATGCACAATATTCTAGTAAGAGACAAGAGGATTCATTTCACGATTGAGTTAGGGAGAGCAAAATCCCAGCTGGGTAGGTCACTTGATTGACAATCCCGCAGGCGATTGTTTCCAGCCTTCCCTATGATGTAAGAGTAGACGAGGCGGTGCTAATTATGGGCCCTGGGGCCTTGGATCTGTGGGTCCTCGTCTGGACTGAACGAAGCAGTCCACACACACGACTTGGACTTTGGAGGACTGGCTCAAGAGGGAAGCCCTGACTCAGCCCAGTTCTCCCTTTGGAGGTAGCGTGGTGAGTGGGAAGGTGTGGGTTTGGGGTCATAAGGACTGAGCTCAAATCTCTGCTGACTTTCTGGGTATGTCACTTTGAGTATGTTGAATAAACCTTCTGAGCGTCAGTTTTCCATATGTAAAATGGGAATCCTATCCTTTCCATATGTCAAATGGGCTGTTGAGTAAATTAAGTAATATTATATGTATCTGAAGCAGCTGGCACCATGCCCAATGTGGGGTAGACCCTCATTTAATTGGGGCCTATGACAGTGTGCCATCCACTGTGGGGGCTTATGGTGGTGTGCCATCCCCTGTGACGGGCAGAGCCAGTGCAAGACTTAGACCCTGCTTGGCATGTGGGGGGGCGGGGGAGGAGGAAGACAGACAAGAAACCAGGAATGACAGGCCTGAGGGGCCCACAAGGAGCCAGCGCAGGACAGAGGAGCCCTGATGCTCTGAGACAGGGGATGCTGCTGTCCTGTGTGTGCTCACTGTCTGACAGGAGATAGATCATCTCTTGTTTTCCAGCTGCATGAGGAGAAAACTCAGCAGTCCTTTCTCCAAAAAGACTTGATTCTGACTACCCCACCCCCCTTGGGGTTAGAGAAGGGTTGGATCTATTTTGGCTTCACAGGGAGATATTATTTAATATAGAGAAGGGTTCAAAATGCCTTTGAGCAATTGGTTTTTCTTTAGGGAGTACGGAGAAACTGCAGATCAATTCAATCATTCTTCCTGGAAAAGAAAAAGAATGCAAGAGGAAAGATAAGGAGGCAATTTCACAGCCCAGAAGGGACTAGGGAGCAGAGCGCTAGCTCTTCTGAAATTCATTCCAAGGGAACAACTTGGGTCCTTGTATTTCATCGCACTGCTGTGTGGGCTTGATGCCCAGAGCTATAAAAACCGAACCCCAACTCTGTGGCCACCGTTTATAGGATCAGAGGCAAGTGCCTTTAGGTATCTTTTCTGTCATTGGAGGGAGTGAAATTCTGACCCTGTCAGGTAATATGGAAGTAGCTGCTACAGAAATGGTCACTTTAAAACAGTGGAGGGGTTATTAGAACTTCAGGGTGTTGAGAAACAGGAGAACTGGATACGGGACATTTGCCAATAGAACCACGGCACTTAGTGTCAGAACGTTTGATGCACAAGTAATGGCTGGGCGGAAACGGGACAGGTGCCTCTGTAGTATCAGTTGTCCTAAATCAAGGTCCACATGCTGGGGCCTGAAATGCAGACTTTCAGGTGGGGTCTGAGTTTCTCAGAGGCACAGGCGCTGCCTCCTGGCGACACGATGACACCTACGGAAATGATTTGCAGGTGCTCTGGAGGGAGGAGGGGAGAGAGAGCTGTGCCTGTCCTTTCCCCTCATCAGTTTCTTCCCTCTTCAATTCATCCTCCTCACTTCTGCCAGATATATCTTTCAAGATACCAAATCTTGTTCTATGATATCTTGTCCTAAAGCCCCCACAGGTTCCCTTCCCTATTGGTTATAGCCATGGTCGGCAAACTGCGGCTCGCAAGCCACATGCGGCTCTTTGGCCCCTTGAGTGTGGCTCTTCCACAAAATACCACGGCCTGGGCGAGTCTATTTTGAAGAAGTGGCGTTAGAAGAAGTTTAAGTTTAAAAAAATTGGCTCTCAAAAGAAATTTCAGTCGTTGTACTGTTGATATTTGGCTCTGTTGACTAATGAGTTTGCCGACCACTGGGTTATAGGATGAATTCCAAACCTCAGAAGGCCTCCTCTCTTACCAGGCTGCTTGGAACATCTGTTCCAGGCAGAGCCCACTCCTCTGCCTGTCACATGTCACCTTCTCCCCTGAATTTTGTGTAGTAGGTGCTCACGCTCAGGTGTCAGTTCCTCATGCAGACTTCCTCAGCTCTTTCAGGACTGATGAGCCTCTTTCTCTCTTTGGGTCTCTCATAAACCTTGCACATACCTCTTTAAGAGCCCTTTCTACAATGTTTTAAAATTATTTTTTATGTCTCCCACTCAAGACCTTGAGCACTGTATCTGACATCTAGTAGATCCCAGTGGGTAATTTCTGATTGGACACATAATAGGGGCTGGCGTTGTTCTGTTTTTCCTGATTTACTTCATAAAGGTTTTGCATAATTTGACTGCTTGTGATAAACCTGGCACCACAGAAATGTTTAATGATGCATGCAAGTATATGTAATTAATACCCTAGGATTTTGCTATTTTTGTTGTGAAATTCTTAGCATGTATCTTCAATATGTATCTTACAACCATTCAGATCTAGTCTTGAGTTTTGGAAAGTCAGAAAGAGCTATGAGAAAAACTCAGGACGCCTCAAAGAATTTAATCTTCTCTGGAAGATGATGAGCTAAGTGTTGAATTGTGGGTAAAGAGAAATACAATATGCACATAATACGTGTTCAGTAAATACTAGCTCACTGACACCTATGTGAAACAGGGAGCAGACAGCTGTCAGAGGGGGGTATTTATTTCTACTTCTGAAATGGTCAGAGCCTCCTTTTTCGTACAAAGAGAAAATGAGGTTCTCCTGATTTTGAGATGGATAGAAGGACTTCAGAAAAAATTCAGAGAATCGCTTTAGTGCTTCTCAGAGTCACCCAGCATGGAGAGGCCTTGCTCACTTCTTTGAAGGAGACTGTTACATTTTTATAGAAGCCCTTCTCTGAAGAGCTCAAAGTACTGAACTGTATGTACCAAGGACATCTTTTATTTATTTACTTTCAATTTGTATTTCTCTTGACAATAAACCAAGGACCAATATTTTATAATTTAATGTTTAGGACCAGGAACAAATTTGCCTAAAGGACTTCATTAATATCTGGGGGTTACCAGGAGGCCAGGATCTGATTGGTGCACAAGGAAAGGTTGAGAGGGTAAGATAAAATGTGGGAAGGGTTGGAATGCGAAAGGCTGGAGGAAGGCAAACCTTTGTTCAAGTATTAAGTCTGAAGAAGTGGGCCAGCTGAGTAACTGGAATTTGGGGTGCTATGGAGAAACGCATTTGTTTATTTTTGTATGCCACATGTGTTAAGCTCTTTTCATATGTTAGGGCCTACACACTAGGCATAGGAATACCAAAAAATGAAAGGATGGAAACTCAAGGTATTTGTAGTCCAGTGTGGGGGAGAGGCATAGAAATAAAAGGTTGGGGGGGCTTTGGACACCCTAGGCTAACTTGAAAACCTGGTGTCTGAAACCTTTACCTAAAGAAGGGTTGGGGAACGCCCGGCCTGAGGGCCATATAAGGCCCACAGAATCATTCGGTCTGGCCTAGGCCAGTCGAAGGAGAATTCAGAAGACAAGGATAGACTGGCGAAGAGGGGCTGACATGCTGCCCGACCCAGCGGGGGAGCCTGAGTTGGAGTCTGAGAGTAAGAGATCTGAGCTGGGCCCGGAGGAGAAAGAAACCCACACGGCAAGTCTGTTGACTAAGTCTGAGAGCAAACAATGAATATATTTCTCTGAGGTAGGAATCGAGTCCATGAAAGCTCCTTTGGATTAGCTAGGCTGTCAGCTGAGCAGAGAACTCAGCCAGACCCTGGAAGTCCAGCTGGGGGTACTAGGCCAGCTGTCCACTGTGATTTCATAGCAGCCGTTCGTTCTCATTTACTTTTCCTGGGATCCTACTGGGTGTGAATGACATTTATGCTTCCAAGAAAAAAAGCACCATCTTAATCATGTCTGGGGTCATGGAAAAGACACTGAACCAGAAGACTTGGATTTGAACTTGACCTTGGTTGAAGGTGAGTGACTTCCTCTGAGAGGCTCTGTGTTCCTCATCTATAAGTTGGGTTGTGACACATGCTCTATCAAGGATGATGTGGGAAGGGAAGAGTGCCTTGTCCAGAAGGTGGCAGCACACACAAGAAGTCACAGCCACCAGTCATTTTTTACGTAACCAGGGTCCCTTGAGGAACGTCGGCTAGAAGCCAGGACATTCTCCTGACTTCCTCACTTCTTGCCCAGATGGAGGTGTTCCAGCAAGGGCTCTAGGAACATAAACCATAGACCATGGCTGTCTGCAAACTCTTTCCCTCATGGGTTCTTATTCCTTCAGCTGTCCCTGCCCTCCCACCAAGCCCCGCTTCTCCCCTTCTCCCCATCCTCCTGGCTTAGATCGCTGAACACGAGTCTAGAGAATAAAATTCTTTACGTTTTCTTAAGCAACCTAATTTTCAATTGAGGAGTATAAAAGATGCTTTCTTCTTTGCTTGAATATTTTATAGTTTAACCATTTATTGTTGTTGGAATTAGGATTGATAGGTAAATGAATTGAAGGTAAAAGCAAGATCACATATTAGAAGCCCCAAATGTCCCAAGACAAACACAACAGAAAGAGTCAGAGGCATCACAGCCTCAGTCTGCCACGAACAGTGAGGAGCTGTATTTGTTTGACGCAAGATCAGAAGGTGGTTGAGGCTTTGGGGCCGAATTTAAAATTCACATTGTGAATAAGTGACTAGAGCCAGGCTCCCTCTACTAGTTGCTGGCTAGGGTTATTGCCAGTCCCAAGGAGACAGACATATTAATGTCATGAATCAACCTCTGACAGGTGACGGGCATCCAGAGAAGAGACTGAAGCCGAATTCCCCTCTGGGGTAGCCTAGGTGCTTTTCAACTGGACCCCAGTGACTCTCAGTCTTTTATTTACTTGAATCATGTGTGTAGCCTTTAAAGTACAGATGCCCAGGTCTAGACCAATTAAGTCAGAATCTCTGAGGGTGGGAAGCACCTTGGTATGTTGCCCTAGCTCTCCAGGTGATTTCACTGTGCAGCCCGCTTAAGAGCCATTGCTGTAGCCTGTGGTTGGGAGAGCGAATCTTTCCAGACTTCTGTCAATATCCTCCCCCTTCCCAAGGAAAGGGGTGTATCTGGGGCGATAAGTCTTGATTCTTAGGAGCCCATGAGTAATAGCATCTTCTGGATAAGTGGATGCCACGTGGGCAGTCCACAGCAAAGGACTAGAGATAGATTAGGAAAAGCTGTTGCTTTTTCACATCGATTGACTCAACTCTCTTTCCTTACGTTTGAAGGGAATATAGAAGGCCAAGGAAACACATTTATGTACCAGTCTTTGTTCTGGGAACTTTACATACGATATCTCCTGTAATATTCAAAAATGGGTATTTTTGTTTCCCATTTGCAGACGAGAAAGCTCAGAGGAGGTAAGTGGCTTGTGCAGGTGCCAGAGAGAGGACATAGCTGGGATTTTAACCTAGGCCTGTGTGACTCCAAAGCCTAGTCTCAGAACACGCTACTCATGCTTTGGTGAAGTTTAGCATCAACAACAGGTCAAAGCTGCTGGGAAATGTTAAAAGGAGTCAACAAGCAGCCTCTGCTTCCAGCAGCTGGGGAGTGTGATAGAATCAGCCGCATAATTGGCACGTGGCCCTCCCAGGCCTATCCCAGCCTCTCAGAGCCGGGAGTCAGCCACAGGGAAGCTCGGGACTTTGTCGCCTTGGCTTCACGGAGGCCCTTGTCTGAGGCCCTTGGGCACTGTCAGAAGAGAAAACCTAGAGCAGGGAAATGAAGTAAGGAGTGAAGACTAGACGGGACCGCTCCATTGATCGCTGCGCACTCTGTTCACCATGGAATTTAAAGAACCAGCCCTACCTCAAGTCCAGCATTCCTTGTTTCCATTAACAGTCAGGAAGACCTCTGCTAGACTGGCGTCGCCGGGAGGCCGGAGTCCTGGAATGGGAGTTCATTTCAGGTGAGTGTCCTCTGCCTGCACCAGTCCCAGGTTTGTGGCGGTGAGGAAAGCACTGGTGAAATGGTCATAACTTGAGTATCATGAGAGTAGCCTCTCAAATCTGAGTGCAAATCTGACCCTGCTTGAAATCCCCCGTGACGTTTTGAAGATGTGCATCTGGACTGTCTGTGGTCCCGTAAGAATATACCTGTGTAACGATAGCCTGGGAGCAAAAACAAGTGAGCCTGTTTACAAATACCCCTGTCTTAGCCATAGAACCGCGGATGGCTTCCCGCCTGCGTCTGGACTGTAGCGTTCTTACCCCAGATCAGTGGTCGGCAAACTCATTAGTCAACAGAGCCAAATATCAACAGTACAACGATTGAAATTTCTTTTGAGAGCCGAAAACCGACTTCTGTGCATGGGCCACGAAGTTTCAATCGCACTGTATGTGTGCGCCCACACGTGGTATTTTGTGGAAGAGCCATACTCAAGGGGCCAAAGAGCCGCATGTGGCTCGCGAGCCGCAGTTTGCCGACCACTGCCCCAGATCATTACTCCAGATACTGAAGCAGTGAGTGGACCATGCAGGAAGCCCTAGCATGTTGGGGTATTTTGCTTTTTAGCTCCTACTTCCTTTTTACAGCAAAGTATTTGGGGAAAGTGCTCTCAGACTTGATCTGTGTCTGACCACCTGGAAAATAAGGAACATGTACTGCCTGAATATATGTGTCTCTATATGTTACAACTTTAGTGCTTGGACACATATTACTAGACAAGACATAAGAGAGAGCAGGGAATTATATCACTATTCCACAGAGTGAGGCTCACTTGTTCTGGACAAGCTGTTCAGAGTCGTGATTTATGGGGCTATCCATAAGGAATCTCGCAGACATACTGGGCATTTTTAAGGATGAAAATATTCCAGGTAGGGATGCAATTTATTTAAAAATGAAGTACTCTTGCTTCTGAATCAAAGACTCTGAGCAAGAAACAAAAATGTGAGAGCAGCCCGGCTGGGATTGCTCAGTGGTTGAGCACCAACTTAGGAACCAGGAGGTAGAAGTTCGATTCCCAGTCAGGGCATAGGCCTGGGTTGCAGGTTTGATCCCCAGTGGGCAGCGTGCAGAAGCCAGCCAATCAACGATTCTCTCTCATCATTGATATTTCTCTCTTTCTCCCTCCCTCTCTGGAATCAATAAAAATATATTTTTTAAAAATGTGAGAGCCAAGATGGCTGCTGGCCTTCTCCTTGCCCCTTTCGAAAGCAGAGTGACAGCAGGAGTCAGTTCCTGCAGGGAAGGAGAAAGGACACTGTGCTAGGGTCTGGAGACCTGGCTACCAGGACTGACGGCTCCAAGCTGTAGTGGGGATGTGGGTGGGTGGTTTCATCTCTCTTGCCGATCTGCTCACTGCTTGATGGGAAGTGATAATGGCTTCCCTTTCTAGCAGCAGTGTTGTGAGAATTAGCAGCAGTGTTGTGGGAATTAGCAGTGTTGTGAGAATTAGTAGCAGTGTTGTGAAAATTAGCAGCAGTGTTATAAGAATTAGCAGTGGTGTTCTGAGAATTAGCAGCAGGGTTGTGAGAATTAGCAGTGTTGTGAGAATTAGTAGCAGTGTTGTGAGAATTAGCAGCAGTGTTGTGAGAATTAGCAGTGTTGTGGGAATTAGCAGCAGTGTTGTGAGAATTAGCAGTGTTGTGGGAATTAGCAGTGTTGTGAGAATTAGCAGTGTTGTGGGAATTAGCAGCGGTGTTCTGAGAATTAGCAGTGGTGTTCTGAGAATTAGTAGCAGTGTTGTGAGAATTAGCAGTGTTGTGGGAATTAGCAGTGTTGTGGGAATTAGCAGCAGTGTTGTGAGAATTAGCAGTGGTGTGAGAATCCCATGTGAGGTCTACAGGACATAAAAAGATTGACGTGCCACGTAAGTCTAAGATTGTTAAACTCAACTGCCTCCTCCCTGTGTGCTGTGCAGATGTTAGTTGTTTCAGTGTGCTGTGGGCTGACAAATAGTGCCCTATGTGGGGAATCTGGTTGCAACGCTAGAAGGAAACAGTCAAACTTGGTTGGTCTGGCTGACTAGAAGGAAGTCCTCCCCTTTCCTCCTGGCCTTGTGGTTGAAGAGAGTGGTCCTTTCGGAAAGAGGCAGAAGGAGCTGTATCCCAGCCTGCGTCGCGGCCTGCGTCGGGCTGCTGTGAACAACAGATCCGAGTCCTTCTCCAGAACATAGCTCCTTAGGAGACACCTTTTCCTGATGCAAATCAACCTGCATATGAAGCATTTACCATTTGTCAGGTACTTACTGGACACAGAAGAATGAAAGTTACGGTTAGGCTCTTCTCTACTGGGATGTTATAGCTGCTGCAGAGGACAGGTGAGATACAGGAGGACCTGTGATAGGGAGGAAGCCGGGATCTTCGGAGACGAATGTGAAGGGCAGTGTGTCCTTACTTAAAGACCCGCCTGCAGCGAGGCAGGCTCCAGGCCACGCCAATGGGACACCTTCTGACCTGCATGGGTCCTGCCCTGCAGAGGCAACAAAGCCCTCTGCTGGGAACCTAAACCTCCTCCTCACGGGGCAGGTCTCAAGCCCCTTGACACTATTAAAGATGACTGAGGATTCTGAAGAGTTTTTATTTTATCTGTCAGTCTTTACCATATTAGAAATAAAACCTTTTCAAAAATATTTTTTTCTTTAAGGATAACAGCAATAAACCCATTATACATTAACATAGATAACGGATGTTTATGAAAAATGACTGTGTTAGCCAAAACAAACTATTCAGTGAGAAGAGTGGCGTGACCGGTGTACCATGAGGAAGCAGCTAGTTCAGCTCGACATGGTCCTACAAGTGCTTTTCCTTCTGGCGACCTCGAGGCAGCAGAAATGCCGTATGTGCACTTCCGACTTCAACACACTGCTTATTAAAAAGATGTATACTCAGGGCTGAGAGTTGCTAAAATTGCTATTTTTTTTTACTGACGCATCCAGGAGATTTAAAGTGAAACTGGCTTTTTTTTTTTTTTTTTAACTGTGAGTCATGCTGGTGAAGGATACAATGACCACAAATACAGTTTGGCACCACTGCCCTGGTTTGTGTTAAAATACCAGCAGGTTACCCACTGTTGCTTTTGCAAAAGTCAGAAACGGCGAAGAAGACACATGATGTCTTAATGTTGTTATGGAAATGATTTTAACCTCATGGGCCATCTGACAAAGTCTCAGGGGCCCCTGCGGGCCTGGGGGCTACCCCTGGGAGCTCCCTCAGGTGATGTGCAGAAGTCTGTGGTCATGGTTGTCTCTCAGACCTTTGATGCTGAGCACAGGGGAGGAGGCCGGGGATCAAGAGCTACAGAAAAGCCAGGGTGCGGCTGGCAATGAACTGTTAACTACCACTTTCTCATCATAGGCCACGTGTTAAGGTCAGCTGGGCCCTGGTGCCGCCCGGTCATAGAAAAGGAAGACGAGGGCTTCTAGCAAGTCCCAGGCACGTAGGTCCCTTACCTTCCTTAAAGGACTTACAGGGTTTTTGTACAGCAGCTCTGACACTTACTAGTCCTGTGACCTTGGGTCACTTTCTCAGCTATTTTATGCCCCAGTTTTGTCTATAAAATGGGGATTATGCACCACCTAGAGGGTCGTCAGGATTAAATGAATGAGTACATATAAAATGCAGGTTTAGAAACAGTGCTGGCACAGACTAAGTGATTAGTAAAATATAAACTCATTATTTATTTATTTTTCTTCATTGAATCTGCGCATAACCCAAAGATGTAGAAGTGATTCCCTCTGTTAAGGCATAATGTCACAGAAATAAGATAATGGGTTTCTTGCAAATATAAAAAGAACATATAGCAAAAAATTTATTTAGCTTATTAGTGAAAGAACCATGAAGATGTTTAAACTAGTTCAGAGAACATCTGAGAAGCTAGGTACTCTGTAGTAATTGCTAGGGTAAGATTGCTGGTAAGACATAAAACTGAGTCCCATCCAGCATGACCAAAATCCATACTCTTTGTGTTTGTATCTTCCCCTGGAGTGAAATTATTTGCATCCTCTAATGTTTTCCTTGACCCTGGTATGGGTCCCTTGCTGAGTCTGAAAATTAAACTAATAAAGACAGATTAACAGGAGAAAAACATACAAATTCTATTGAATTTTTACATGTACACAGGAGCCTTCACAAGAGAACAAAGACTCCAAGAAGTGACCAGAACAGGACGTTTTTATACCCTTTAGACAAAGAAACAAGAAATTTGTGAAGAATTGACAACACAGAGGGGTTTAGGGTTGGGGTAGTGAATGGTGAAGAGTATCTAGGCAGATTAGGGTTATTTAACAAGGTTTGTGGGTACAGATTTTTTTGGGCCCCCAACTCCCCATCTGGTGATAAGAATGTCTTCCTCCTGGCACAGGGAGGGGCCTTTCACAGGGGAGCGGCAGGACCTGTTTCAGGGAAGGAGGGGAGGAGGTCAGAGTGACCTTCTGCTTTTGCTCCCTTCCCCCCCTCAAATTCCTTCAGTTTAAGATACTCAGTAAGCCAAGATGTCATATTTAGGGTAGTGCGTCCTGAACCCCATCAACCCCTACTGGACAAAAATGTGCAAGTTAAATTCTGCTCCGACAGAGAAAAAACATCCCAGATGAATAGAAAGGCAAACATAGCACCACACGGAACAGTTGGTAAGCCTTCTTGCCTATTTTGACATTTTGGATAAATTTTCTGATAACTCCAAGCTATACATGGGGAATCTGTGTCTCAAAGAGGCTAAAGAACTCATACAATGTTATATAGCTAGAAATGGCTGAGCCAGAATTCAAGTATTCATGTCTGTGTTCTTTTCACAGAATCTATTACCTGCACTCATATAGAATTCACTCTTTAAGGAGATAACTAGAGTGTACACAATACAAAGAACTTGTCTCTAAAGGAGGTGAGAGGGAGCAGGGAAGTTAGAGACAAAATTTTAGAATTCCTAGGACACAACAGTGTAGTCAAACTGTCCACCATTAGCAAAAACATGCCTCCTTTCTCCTCCCCTGCTTTTAACATTTAAATGAGACGAAATGAATTTAAGGGCACTGGAAGGGGGCAAATGTCCAAATATGTGTGAAATCACTTATACATCCTGATGCTATTCCTGGATTGAAGAAAAGAAATGTGTTAGTAATTTAATGACTCAATTCTGTACAATTATTTTGGAATGAAAGTCAATCTTTTTATCATATTTAGAAAAAAGATTGACTAATTTTTATAAGTACCCACTTGTTGGGTTGTTATTAGCAAGAATAAATTTTAACTTCTTTTTTTAAAATATATTTTTATTGATTTCAGAGAGGAAGTGAGAGGAAGAGGAGATAGAAACATCAATGATGAGAAAGAATCATTGATTGGTTGCCTGCTGCATGCCCCCCCCCGCCCCCCCCCCCCCCCCACTGGGGATCAAGCCTGCAACCTGGGCATGTGCCCTTGGCCAGAATCAAACCTGGGACCCTTCAGTCCACAGGCCAACGCTCTATACACTGAGCCAAACTGGCTAGGGCAATTTTAACTTCTTAAGATAAGTTTGAAGTGGGAGGCAGTTGGTTGCTTCATATTCCTTTTTAACTTTGTCAGGATTTGTCAAAACATGATGTAAAGCAAAATGCATAGTGTAGGTGAATCAGAGTAGGTTTATTTATAAGCAGAAACTTGAGCCAAAAGCAGCAGTAAACTAAAAAATAGAACAAATCACACTAATTGGTTATTAAAAAGAAGGGAAAGTGAAGTGAGCAGAATTAAAAAAACCCCACACACAACAACCCACAAAATAAAGGAACCAGTTTAAACCAGATTTGAGTAGTATTGGGGTGGACAGCTTAATTATTGGCCCCAGAAATCTTAGGGAGGCCATTGTCTCCATTTAGGAAAACCTTTGGGAGCCACTTCGGGAGGGAAGGTGATGCCCTGCAGGGACCTGAGGACCTTCCTGGGACTCACACCTGAGTGTGAGGTGGGCGAGGCCCCACTGCAGCGGAGGAGCTTGGAGCCTGTGGGAGAGATGGACCACCAGGTCTTCTTCATGGAGCAGTGGGCAAGCCCTTTAAGAACAGGGATTTTTAATATTCTCTTCAAAATTATTTGTTGTTTGCTCTGCCATTGCAACCCCCTCTGAACTCCCTCCTGTCACCTTAGGCTGCATGTGCTAATGACTTGGGTGAGTGGTGTTTTGCTTTTAGTATTGGCAATGGCCAAGTTGCTGGGGCACTCAAGGGAAAATGACTAATTTCCAGGAGAACAGCCCGGTGAGGAGGCCCAGTAAGAGGTGGAGAGTCTCCTGGGAACCGAACTTTGAGAGCTGGTAGTGACCTTGGGAATGCAGCCCCCTACAGGGCAGATTCTGAGGGAGAGGGGACCTGAATTAATATTAGTGTTTAAAATATCAAAGGACCAGATTATGTCTTCTGGCATGTAAACTACACAATAAATAAAGCGAAGCCAGAATATTAACATATTCTCTGCACCATACTCGCATTTCCCACTTCCCTGGCCTGTGGCCCATCAAGGATTGGGTTAATGAAACTTTTGTTTGAGTTGACTGAATCAAGGGTTGTTCACTGTGTTTGATCCTAGCAGGGGTGGGGAACCTTTTTACTGCCAAGGGCCATTTGGATATTTAAAATATCATTCAAGGGCCATACACAATTATCAACTTAAATATCAGCCTGCATATTTGGTCAAACATTTAATTAACTCATCCTAATGCCTTGGCCAGGCCAAAACAAATGATTTCAGGCCTTGTGATAGGGGCAGAAATAGAATATTGGGGACCAGCTATAATTGTAAAAAATATTAATCATGCTCTGTTAACTGTGATTGTTTTGTTCTGATTAAAGAAGGCACATTCAGCCAAAACCGGTTTGGCTCAGTGGATAGAGTGTCGGCCTGCGGACTCAAGGGTCCCAGGTTCGATTCCAGTCAAGGGCATGTACCTTGGTTGCGGGCAAAAAAAAAAAAAAAAAAAGAAGGCACATTCAACCTGGCTGGGAGTTGCATGTGGGACCTGGGAGCTCACCTGGAAATGGAGCCCATCCTCACCATCATGTTATCATGGAAAGATTAACAACCTTGTTGCAGAAATCAGAGCTGCCAGCCCTTTGAAGACCCCCAGCCCTTTGCATATCACTAAGCCCTTTGAAGACTCCCAGCCCTTTGCTTACCTGCAGGCCTTTGCAAATCTCCAGCTCCCATTGCCTGTAAACTGCCCATTTGACATACCCTTTTGACATTTTCCCTTTGAGCTGGATAAAAATTATTAGAATTCTATAGACTATCTGGATTTATAGAAGTACTGACAGGAAAAATCAGGAAAAACAAAAAATTGATTATGGGACTGAATGAATTGAAAATAATTATATAGTTGTTTTTTTTTTATAACTTTTGAAAGTATCACTGAATATTAACTTTTTGTTTTTTATATATAAGGAAGCATTTTTAAAGCAATTTGGTAAATTATATATATTTTTCGCTCTACCTTATCCCTCCAGAATTTGGCAGTTTTTAATGAGTGAGTCATGGCAATATGTTTCTTTGCATGAATTCAGTAAGACCAGTTTCCAATTGTGGTTCTATTAGCAAAGACTTTGGAATGTCATGTCTAACATGCCTGGGCTCTGGATTTCACCAGAAAGCTTTAAGGATGAAGCCAGTAAGAGCCCCTTGGAGAAAGCCTGGTACCTTGCTTGGTCATGTGGTTCATGGTCGTCTTTCCAGGAAAGGAACAAAGGTTGCTTTCCTGGAAGATGCCAAAGAAGGAACCTCAAGACATCATTGGGGACCTCAACTTGAGGAATTCACCCAAGTCTAAAGGTATTGCAGGAAAACCTGATGCTCTGTGAGGCTAATTAAAGCTCAATCATGAAATTCCAGCAAAGCATATCTTTAAAAAAAAAAAGCCTATGTGATTGTTATTTTTATTGTCTTCATGCAAACAGTCAGGCCAAATTATAACTAGATTTAATACAGGCCAGGCTGAGCTGTAATGTTTTTAACCTGCTCTTTGCAACGGGCTTTTTCTTTCTTTACCCTGCCTCTGTTTTTCAAATAAGTCTTTCTCACTCCTCCACTGTCTACTGCATCAGGGAGCTTTTATGCCTTCTCTTTATTGTTTCCTCAGAATTTTGTTTGTGAGGGATGCCATAACAGAGTACTGCAAATGGCTGTAGCTGGTTTGGCTCAGTGGATAGAGTGTCGGCCTGCGGACTGAAGGGTCCTGGGTTTGATTCTGGTCAATGGCACATACCCCGGGTTGTGGGCTCGATCCCCGTTGGGGGCCGTGCAGGGGGCAGTCGATCAATGGTTCTCTCTTATCATTGATGTTTCTATCTCTCTCCCTTTCTTCCTCTCAGAAATCAATTTAAAAATATATATTTACAAAGTACTGCAAATGGAATGGCTTCAACACCAAATGTATTGTCTCCCAGGCTGACAGCCAGAGCTGAGGTCAGGGTGCCGTCAGGCCATGCTCTCTCTGCAGGGGGGTCTCCTCCTGGCCTCTCTCTGAGCTTCTGCAGTTCCTTGGCTTGAGGCGCATACCTCCAATCTGTGTGATGTTCTCTTTATGTCTCTTGCCCAAAATTTCCCCTTTTAGGAGGACCCTGGTCATATTGGAGTAGGGGTTCACTCATCTTAACAGATTATATCTGCAGTGACCCTATTTTTGAACGACCCAAATGTTTTAGGGTATTAGGACTTCAACATATGAATTTTGGGGGAACACAATTCAAACCATAACAAATCTATATAGAGATTTTTTTTTTTTTTGAGAAAGTGGAAGGGAGTGGGAAGAGGAGCGAGAGAGAGAAAAACATTGATGGGAGAGAGACACATCCATTGGTTGCATCCGTGGGATGGAACCTGCAACCCAGGTAAGTGCACTTGACAGGGAATCGAACCTGAGATCCTTTGGTGGCAAGGACCAAGGCTCTAACCATTGAACCATGCTGTCCAGAGCTAAAGCATCTGTTTTTCAAGTAAGTCCTTCTACTCCTCCTCTGAGCGGGCTGCTTCCTTCTAGGAGGCACCATCTGTAGGAGCACCGTTGAGCCCAAGCTCGCACTGATCCAGTGCTGTCCCTATGACTGTCCTTTGTGGGCGTGCTTTAGTGACCGGGATGAGACCCTAATGACCAAGGCTGAGTGTGCACCCTCGTGGCACAGGCCAGACCCGTACCCTGGAAATACTCCTATAGCACTTGAGGTTTTCCACACTACCTGTGTGTATTAGGTTCTTACTGCTGCTGTAACAAATGACTTGTACCAACTTGATGGCTTAAAACAACAGACGTTTAATTCTCTTACAGTTCTGCAGTTCAGAATTCCAAAATCAGTTTTACTAAAGTCAAGGTATCAGCAGGGCTATACTCCCAAGGGGAAAGTCTGTTTCCTTGCTTTTTCTAGCTTCTGGAGGCTGTCTTGACATTTCTTGGCTCACGATCAACCCCTTCCTCACATCATTCTAATCTCCTGTTTCTGGCATGACAACTCCGACTTCAACATCAAGGCTCCCGGGGCCTCCTTCTCTTATGGACACTTGTGGTTATCTCTGGGGCCCACCCAATAGTGCAGGATATTCTCCCCACCTCAAGATCCTTAACCTAATTATATCTGCAAATTCCCCTTTTCCTATAAGGTGTAGTCACAGATGCTGGACATCTTTGGGCCATTATTTAGCCCACCACACTATGCTTAAAAGCAGGGATAGCGACACCTCTCTTGAGTTTGCCCAGTCTGGTTTCTAAGAGCCTCAGTTTCTTCTAAAGGAAATTCCTTTCTTCCTTCAGCTTCATTTCCATGCCTTCTGTAATTTCCCCTGGCTCTCCAGCTGCTCTCTTCTGACAATAGCATCCCAGTTCCTCAAGTCTGGGCAACTCTGCCCTCCCAGAGATGAGTTAGACTGAGCAGAGACCATTTTCATTTTTCTATAGCACAGCTGTTACTACAGTGTGAAATCAAGCAAAAGCAAACAAAAATCCCAAACCAGTTCTCCAATAATTTCTCATTAGAGATTTGCCAGTGTTTCCCCTGGCCTTCATAGCCTTCAGGGGAAAAGCCTGTTAGGAGAGGGGAATGGCAGAGAGAACTGACTGAGTGCGAATAAACTGCTCACGCAGGAATGCTGACAGGAGACCTAGCGTTTATGTTCACACCAGTTTGCCACGCTCTGTCAGATTTCTTGAGTAGGTCTTAGTTGCCTGCGTATAGATCAGCAATTTTCAAACTTTTTCATCTCATGGGACAAACTAATTACTAAAATTCTGAGGCACACCAAAAAATATATTTTTTGCTGATCTGACAAAAAAAAAAGGTATACTTTTGATTCATTCACACAGGATGCCTATTGTTGTTGGCTGTTGTCATATTTTTATTTTCTCTTGACAATCTAAGGGAAAAGAGGTCAGTGCCCCGACTTAATAGTCAGGTATTGCATGTTTTAAAAACTCTTGCGGAACACCAGTTGAAAGTGCTGGTATAGATAATAAGAAGGCAGACAGTAGTCTTGATCTGGGTATGGCTTTGCCTGCTGGGTGGGGCAGAAGGACAAAGGAACAGGAGAGTAGAGTGTGCTGGGGAGAGTATTGTTTTATCCTGGCTGGGTAAGAAAGTTTATTTCACAAATTTATTTAATGACTACACAGTACTAAGTGCTTTATTTTTTATTCTCAGAGAACCTACTCAACAGGGTTGCTAACCTTATTTTAGACAGGGGGAAAGAGAGGCCCAAGGCCTCATGGCTGGTAGTGGCAGAGGTTATGTGCAGCCTGAGACTCTACTCCTCATCCTCTCTTTGTGCCGTGAGCACAGGAGTTTGGATGGTGGACTGGGAGGACAGGGAGGTCTCCAAGGTCTGAGTGTTTCTATATGGTCAGAGCCGTGGTCGGCAAACTGCGGCTCTTTGGTCCCTTGAGTGTGGCTCTTCCACAAAATACCACGGCCTGGGTGAGTCTATTTTGAAGAATTGGCATTAGAAGAAGTTTAAGTTTAAAAAATTTGGCTCTCAAAAGAAATTTCAATCGTTGTACTGTTGATATTTGGCTCTGTTGACTAATGAGTTTGCCAACCACTGGGTCAGAGGAATGAAAGGACCAGGAAGCTAGCGAAGCATGGATGTGGAATGGCATGAGCATTTGATTTGAGACATGGAATAGTTTAGGGTTATGACAAAATCTAGAAGGTAGCTTTGGATGTGGGTTGCTGGAAAGGAAAGGAATTGAAGGCCACTGACCTTCAGGGGTCAGCAAACTCTGAGGCCAGGTGTTGGTTGGGACATCGCACAGCACTGAGATTATCCAGAGACTGGAATGACGAGGAGGAGAGGGACCAGACACCAGGGGCTGACAGAGGTAGGGGAATGACTAGGAGGTCAGTAGGCGATGATGAAGGGGAGAAGATGCTATGAGTTTCAGTGAACAGGGCATTGGATAAGTATATTGGAGTATCATTCATAATCAAGAGAAAGGCAACACCACCTTTGATTCTGAAGTTACAGGGAGTGTAGAAGGAGGACAGCCTCTCATGAGGATGGATACAGGTAGAATTGATTTTTAAATTTAAATTAAAAAAATGGATACTGATTTATTGGAAAACATTTAAGTCTGTTTGGAACAGCTTGGGTATGTGAATCTACTTTTCTGTTGTAAATTTTATGAAACCTAGATATTGACCAAGTACTTCCAATGGAAATATAAGCATCTAAATTGAGATGTACTATAAACATAAAATATGTAGTGGATTCTGAAAAGTTAATGGAAAAAAATGTAAAGTAGCTCATTAATAATTTTCTTGATTACATGTTGATGTTTGGATATATTGGGTTAAATAAAATATATTATTAAAGTTAACCTCACCCATTTCTTTTTACCTTTTTAATGTGACTATTAGGAAAGTTATTTATTTGTTATTTAAAAAAATATGGAAAGCTTCATGAATTTGCATGTCATCCTTGCGCAGGGGCCATGCTAATCTTCTCTGTATCGTTCCAATTTTAGTATTTGTGCTGCCAAAGCGAGCACACTATTAGAAAATTTAAACTTAGATGTGGCTCACGTTGTATTTCTATTGGGCAGTGTTTTGAAATCAAGGAGGACAGGGATGGGGAATGCCTGCCTTGAGGTATGAAGTGGAGCACTGACGTCACCAAGAGGAAGTGAGAGCAGACACACGGTTGTGGGAGTGTCTGTGGTGGCAGTGTTTCAGGCTTCATGGAGTCCAGATGTGGTGGCAGATGTGTGGCTGGAATCAGGAAAAATTATGAGCATTTTGTTTATAGGAGACATTCACATGTACTAATTACCCGTCTTCTAACTAGAGAAGTATTTTAGAAAACTCTTGGAAAGAAAAATAAAGAAATGACTTAGGGAATTGGGAAGAAGGAGGATCCAACTCAAGAAGGAAGAAGCAGAGAGGAGCAGAGTGAGGGCTTCAGGTGCGTACAGGTGGGTGGAAGTGCCTTGTACCATTCTCGGAAGATGCCAAACTTTGAGAGACAGACAATGCCACCCCAGTTTAGAGGGAGTCGTTAGTGGGCCAGATAATTACACAAATTGTGAGAACCTAGTCTGTTAGCAATGAGAGCTAGGAATATCTTGTTGGCTCTAGAAAATGTCTCACTCAAGAATGGGAACAGAATTCCTTGGTTTCTCCTACGCGAAGTGGTTCTTATCTTGGAGAGCCTTTAGAGAGAGCACAGATTTCAACTTTTGTAAACAATGCTTCCCTCTGAATGTGGAAAAGAACTTGTCATAATTAACGTAATTAACATAATGAAGATTTGTCAGTTTCCTTTTCTCCCTATGCAGCCAAATGCCTGGGGGGAGGTTGTCAGAGACAGTGGCTATCTGGTAAACTCAGCGTTGGCTTAATTCTGGACTGTCATTCCTAACAGATGAATGCAGGTAGGCTCTGAGGTGAGCTCTGTTTGCTTGAGGATTTTATGGGTAGGAATTCCTTGTTCTCCTACCCAAGTCAACCTTTATTCTTCTCTTAACAAATGCTCATAGGTATAGAGATAATCTGTGGCCATACTGATTGTCAATATCTGCAAATAGCATGTAACACAACCCGCTGTCTGCTTTCAAAAAGAAGTCTTCTAGGACTCGTCTCAGGGGCTCCAATAGGGAGTTTCTATCTGGTAGTCAGAGTCAGGGGAAGGTGTTTCTGTTCGGGCCATCTGTTAGCTGTGCCCCTCAAATCAGAACATGGGGAACCCCTTCCAAGATGCTTCTTCATCTATAAATGCCCCCTGGGATAGCCCAGAATAGGAATAAGATAGATGGCAGGGACTAGAGCCAGGAGAGCTGTGTTCCAGATGTCTTCCAGCCATGAGCATCCTCCTGGGCTGGGTCAGCTGTCTGGCTGCCTCTTCTCTGGCACTTTAAAAGATGGAATAAAAAATACAGAATACCCCGAGATACTTGGCTTCCTCTGCTTTGAGATAAGACCAGTTGGCAATGACTTTGATTCAATCAGAGCTTAACATCTACATTATTAGTTTTTCTATTTAGTACATTTTTGGACCACAAGTGAATTTCTCTTTGTATTCAAACAAAGCTGAGCAGCGGGAGTTCTTTCTAAAGCTCTATTGACTGGCATACATTGATTTTTATTTTTCAACCCTTTCGTATATTAAAGTGATTCATCAAACCAAATCTAGGTGCAAGATGAGGAGGGAAAGAGGAACGTTGAGCTTCTGTGTCTTGGAAACCTGCATGTAATAAATCTACACAGTGAAAAGGAGCAGGAACCAAACATTGAATGGGCCAATGGGAGGGGCTTGAGATGCAGCCTTTAAAAATATTTTTATCTCTATTGTTGAAAGTATTACAGATGTCCACTCCCCCCACCCCCATTGATCCCCTCCACTCCTTTCTCAACCCTCCATAAATCAACAAACAACAAATGCTGGAGAGGATGTGGGAAGAGATGCAGCTTTTACTTGAGATTGATGTGACCACGTAAAGGCTCAATCCTGCATTTCTAGCCCAGTGCCAGTGCAATGGGAGGGGCCTGAGAAAGCTTTGTTGTTCTTTTGGTTATCCCTCGATTTCTAAGGAAATTTGCTGGATGGTTTCAGAGAAGTTTATCATGTCCTAAAAGAAAGAAAAAAAAAAGAACCCTCCTGGCTCCCTGATTAGCCCATATTCAGCTGTGAGGGAGCCACTTGGAACATTTGCCTGAATTCTGAAGGTACTGTTTTCTGCTGCTTTGGCTTCAGTGGTGCATGTTTCTTGGGTTTAATTCTTTAAGGAAAGGGAGTTTTAAATGACTTCAGTTTTTTTAAAAAGCTGAATGTGAGATTTTGCTGTAATGTGGGATGAAACCTCATTTCCCCTAATCATCTATGTATTCTGTACCCTTTATACATATAGATGCAAAGCCTATTTTAAGTCTTAAATTCAGGATTATTGCTCTGATACATACATATATGTCTGTCTTCTTCATCTCCTCCCTAGACCATTTGCTTACATTTGTACAAAGAAATATAAAAGTGAATTAGTTACATCAGTATCTTGGAATTATTGGGTTAGAATTACCATAAAGCTTGATACAGAAACTTTTAACTCCAAAGATACTCTCCCAAAGTCGTAAGAGAAACATTGATTGGTTGCCTCCTATACATGTCCCAACAGGGATTGAACCCGAAACCTAGGTATGTGTCCTGACCAGGAATTGAACCCATAACCTTTTGGTGTGCAGGATGGTGCTCCAACCAACTGAGCCACCCAGCCAGGGCCCATAATCACTCTTTATTCATAAAAAGTAACTTACTAAAAAAACAAACAAACAACAAAATTCCCAAGAAAGATAGATGCTTTTTCCTTCAAATCTGAAACTCTGGTGGAACTACACACAGTTTTAAGGGACTTAAAACCACTTTCTTCTCTGAAGTTTATGGTCTCACCTGACACAGAGGATGCGTTTTAAATTCTCTGGGAGTGTCCTCACTTCATGGCTCTGTGAATTGGTGTGCTTGAAAGAGAGTAGTGCCCTATGTTAAGGGTTGGGGATGAGAGAATAAAGGAGAGGAGGATTTGGAGATTCCTTAACTAGTTAGTGGAGAGAACAAAGCAAAAGTATATGAAATCATATGAAGATATTTTCAAAGTGGTTTGAAAATTGTCCCCAGAATCTTCTATCTTTTCTCTTTTGGCATTTGGTTTCCCAAATACCCTCACACACAACCCTCAGCACTTGTCTAGCTGTTCAGCCATTCCCACTGCACTACCTTTTTGTGTGACAAGTTCTCCTACTCTTGATAGGTGTTTCCGTCAAGATATACCTGTCTTACGTCTCATTCTCTTCTGACCCTATTCTCTGCCAAGAAGATAATTTAGTGGAACAAAGGTTTTCTTCACTGGTAAGGTCTTACTGTACCATCTCATCCATTATGTATTTGCATTTTAGCAGCTGCCTTCAGGGATATAATCCCCATATAAAGTCTTATTTTACAGCCCATCTGGAAAGTGAGGAGGGCATTTTCATTCAAGAAAAAGGGCAGTGAGGAAGGTGATTCTTCTCAAGGAAATAGTTCTACCTGTGAGTGCCAAGATCTCCCTCACGCCTAGTAGACCTATGGGTTATGATCTCAACTGGGAAAAAAGCACATACATCATTATGATGGATCCTTATTCTAGGGAATTACTTCTTATGACTAATTGAAGGAAAGCTATAGCTTATGTAGATTTAGTAATAATGAATACAGTTCTCTCCTCCCATCCCCTTGTTTATTTTTTTTTAATTTGCAGAACTTAACCTACTTTTTCTCTATTGACATGACTCTTCAAAGTAGGTATGTTAATATGTAATCTACATTTTACAGGTGAGGAAACTGAGTTTTATGGAACATAAAGTGACTTACTTATTTACAAATAAGGCAAAGGCTATCCAGTGAATCCTTGAAAACAACTGCTGACCCAGGCCTTTCTTTCATGCATTTGGTTGGACTCAAGGCAGTCCAATAAAATCATTCCTAGTGTTGCTGTGACCTACCATTGGCCAGAAGCTTCTGCTGTGATGGTCTGTCTTCAAACTAGTTTGCTGGGTGGTGAAGCTCCCCAGGTCCCTCCCCGACTAACAGGCAGGCAGCTCTGGCCAAGAGTGGCTGTGTCCCAAGAGTGGTATCTTGAGGTGGTTTTCCCTTTCCCCACTGGCTTGCTGAAACAAAAAAGGCAATAAAACAACACAACGCAGACAAAGCAGCATGGCTGGTATTTCTGTCTTGTGTAGGCCTCTGGCCTTTCACATTTGTCCCAGGCTCTTTGTTCAGCTGGGCAGACAGCAGGTGGGGGTGGGGGGGCAAGTTTTCATTTCATGCTCTAGGTATCCCTCAGAAAAGTCTGGTCCCTTCCATCAAATTTAGCCCCATCACACAGCTCATTTCTATTCATAATAGGTGCTGTTCTCTTTCACAAAATCCCATCTTGGCTAAATGAGCCCACTGGGCTGGCCATATCATTTCTTTTCCAGCTGAGCACAGTGATAATCAAGTTCTCTGTGCAGTAATGCGTCCTCATTCCATGTTGGAACCAATCAATAGGAACAGAAGATGCTGCGTTGTATCATTCGATAGATAGGATCTAGACAGTCTCCTGGCAGGGAACTCCATTGATTCATCTTTAGCAGTAGTCAAAATGCAATTAAGTAGGAATATAGCCAACAGAAATTAGGGTATATGTACCCCAAACCTTGAACAAATACATTTATGGTAGCATTATTTGTGATAGCTCCAAGCTTGAAGTGTCTCAGATGTCCCTCGACAGTCTGATGGATGATTGTGATATATTCACACAGGGGAATGTTACACAGCAGGGAGTGAGCACATTAAAGCCACAAACAACAACGTGTATCCTCTCACAGACATAACGTGGAACCAAAGAAACCAGATACAAAAGGAGTGCAATACTGCAGGGTTCCAGTTATATAAATTTCAAGACCAGGCAAACTAATCTCTGATATGTAGCCACTTTCGGGAGGTAACTGGGAGAGGACACACAGGACTCTTTAGGGGTGTTGGTAATGTTTAATTTCTTGATCTGGCTGGTGGTTTCATGAGTGTGTTTACTCAATACAAATTTATTGAGCTATATAATTGTCATGTATGTCTCTGTATATATATTATATTTCAACAAAAATTTACTTAAGTATAACTAGGGTCCATGCTGGTCTGTTTCTATCTTTCAGAAGGTTTATTGCTGAAATGCAAATAGAGAAGGATGGGAGATGAGATTGGTCCCTTCTTTCAAACCCTCCCACTGGGAGGAGTGAGTGAGGGTATGAGGTGAGGTAGGTGTGTGTGCCATTTTAAGGAGATGCCTCCTCGTGAAGATTGCAGGAAAAGTTTTCCCCAGCTGTGTAGATTCCAGTTGTATCTGTTTCCAAAGCCTTTACTTAATCCCAAAGAATGGTTTTAAAGTAGTATTTCAGACTAGCAGAATACGTATTTTAAGATCCTGGCTTTTGGGGGAATTTGTCAAGTCATCCAAATGGGTCCCCAGTGCCTGGAGACACCCAGTTATAATGGCCTTTCCCATTTGCTGCACCTCACTGGAAATTGATGAACCCCTCACCTGATTGCAGAGATTCACGAGTTTGTTGAATGGTTTGTGGCTGCACATCCATCAACAGATGAATTATAGGTTAACTTCTCAGGATATTGGAAAACCTACGTAATTTTTGATTAATGAGGACTTAAGTTGGGTAGTTGGCTTCCACTCTGATTAGTTGATTGTTTTGGGAGTGGTGGATACATTTATTAGGTAATGGAAATTTTCTACAAATAAAAATGAGTAATTTTTTGCTAGAAACTCTTATGAGAGAATAAAAGCTCTCTCTGAGGTTCTTTCCTTACAGTGCCATCAAAAAGACAGGAATGGCTTAAAATAACCAGAACTCGTGTTTAAAATCACAAATTCAGCATTCAGCATTGACAAAGCCCTCAAATGCACAGGCTTGGCTGTTGAAGACGACTCACCATTAACTTTATCAAGAGTGGGTTTGTAGGATATGCCTAATTTGCAAGAAATCTTTGAGTTCAGAGAACTTGCTTAGTTGAAATTTCATTCTGTATAAAGTTGTTCATGTCTGGTTCAAATACTGAAACACTGTAATTTGCCAGCTGTGGGTTGAGGAAAAAAATGTCTCATAGTTTTAAATGGGAAGACCAAGGCTAGGTCACCTTTCAAGGCCAAGCCAGGGCTACTTAAACTTTGATCATTAAGCAAATAGACTGTTGAAATGTACTCATTTTGAAGGAAAGACACCAAAATGTACTTCAGTGATTCTTAAAAGCATATTTTTGTACAAAGTTCTGATGTAGATTTTGTTTCTAGATTTCTTTCCCCTATGGTGTCTCTTTTGCCTTCCCTTTGGCCCCAACCCCTGACCAGTATTGCTCTAGGGTTGCTCTGACTTGAACATGTTTGTTATCTGTTTATTTGTTTGTCCTTCAGTTAACTCATTTATCCATCTTCCTAATGTATAGGTTTACTCAGCATATGCTATACTAATGGAATGGAATCAGTCTTAAGAAATATATCGTTTATTTTGGATCTTCTAGAGATGATGTCTGTCCTTTTAGGGTTTTATCTGTTAGTGATTATGAAAATAATTCCATTGGTTGACTGAAAAGAATACAAATGGCAGGTTGATGGGATACCTCTCTGTCAACATCCTGTGGTCTTTGGACTTGACTATGGAGAGACATTTTTCTTTTCTCCTTCTTTTATGGTCTGACATATTATGTAAAGAAATGTTAGTTTATGCCATCAGTTCAGCCATCAGTTTTGTACTTCCCCAAATGGCCTTCTACTTAGAGTCAGTACCTTTTCCAGGGAGCTAAATGATGCCTCTGTTTTTTGTAGTTGGGTATAGGTCTCCATGACTTCTCTTTTATCTCTCACTTGTGTGTAAAGCATGACTAGAATGTGAATAAGGACGATAGTTACTTATGATGATAAGAAGCACAGCTGGATAGCAGGAGCCCAGAAATCCACAGCCACAGAGTGGCCCATTGTGAATGGACTTTTAGGTTTCAGAGGCTGAGTTGAAGGTCTAGCTTCCATTCTGGAGATTATGCCACCAGTGATTATGCAGTGGGTAAGTCTCCAGGAAGTGGGTGACTTCCAGATGCTGCTTCTGATCAGTATATTTAATGTCTATTAAGAGAATAAAAAAGACAAAAAAAAACCTACAGACTGGAAATGAATAGTCACAGAGCATCTACACTAATAAAAGAGTAAGATGCAAATTGACCATACCTTTGTGATGCCCACCAGCCAATCAGGAGTGAGTATGCAAATTAACCCAACAAAGATGGTGGGTTAATTTGCATGTGCAGGCATTCTGCGCCGCCCTAGCCACTCCAGGCCTCTGGGCAGCGTGGGAAAGCGGAAAGGCGGCTACGGCCAGAGCGAAGGCGGTGCCGGCAGGAAGGAAGGCCCATTCTTGCATGAATATTCGTGCATCGGGCCTCTAGTATGTCTTATAAAGAGCTTGCATCCAGAACATATAAGGAACTCTCAAAACTCAATGGTAAGCAAACAACCAACCCAATTTTTAAAAATGGCTGCAAAATTTGAACTTCATCAAAGAAGGTATGTGGATGGCAAATAAACAAATGAAAAAATGTTCAACATTAGTCATTACAGAAATGCAAATTAAAACTATAGCTAGGGGCCTCTACATACCTATTAAGTGGCAAAAACATACCATGTATTGGTATGGATGTGGAGGAACTGGAACTCTCATATGCTAGTGGTAGAAATGTAAAATGGTTCAAAAAATGTGTGCAATTTATTGTCAATTGTATCTCAATAAATTTATTAACAACAATTTTTTTTTAGAAAGGCCCTCAGTTCACAGGCTGGGTCCCACTCCTTCAATCTGAAGTCCTCAGCAGGCCCCGGTTCTTGCCACTTGGCCATTAGCTCTTGTTTGCACACGTCTGCATTGAGAGAATGGGGAGGGCTGTTGCTCCACAGAATGCAGGGGGATGTGGTTTCTAAACAGGATACCCCTCAACTTCTCAAAGTGGAGGGAGCAGTAGCCCTGCTCAAGAATCCCAGACTCCTGGTTTTCCTTAGGCAGAGACTGATGGGCAGAATGTGCCAGAAATCCAAGGGGACCTGAGCCCTTGTCACATGGGCAATGGTGGAAGCAACTGGTGTGGGGGTGTGGAAAAGTCTGGCAAAGGGAACCTCAGTGGACAGTTTTACCTGACTCTATACTTCCAGAGGTGAGAAACAGGACATAAAACATGTATATGTAATTCTGTAAACAGAATCAAAGATCAGATATTAGTTTACTAGAAAATGAATTCTCCAATCTCCTTGGCCTGGGTGGAAATGCTCTTTTAGTTTATGTAAGATTCAGTTTCTTTTCGTTCCCTTCATTCTGCCTTTTCTCCTCTTCTGAATATGTTCTGGTGATATTTGAATTATTTATTTAAAAAGGCAATTTCTAGTATCTAAATTAACTAGGGGAACAAATCTTCTGACTTTTCTGTTCACACTTTAAGTACCAGGTGATTTTGTTGGACTCATTTCAGTGACAATTTTCTTCTCAGAGTCTTTGAGAGATGTTGATGTGAAATAATATGTCAATGTTTCTTAGAGTGCAGGGCCCACATTCTATAGAGTTAATGAAGAATTGTGAGCTTATGTAGGATGCTAATCTGTTTTGACACCAATTTTAGGTGGTGGTGGTGGTGGTGGGGGGGGAAGCTTTCAATATTCTTAGAAGAAGAAAACCTTAAAACTTCTCATCTGAAACAAGTGTGTGATTTATGGATTTGGGTCAATTTAATTATATATTTGTATAAGAGAGGAATAGCTTGGTTTATGGATATTTGTTTGGATTAATTACTTTTAAAAACATTTACTGAATATCTATTATATGCCAGTTATTGTGGTGGAGGCTGTAGGCACAACGATAATTAGGCATCCATCCCTCTATTATTCTGGTATATTTGTGTGTCCTTGTGTGTCCTTGGATTTCTAGTTGGAGACAAGAGGCTTTTTATTTCATGTTTAAAATTCTTGGGGGAATGTATTTGGAAAAATATGGAAATAGGACATATTTTCCCTAAGTGGGAAAGTTGAAGCAGGAGGATAGAAACTCAGATTTAAGAGTTTCAGTCTATACGCACCATTGGCTTGCCAGTCACCATGCACAGACTTTGTTTTCTCAAGCCCTCTTCCCTGGATGACCTCGGATGAGGGAGCTCATAATTGTTTGCATAGTGTCTGAATCTTCAGAATCAAGCCACCGTAAATGAGAAATGATATTCGAAAGACAAAAAATTTGGGGCTAATGTTGGTTTTTCTTTTCCTAATGCAAATACCTGTTATGTTTTTGTGAGGATAACTAGTCAATGGAACACGCCAAATATTTATGATACACATTTCTTGCTTTGTGACTTGGATCCTATGAGAGGATTGTTGATTATTCATAATGATTTACTTTTTGTGGGTGACCTGATTCTTTATATTTTATAATGACTTATTTTATTGTTACAGTGTTGGAAGCATGAAGCAAATGCTCTTAAGAGTTTTCGGTTGTCTCATTTCTACTTCCCTCTGCCTAGCAAAACAACCATAGAGGGGCTGCTCTATTTTCATGGGCGCAGCCACGTGGGGTGGGCTCAGCGTGCTTCAGTGAGATGGGTCACAATCTATATATATAAAAGGCTAATATGCTAAGTGTCTGATAGTCTGACCAGTAGCTATGATATGCACTGACCACCAGGGGGCAGATGCTCAACGCAGGAGCTGCTGTGATGCACACTGGCCATTTATAGAGAAACAGCACCGTGGACCTGGTGCCCACAAAGCAACACTCGGCTTCCCCCAAGTGGGACACAGGCCCCGCCACCACCCCAGAGTGAAAGCCCACCAAATCGCAGCCAACGCTGCCGAGACCCCATGGCACAAATTGAGGCCCACAGCTTAGCCCAGCCTGGAAATGGTGGCTGTGGGCACTGTGTAATGATGTCACATAGCAACGCCCGGCTTCCTCTCCCTAGTAACTAGCCTCCTTGGAGTTTCTTCAGTCCAGGAACATGACTTGCTTTATAGCCAGATGGAAGCATTTTACACTTTAACCAAATGTCTTTGAAGCGTTTTCCCCTGCCTCATCTCATTTGATCCTCACAGAAGTCCTGGAGTAGGTAGATAGGAGACTCGGTAGAATCCTATTTTCTTTTCATTAGCCAGAAAAGGGAGATTTAGAAAGCTTAGAAACTTGACCCGATTGAAAAGAAGTAAGAAATGGTGGACCTTGAAAATGCCTTCAGATTTTCTCACTGTGCAGAATATAGTCAAACACTGCTGCAGTTAAATATTTTACCCTTTGTTCTCCCTGCGTGATCTATAATAATAATCTGCTTCATGTTGATATTTACTGCTGTGTGGCTGAAACTACCTGAAAGAGAAGTTGGGGTGCTTTACTGGGCTGGAAAAAGTTTAGCTACATCAGAAAGCAGGTCTAATTAAGCAAGTTTATCTATATATATAAAGCTCTCACTGGCGCCAATTGCATGAGTGTATTTCGATCTGTCATTATCAATCGTGAATTTGGTTGACATTTCTATTATAGAGAAAAGGGCGAATAGTGATATTAAAATATTTTTTCTAATTAATTTCCTTTCAATGTGCACGAATTCATGCACCAGGCTTCTAGCAGAACATTATGCACACACATTTTGCCAAGATAACCGTGTATGTGTGTGTGTTGAACATTTTGCCAAGTATGTTACTGAAATCTTCCTTGTATGGGTTGGCTACAGATGTGTTTTGGAACTTTATATGTAATTCATTTAGGTTAATTCTAACTCTGTACCAGTGATCTTGGCAGGCTTTTTGTTTGCCATTGTTAAAAATAGGGATCCCAAGCTTGTGATTTGTACTATTTTGAACTCATTAAATTGTCTAAGCTCAAAACACCCTGAACAACTGGAAGTTTGTTCCATAATTCAGATTCTCATGTTAGAAGTTTCCTTAGGCCACGGCCCACAAACTTCTCCTGAACAAGAAGCCAGTTAGTTAATGCATCAGTGGAATCACAAGTGTAAAGTTAAATAACTGATGTCAGTGATTTAAAGCACCAGGCTTTCTCTGGCTACAATCCTTATCTCATTTTTGGTAGAGGTGTGAGTTCAAAGAAATACTTTTTGACAATACAGAACAATAGTGCAAATGTGATGTTACACATCGGCAGTGACCTGGGGCACTCCTGCTACTAGAACCCCAGTTTTGCAAATGAAAGGAAGAGGTGCTAGGAACACATGTTTGTCTTTCTCCTGGGCAGATGTGACCTAGGGAGCCTGCTGTGGGTGGGTGCTGGCCTGAGTTGGCAGCTGGGATTTCTGGACACTGGTCAGGAGGTGCTGGGGTTGCCACAGCGTGGCATTATTTCTGGTATCTTTGGGCATTTTCTTCCCAGGGCTCTTCATTCTTCCTTGTTTCTTTCATTCTGACATTTCTACTCTCTCACATGCACATGGTGGCAGTGGAGAGGGGGTACCAGCAATCTGGGTACTTCATTTGGCTGGGCTTCCATGGTCTGGGCTCTAAGAAGAGCCATCAGTAGCTTCTTAGCCTCTATCTTACCATGCATGCCCTTCTGCTCCAGACAAATGACTCTCTGTGGCAGAAAGTGCTATGGTATTAATGTTTGTGGCCCCTCTCCCAAAATTCATATGTTAAAATCCTAACCTCTAAAGGTGATGGCATCAGGAGGTGGGGCCTTGGGGCAGTGCTCAAGTCCTGTGGGTGGAGCCCTCATGAGTGGGATTAGTGCCCTTTAAGGAGGCTCTAGAGAGCTCCCTAGCCCTTCTGCCATGTGAGGAAGCAAGAAGTCCACAGCCCAGAGGACAGCTCCTGCCTGACATGCTAGCACCCTGACCTCAGACTTGCAGCCTCTGGAATTGTGAGCAAGAATTGTTTGTTGTTTGAAAGAAATCCTGTCTGTGGTGTTTTGTTAGGGCAGCCCAAGCACTAAGACAGAAAGTTTCTTCTAAAGTGGAAGAGACTAGTCAATTTTTTCACCCACTATGTTAGAGAGTCCTGGAAGCATTGCTCACAGTCCTTTCTCACAGAGTTTGATCCTATATTATTATCTACTAGAGGCCTGGTGCATGAAATTCATACACGGGGGTGGGGGGGCCCTGCACCCTCTCCAATCTGGGATCCTTCTTGCAATCCGGAACCACTGGCTCCTAACTGCTCCCCTGCCGGCCTGATTCCCCTAACTGCCTATCTGCTCTCTGCTGCTGGCCCGATCGCCCTAACTGCCTATCTGTGCTCTCCTCCTGGCCTGATTCCCCTAACTGCCTATCTGTGCTCCCCTCCTGGCCTGATTCCCCTAACTGCCTATCTGTGCTCCCCTCCTGGCCTGATCCCCCTAACTGCCTATCTGCTCTCCCTTCCTCTCCATGCCCTTTGGACCCCTGGCACAGTCATTCTGAGAGCTCTCCGCCGTGGCCCCGCCCCTGTCCTGGTTGGTCATTATGTGACGGCGTCCCAGACAATTTGCATATTCCTCTATTATTAGTATAGATGCACTAGAGGCCCAGTGCATGAAATTCATGCACTGGGGTGGGGTGGGGAATCCCTCAGCCTGGCCTGTGCCCTCTCACAATCCGGGACCCCTCGCTTCTTACCACCCACTGGCTCTCTGCTCCTTACCATTTGGCTTGCTGCTCCTTAGCACTGCCACGGAGGTAGGAGAGGCTCCTGCCACCACCACTGCGCTTGCCAGCCATGAGCCTGGATTCTGGCTGAGTGGTGCTCCTCCTGTAGGAGCGCACTGACCACCAGGGGGCAGCTCCTGCATTGCCCCCGGGTGGTCAGTGCACATCATAGCAACCAGTCGTTCTGGTTGTTCCACTGTAACGGTCGCTTAGGCTTTTATTATATAGACTAGTGTTCCCATTGCAGGAAAAATCCTGCAATAGGATTTCCTGCTGCACTCTACCCCGCCTCCGCTCCTCCCTTGTCGCCTGCCCCGCCTTCTCCGCCAGCCCACCTGCTTTTCCCTTCGCCCCCGGCCCCACCTCCACTCCTCCCTTGTCGCCCGCCCTGCCTTCTCCACCAGCCCGCCTGCTTTTCCCTTCGCCCCCGGCCCCACCTCCACTCCTCCCTTGTCGCCCGCCCTGCCTTCTCCACCAGCCCACCTGCTTTTCCGTTCGCCCCCGGCCCCACCTCCGCTCCTCCCTTGTCGCCCGCCCCGCCTTCTCCGCCAGCTCGCCTGCTTTTCCCTTTGCCCCCGGCCCTGACTTTGCTCCTCCCTTCTCCTCCCCCCAGCTTGCTTGCTTCTTCGAAGCTTTACTCCCTTCTGCAGCTCTTGGCTTCTTTCGATGCTGTCTTGATATGCAAATTAGCCGCCATCTTTGTTGGGGTAATTTGAATACTCGTCCTGATTGGCTGGTGGGCGTGGCTTGGCTGGTGGGCATGGCTTAGGTGTAGCGAAGGTGCGGTCAATTTGCCTATTTGTCTATTATTAGATAGGATTATTGTATTATTTCCCATACGAACAACTGTAAACCTACTTTTGCCCCCCCTGTATATATGTATTAGTATATATACTAGTATATGTACACATATATACAATATGTAGTTATCAACAGGCCCCAAATAAGTACATAGTGTCAAGATATTGGCCACTTGGAGTCTTTTCTGTATGACCTTGAGAGGAGAGAATGTTGGCAACATCTCGTTGTAAAAGTACCTTTTGGTTTCTGGTGCCACCAGCAGTTAGGCTATGTGGGCACAGTGTAGATTTGGATCCACTGGCATCGCTAACTGTGCTGAGAAGGTGCTCTTTGCACCTCATGAGCTTGGGGTCTCCAGAGGCTGCTGGTTTCTCCACCGTAGGGATTTTAGTTCAACTCTGATCTCCCCAAACAACGCCAGCCTGGAGGAACCTGGCTCTCTTATGTTATTTTAGTTTTTATTCTGACCTTGAAATTATTTTGAAAAATTATATTTAAATATCTACTACCCAATGCACATCAGCTACCAGTAGTCATTGGGAAGGTTTTCTTGAGAAGTCTGCGATCTGACATTCATAACTGAGTTTTGATTTCACACATTCCCTTTCATTTCACAGAAAAACCTGTCAAATTTGTTCTCATAAATTGTTTGAATGCAGCTGCCTAACAGCTTTCTTTTTTCTTTCTTTCTTTGGGGGAGAGATACTTAGTTACAAAGTTGAAAAACTTCATTTTAATCTTGCAATCACTTTTTAAAAAGTACTTTAAATTTGAATATATTTTCCCTATTATATTTCTCTTTCTGGCTATGATCTGCAAATTATTTTTTTTTGGGGGGGAAAACAAAATTTTGAAGGGTAATTAAAATTACCCTTCAGACAGACCACTAGCAAGATTAACACATTATGTAACTTCTTTAAGTTTTATAATATTTACAGCAAAAACATGAGTGTTTAATATGCTGATTTAACCTTTTGTATGACTTGGCCTGGGAGATTAGGATGTTAGTGGATAATGACTTTCATTGTAACATTGAGAGAGATGAGACATTTCTGTAACAGTCTAAGATTAAACTCTTCCATTAGAGCGTTTTTAGTCTTGTTTCTCAATGTTTTGCTTTTATAATTAGTTTCAAGTTTAATCCTGTATAATTTGACAAGGAAGAGAAAGAAGGACTTATGTGAAAATTCACATTTGCAATCAGACTATTTTGCAGCTATTTAACACAGACCTTTGATGATATATTAAGGCAGAGTTGCCCAAATGAAGAAATAAACAGGTTTATAGTCATGCTACAACTGTGGAATTACACTGGCTCCCCCCCCCCCCCCACACTGAAAGAGAGAGAGAGAGAGAGAGAGAGAGAGAGAGAGAGAGAGAGAGAGAGAGAGGCTAGAAGGTTGTCCTTAACAATAGGGTAAATGTCTTTGGGTGGATATGGAACTACATTCTGTTGTATAAAAATTCTTCTTATTAATTGAATGTACCATGAAAAGAGGTGGCCTATAATAGACATGGAACTAATAGTCTTAATATGGACATTAAAAATTCTTACCAATCAGTAAGGCAGAGATGAATGCTCCGTTAAAAAATGATGGATTGGTGGATGTCAATGTTACAATGAAAGATACATAGTTAATAAATATAAACATAAATATTTAATTTTATCAGTAATCAACAAATAAAAATGAAAACAAAGTAAGATGTCACTATACCTGTTAGATTTGAAGAGATCAAACAGATCGATAATATACCATTTATAGTGAAAGCAAGGGGAAACCAAACATTTATGATACGAGCAGGGTATGACAAGGCTTTCTTGAGGGTAATGTAATGTACACATAAGAAAGTCTTTCAGGCCCTAACCAGTTTGGCTCAGTGGATGGAGTGTCAGCCTGCAAACTGAGGGGTCCTGGGTTCGATTCTGGTCAAGGGCACATGCCTGGGTTGCAGGCTCAATCCCCAGTGGGGAGCATGCAGGAGATAGCCAATCAATGACTCTCTCTCTCATCATTGATGTTTCTATCCCTCTTTCCCTCCCACTCCCTCTCTGAAATCAATAGAAATCTATTAAAAAAAATCTTTCATATAAATAATAGGGCAAGTCCAAGAATGGTAATGGTGGCTTTAGAAACAAATAAAAGTTCTCTTAAGACATTAGTTAAAGGTATCACAGAACACTGATACAATTCAATATGTAGCCACTAAGAAGAGTGAACTATATTTTGCCAGGAACTGATTTTCCACGAGTCCCTTGCATTTCTGCATGTTCTGAAAGCAGAGGCACTGATTGCCTTTGTTCCAGGCTGTTTTTAAGCATGGTGGCCTAACAGCCTGGGAAGATAGAGATGTCTTCCCCCAGAGCAAAGAACAGCTCTGCTTACTGCCTGGGATAAAAGATTCAGCTTCTTAAAGCTCAGGGTTATTCTCTTGTAATACAAGCCAGGGTGTGTGTGGGTACCATCTAGCCCACTTTGCGGTGCCCTGTGGGAGTTGGGGTTGGGGAATGGGTATAAGAAAATGCTGACACTCTATTTCCATTTCTGTGACTAAGAGTCCTTTATCTCTGACCCAGGAGTCTCCTGTCTTCTGTCAGTATTCCTGAAACTGTGCCATGGTGACTTGTTAGTTTGTAGTGTAAAATGTCAGATTCTTCACAGTTCTTGACTTACCCTTTGCTAATTAAAATTTTCCTTATTTTTATCAATGCTTTTTAAAACTTTAAAGTAATATACAATGAGGGGTATAAAGATGAAAAAGTCAGAAATTCTTACCAAGAACTCTTTCTAGAAATACATACTATTCTGTAACTTGTTTTGTCATGGGTGCAGAAAGAAAACATTTCTTTAAAGGTGAAAATCACTTACAGTAACTTGAACCTATTTCTAAGCCTAACTTATCAGAAGATTAAAATTTTATCAGCTACTGAGAAAGATATTAAAATAGTTAGTCTTTTAAATGGCTGTCTATAAGTCCATTGTATGGAGGTTTGTAATTTAACCACAATCCCATTGATAGTTCCAGTTCTGGACTAATTATGTTACCGTAAATCTTGTATGGATACCACGGTGGGTTAATAGGCTACACCTATAAACTAAAATACGAAGCATCCTCAGACCTGTGCTGAAGTGTTTTGACCACAGGAATCAGTTGGGAGCCATAGGCTCATTTCCTAGTACGAGGTCAAAAATGTTTTCGAAGACCAAGACAAAACAAAACAAAAGCAAAAAGCTATTAAATGGTATGTGTTATATGCTTCTGTTAACTCTGGGTTGTGAGATTAGTATTAACCTTTATTTTCTCTTTATAATCTTTCATGTATTCTGTTTTTCCCCCCTGCACTGAGCATGTATTACTTTTATAGTCAGATGGGCAATAAAACTACTAAAATTAAGAGACGAGAGAAACAGGATTAGGGTGAAAAATGAGACATGGACACACAGTTTTCTGTCAAAGACATTTAAATTAAGTAACAGTTTTTAATTAGAATAGTTTTATGCAACCTCAGCATTTATTGACTTCAGAGAAAATGTTTCCCAATAAAGCAGATGTAGGTCTTTGCAAGCAGAGATTCATTTATTACTTTATTTATTCTCCATGCTTATATTATCTTTTCCTACATTTATTAATCCTATTTCCAAGTAACTACTCTATGCCTAGTCCTGCTTTAAATGCTGTATCAAATTTTACCAAGGAATTTCTCCTAGTTTGTGGTTAACTGAGGGCTTTATTTTTCTTGTGTTTTTTTTTTCTCTTGCCCTTTTGATCATTTTATTTCTCATTAGTCCATTTTCTAAAGTGTGTGGGTGTGTGAAAGGATGCAGACCTAAAATTAAGAGTCATCAATTTAGTCACATACTGATCCAAGGAGCATCGTCAGAGAAATTCCAGTGAGTCCCGACAGGAGAGCTGCTCATCTGGGGAAAGAATGTGTATGTGTGCATGAGGCGATTTATTGATTGACAGCGAGCTGGCAGTTGAAAGGGCTATTTCCTCTTAGCTAGCAGCTTACATGGCCGCACTAAAGCCTGTGATGACAGACTACACAGGCACTTTCTTGGTTGGCAATCATCAGATTTAGACCCCCACAATTAGCCTCTGTAGGAAAGACCCAGTTCCTATTAATATTCCTTTTTTTAAAAAAATCTATCCTCTCATCAATAAAAATGATTGCCCTGATGTTCATGGTCCCCATCTTACACCTGCCCTTCATTTGGTTGAGCCCTTTGTGCGAATACTGTTAACGATTCTGACTTCCTTCATAGCATTTTTTTTTACCTAGTACCCCTGGAAAGAATATATCCTTTCAGTTCAGAGAAATCCCTGGGAGGTCAGGAAGCATTTTCATTTATTTAAGGGGAGACTTTCAGATCATGCTGGGGAAGGTAGTTAATTCGCACGTTTGTGGTAAGACTTTATGCTAACATTAAGCTTTACAGAGTAGTTGATGCCATTTGGTCATATTTTGGTCTCCTAAAAGCCTCTGGCTGACTTAAAAAATAAATCATTGCAGACAGACCATTAAATTTTATGAACTATGAATGTGCTTAATAGTCCAGGATAACAAAATGCTCCAAATTTCTCCATGAGCCATTGCTTCTACCTGAGCCCTTGCACACATTTCAAATACCTCCAACCATATCAAAGGTGATTATTTTGATAAAGTGGTAGTGTGGTGGGGCCTTTGTAAAGCACTGGATTGTATTTGGCCTCTTGGTTTACTACTGAGAGAGTTTGTTAAAACTAATGAAATTTTTTGTTTTGTTTTGGTTAGAGCCTAATTAAAACCACTTCTGACTGCATAAAGGCTATGGCCTATGAAAAGGATGATTAAAAGGTTTGATTTCTGCTCACAACATTTAAAAAAATTAATTGGGAAAAATTTAATAAGCATCAAATGCACTTTACCCTGGTAACTGCAATACTGAATGGTGATGTTTTAAATATTTTTTTCAGAAAAGGTTAGTGATTTTTTTTTTTTTCCTGGGAAAGATGGAGATGCAACTATGAGCATCAGTACGTCTGGTCTAGGTTACTATAGTTCAGTTAATGCTGACATCTAAACAGGTGTTCACATTTCACGTCTACAATAAGGCAGACTGCGAAGTTCTGTATCACTGAATTTTAGCAAAAAAAAAAAAAAATTAAAGGAATGTTAAAGTTTTGAAGTGCAAACTCATAAACTCTACATTGGGATCACTTTTTTGCTTGAAGTGCATCTGACTTGAGAATACAGGCAATTTTCTTTCCTGATTGCTTGGAAAACTATTTTTGCAGTAAGCCTTGTGTCTTCTTTACTATGATTGGTTGTTTTTAAGAAAGATGATCAGCTCTGTGGTTAGTTTCCCACAGTTGATAAAAAGATCTATCAAAAATATCACAATTAATTTAAAGAAAATGTTGGTTATCAAAGGCTGCAGAAACAGGGAAGAAATAGCACTTCTTATTCTGTATAAGCACAAACACTTAAAGCTAATCACATGGCAGGTAAATCTGTATTAGGAAGTTCCATAAAAAAGAACAAAAGACCCATGTTTACTTCCATCGCTCCAATAGTCAAGCATTAGACCTGCGTGAGAGTTGCGCTGGAGCAGTTTGCTGGTCCGGTTTAAGAGTTCCAAGTCCTTTTTGTGTATTTGGCCCAATGATATCCACATCCCAGATAAATTCAGTTAAAAAAAAAACACACAGAAATTAGGGCAATGACTTCGTAAAACAAAGCACAAGGGTATGCTACTAGAAGTTGCTGTCCTTCCGTGGCTAATGCAGACATAAAAACTTTGGAAGCAGGAAAACGACACCACCCAATAATTCCAGGAGTGAGGATGGTTCTTACCATTCATTGCAGAGCTGGAAAGTAGGATCATGGGAGGAAGACAGTATCCAAGGACACTTGCCACACAACCAAATGAAACACCTGTCATACTCATTAAGTTTAATAAAGAAAACACTCCTAGACGCCCAATTGCACCGACCCCATACACAAAGCCAAACTGGATTTTGCCAGCCAGTAACCATGTGGCTCCAAGGGCCAGGCAAAAACCCGTGGGTCCTGCCAGAGCCGTCTCATTCGTGATGCTGCCATCTGCCACTGTTAATGATGTGACACTGTTAGTGTCTTTGGCCAGATGTGGTGGAAATCCACTCCTAATTCTAACTCTTTTAGTAAAGGTGGCTCACCCTCAACGTTGTTTCCATAGAATGGCCGGGGAGTCGTCGGAGTAAATATCTGAGTTGGTGGAAAATCTGCCTGGTGTGGGGCTGTTGTGGCTGCATCATGGCTGGAGGGACAGGTGGGCTTGCTGCCAGTAGTCATAGCCAGATTACTGTGTGCTGAAGGTCCTCTTCTTCCTCCATAGCCAGAGCACTGCTGTCATTGGTCATTGATGCTGTGACATTGTGTTTAAATGATCAAAGCCTACACTGCAAATGATCAAATGTGGAGGCGGGGACAGCAGCCCCAGCAGCTGCCGAACTCAGCCTAAGACCCCGAACGGGCACCGTTGCTGTGTCACAGGCCAAAGAACGCCACAGCAATTTGTAAAAGGCAACTCCAATGCAATTCTAGTTTTCTGTACACAGAACTATGACTTACCTCCTAACGTTTTTTATAGCACTATACACCAAGGGACCTCGGTTCTTGTTTTATAAAGTCTGTGGAAAGAATGGAAAGGGACTTATCATGGTGGTTAGTAACTGAGATTGTGTTCTAGTCCCACTTTTTAAGCGGTTGACACTGATTTAGTTACCTAGGTCCTTTCAGGCTTTGTCTCTAAAATAAGAGTAACTCTGGGGTCATTAATGATCTCAAATAAGGCAATGCCATAAAAGTAAACATATAAGTCACTGTACATATACAAATATGTACTGCTATTGCTATTTTTGCCGATATTTGCATAGCACCTCCTAATTGCTTATAAATTTGAAAGATCCTGGGGGTGGGCAGAGGCTATTTAGGCATCAAATCATTTTGCAAAGAACCTTACTATCGCTCTGGCCACTGAAAGCAGCATAGGCCAGGAGACCCCAGGGCCTAAGAATTGGATATTGTCCGAGAAGCAGCCCCATTTTCTTTCTTCATCTTTCTTTTGATTTTTTTTTTTTTGTCCTTCTCATTTGCTTAAAAAATACTCCTTATGCACAAACCCCGTTTATTAAGACTCAGCTTGTGGCCAGGTAACTTGATGATCTTTGTTAAGACCTACTGACCAAAGACCATCAAAAACATATCTATAGTAAAAAAAAAAAAAAAAGGTTTAATAGTTTTTTGTTTGTTTGTTGTTTTTTTTTTTTTAGTAGGGGAGCATGCACACCAAAAGGCAAGTTAGGGAGGGATGCTCCTAGGGTTTGGGGAACTAGAGTTAGCCACAGGTAGTCTTGGTGTGGAGATTGGTCAGAATTTATAAACTAGGTGATTCTGTGGCTTTAGCTTGGAGGATATGATCTTAGGTCGTTTGTCTTGCAGGCACAATTTGGTTCGTTTATTTTTTGTGTGAGTCATGGCACAGTTTTGCGAGCTGAGGGTCCTGTTCAATTCTCAGTTACTTTCCCCTGGTCCTTCTTCAGCGTAAGCTGAAGGGGAGGCCATGATCTCTTGGACATGATCAGCCTGGGGCTGTGCCCTTGTCCGGAGCCTGCTGATCAGAAGGGCGTGCAGAGAAGGTTGTCTGCGTTGAACCAGAGTCAGTCCCGCATGTTTTCTTAGTTGCAGGGTGAGCTATTGAATCACCTGATGTGGCAATGACTGCTTGGCAGCATTTCAGACTCTGGAGACCACATACTTGATACCAAAATAGGCAAAACTAAGACAAGAATTATTACGAAAGTTCCAAGCTTGGCGATGTGGTCCATAATGTTCAGATACTCAAAAACAACATATTCATACTATCTTTTAAATGTAAAAAGTGAATATGTTTAGACTACTCTTGATAAATATTTGTTTTGACTGAAAAATACTATCCAAATTCAGATGTGGCTGATATTTTTGACGAGAGAACCCAGATCTTGATCCTAATAGTATTAAAAGTTTATTTATTTATTTATTTTTAGTTTTGTTTCTTTCTTAGCTGTTATCCTAGTCCAAATGTTTGTTATTTGCTATTCAAGTGACAGTTTTAGCAGAATGTGAATATTTGTCCTTATAATAGTGTGGAACCAGTTCAGAAATAAGTTTAGTTCATCTTGGCATTTATTTGACAATGGGAGACCATTATTGGGCCGCAGGCTCACATCTGTCTAAGTTATCTTCTAATTACCCTGACATATGCTTTCCGAGGCATAATTTTCTCTATGCCAATGGTCTCCCAATTTTTAAATTGTGCCTCCCATCAGCAAAATATTTCGAAAATGTCTCTCTACAATGTGTGTGCATGTTCTTTTTTTGAATTGTATACACGTACTATTCTCATTCTGTATATTAAATATTAAGAAAGTCTAATTTCTCACTTTTGAGATAAAAATATAAACAGAAATTCTATTATTTTTAAAACATATTTTCTGGGGGTATATAACCTTACTTGGGAAACCACAAGCGTATACTTGTGATTCTTAATTTTTATACTCTAATATTTCATTGGGCTACATCTCACTTCTATTATGTTACCACTGGAGCAGCGACTCCCACCTGAGGGGGGATCTGAGAGGAGATACATGAGGACCGTGATTTGGAAAAGGCCTGAGGTGACCCTGATGCTACGCACCCTGCACCACCACACTTTCCACCAGGGCCACCTCACCCCCTGAAAATGGTGACTGGGAGTCGCAACATGGCCTCAAATTCCTCACCCAGGCACATAATGGCATGACTTGCAGGTTTTTTTTTTTTTTTTTTTTTTTTTATGCAGCTTGTTCTTAGAGAAATGTGGTAGCAAAACAGCAAGGTAGAACAGTAAAGCAAATATTTGGTATCATATTGAAAAAAAAACCACACCTCATGTGAATTTTATAAACATCACAGCTGTATAATTCAAAGCAATGGTCACTGTGCAAGGCCATATGTGATCGTGTCCTGTAAGCCAGTTTTCTTGACAAGTTGCGAGGAAGTACACTTGTTTTATTGTGTAAGTGGCACCGTTTTTAAATGTGCTGCGGGAACCTATGACTGAGGGGTTTTGGGGGAATCTCATTTTGTGATGTAAATAGTCATTTGCTTTTTGGGGGTGTATGCTGTTGGCCTAACGAGGTTCTCTAGCATAGAAAATACCAGGTGATAGCAGGGAGCTGATTCCCAGAGACTCAGAAACTTTCATTATACAACAATCAGGGTGGCTGATTGAAGCAAATATCCAGATAATTTAGGCCAAAGTCCCCTTTTTTGTTTGAAATATACTGGGGTGAGTTGTTAAAAAAAATCTCAAATCGGTGTTTATTTTCTTGGCTATAATCTTAGCAACCTGAGTGATATTTCTGAGGGAATGTTCTAATGGTAGTCCCAAGAGGAAGCCCTGAAGAAAGGTTCTGTGCTCCAATACATTTAGGAAACACTTCTGCTTGTCCCTTGCTGTGGAAAGTGACCATGCATTAATGACTATGGAAAGTCCACTTTTGAACTTAGTTTAACAGTGTTTCCTAAACTTTTTCTTAGGGAACCTTTCATTTACATAACATTTGTTAACTTAGTATAAAACTGGTGTTCTTTGACATACACTTTGGGAAATGCTGGTGCAAATATGTAAAATAAAAAATTAAAAAATAACAATATATGTCTGTAATCACAAATACTGGAGTTGAACACCCTCATCAATAGTCATGTATTGGAGGAGGAGCCAGTCATGGCCGGGGCATGACTAGTCCATCGTCACCTGCTGCTGCTGCTGCTGCTGCTGGTTGAGGGACTTGCCAAGGGGACTCTCCATGAAAGCACTGGGTTTGATAATAATTCTGCTTTATCCCCAAAGAGAAGAACAGCCACCTGGTGCCCTGGATAGGACTGTTGGACCCATGGTTTGCCCAGAGCCTCTTTTTCTCTGGAGGCCCGCCCCCATTTTCATTGTCTCTCTGCGGGGGAGCAGTGTGAAGAGTGTGGAGCAAGGTATCTTTCCCTAAGTGGAGAGGTACAAGGACTGTCAGTGAAGTCAGACATGATGAGATGGAATAGAGGAAAAGCCTGGAGCTCCCCTTAGAGGTAAGTATCTGGTCATCACTACTGTGGCAGGAAACTTGAATATTTTCTTTCAGGTTTGCATATCATGGATATTACTTGACGTTTCATATAAGAATCACTCTAATATTTTATTTCAAAAGGCAAACAGAGCATTTATCCTTTGATATAGTGCTTCTTTGAATTTAGATGTTATTTTACAATGGCCATGTTTATGCAATAGCTTTTTCTATCTAAGGGCTACAGACCAGTTAGAATCTGCATCTTTTTTAGGCGAAGAAGCGATCATGTACAGATGGCCAATCTGATCTGTAAATACTGTGTTTTATTTAAACACAAATTTGGCTAATGTAGCTTTTATGAAGTAGTCTTATGCAAACTCCTTATCTTTCTTCCCCAGCTGAGCCATAGAAGACTTACCTGATTTATTGTAAGTGATTCTGTTTAGGAAATGCAGGCCTTTCTCCTAAATGTTGTGACATTAAGAGAGGCTTTCCCCTTAAGATGCCTACAACACTTGCAATTCCTTTAAGAATTACGTTGTGCCCAAATGCATTGTTGTCTGTTTTATGATGTTTATGAGGAAGGTGGCTGAGCCCAAAGGGCTGGTCCCTGGTTCAGCACATTCTTTCCCACACTGATTTAGAGACGTTCCTTTAGCTTCTCTGGGCCTCACAGGTTATATATTTATGAGATGCTGCAACACCTCATCGTGGACCCGCACTATCATTTGTGCTAATGGAAAGACAACTCCCCACGGGTAGCAAATTGAGGCACATTTATCCTGAAGTGTCTGGGGAAGGTGCCAACAGGGTAGGCAAAGTCACAATTTAATCATGGCACGTTTCCTTAGAGATTTCATTTTCTCAGAGATTTAGGAGGGGCAATATTATTTTTACGTGAAAGCAAAGACAAATTTGCTTGAGAGCAAATGAGAGAGACATGAATTTCTAGCATAAAACATAAGAATGAATTTTGCAGCCTCCCACAGCCCCAGGGCATGCACTCACTTAGCAGTAAAGGTGATTTCTACAAAACGGCTTGAGAAACACTGACCTGCACGTGCAGAGCCTGGAAGTGACTTTGAACATGATCACACCATCATCTGCCTCAGGGTCACTCTGGGTCACTCCAATATTTACTCTTGCCCTATTCTTTAGGGTGGTTGCATCTACACAGTTCTCATGAGCCAGGCACTGTGTTAAGCCCTTGACATCCATTACTTCATTTAATCTTCACAAGAATCTTATAAAGTAGGAACTATTATCCCATTTTACAGACCAGAGAGCCAAGACACCAGGATTTTAAGTTATTGGTTGAGTCAGGGAATGTCAGAAGCAGAAACTCTGCTGAGATCTCCAATGTGCTGTTTCCCCGCCAACCCCCTGGGAAGGCGGACTCTGCTGCCCCCTGGAGGTGAGGAGGTGGGAGTGCAGGACAAGGAGTGCAGCTGGAGAAACACACCCCTCCCATTCAGAGACTGAATCTTGAGGGCTGAGCTCTATCAAAGGTGGAATACCATAACTACATTGTCAATATGCCTTTATAGGATCTAGGAGATGCCACTGCACACCTTGGTCTAAGTCTTATATTTCAAATGGATTTATCATTTCTCCCAGGTGTGGTAGGCATAATATAATCCTGCACTCCAAGGTCAAAAGAGAGAAGGTCCTAGATAGATGAAGTACCCTGAGGTTTGTAGCTCTTTTGTGCTGTGAAGATAGAAAATAAGGACAGTTTAGTTCAACTTAAGGAGCATGTGTTAGGCACTCACTATATACCAGGCACTGGGTCCTATTGTCTAGTCCAGGCGTCCTCAAACTACGGCCCGCGGGCCACATGCGGGTGTTTTTGCCATTTTGTTTTTTTACTTCAAAATAAGATATGTGCAGTGTGCATCAGAATTTGTTCATAGTTTTTTTTTAAACTATAGTCCGGCCCTCCAACGGTCTGAGGGACAGTGAACTGGCCCCCTGTTTAAAAAGTTTGAGGACCCCTGGTCTAGTTAGAAGACACAGACGTGTATAGAAATCACATTTTTGCAGCATTTATTAAGTGCTACAGGTGACATAAAATAATACCCTTGATCTTGTATTTCCTAGTTCCTGATCTCAAAGAAGAAGAACCCCTTTCCCATTGTTTTTTGAGGGGAGTGTGAGCAGTCCATGTGCTAGGTCACAGGTCCTATCATTTGTTGGGGGGCAGCATTTTCTGATATCATGCTTAGGGGTTAACCCTACAACAGATTGCTTAGGGGTTAACCCTACAACAGATTGCTTAGGGGTTAACCCTACAACAGATTGCTTAGGGGTTAACCCTACAACAGATTGCTTAGGGGTTAACCCTACAACAGATTGCTTAGGGGTTAACCCTACAACAGATTGCTTAGGGGTTAACCCTACAACAGATTGCTTAGGGGTTAACCCTACAACAGATTGCTTAGGGGTTAACCCTACAACAGATTGCTTAGGGGTTAACCCTACAACAGATTGACATGGTGAAGGCTTCATTTATCGAAACAATTCCCTTTGTTTAGCCCTGTGATTCTTGGCCGGATGAGGGGAAATGGTAAGACATGTTGTTTGCTTCAGAACTTCAGTTTTCTAATCTGGCTGTCCCCTTGCCTCTGCTAATGTTATCTGTCTCTCAGGGTTTGAAACTGTTTGGTTTAGTAAGGAAAGCCCGTATGAGGAGCTTCGTCAGTGTCATCGCCCAGACCCTGCCTGTGGTTTCAGGAGGAAGCGGTGTAATAGGCTCCGGTCCCTTTAGGAAGCTTTATTTGAAATTCATTTGGGCACAGACATTTTATGGGTGCAATCAGAGCCAGGCATGGCTTAATGATGCTCTAGGCAGGATATACGGTGACTGATCCACACCTTAACCAAACGGCGGGTAAGCTTCTCTGATTCCCATTAGCCTTTAGAAAACTAGAATTTATGAGCCAAACTATAATTAAACTAAAGATAATGAGAAACAAGCACATGTTCTTTTTTTCCTTAATTTTTCTTTTTCTTACTAATGAATAATTTTAAACGGCGGCTATCGCACTTAAATATGTGTATTTTGAATGGGCAAAGTGTGGAGAACAATGTGAAATCATCAGCAGGTTGATGTATTAGAATCTTTTCATGAGAACCTTAAAAACATCTATAGTATAACCTTTCCATTTACTCTTGTGAGAACTATTGCTTAGAGTAATTTAGTGTTATACAGGGTGGGGCAAAAGTAGGTTTACAGTTGTTTTATAAAAATAAAACAATAATTAATGAATAATAATACAAGAATAAACTGTTTCGCATACTCACAACTGTAACCCTACTTTTGCCCCTCCTGTATTCTATATTTACCTTGTTCTTCTTTACATAGGGCTTTAACATAGCAGAAATTAGGTTCTAGAACAGATGCTATGACACTGGCACTATCCTCTCCACTTGTTATGGAGGACACTGAATTTAGAAAAGAAAGTAACTTGCCTAATTTTACACAGCCATAGATCTAGGAAGGAAATATATATATATATTTGTGTGTGTGTGTGTGTGTGTGTATACTAGTAGCCCATTTGCATGAAGATTCGTGCAATAGACCTTCATTCACCTGGCTGCCTGCACCAGTTTTCTGCCGGCACCGGGGACCCAGGCCTTGGCTGTGGCCACCGCCTTCTGCTTTCTTTCAGGGTCCGGGCTTGGCCCCGGGCGGTGGCCTTGGGCTCGGCCGCACCCAGCGTCCCTGCTACCGATCGCAGGACCCGACCCCCAGTGGTCTCCTGCGATTGGCGCAGGCTCCCCGCTGGCGCCCAAGGCCGGGAAAGCCTCGGGCGGCTCTCCCGGCCTTGGGCTCGGCCACACCCCAACGTCCCTGCAACAGTTTCCTGGTGGGCGTGGTTGATGGGCGTGGCTTTGTTGGTGGGCGTGGCTTGGGTGTAGTGAAGGTGCAGTCAATTTGCATATTTGTCTATTATAAGGTAAGATATATATATGAAATCCATATGTTTTAACAGCTACTCTAGGGTTTCCCCCTCCCCCCTAAAAAACAATTTGTTTCTCTGCTGTGATGATTTCAGTTTGGTTAACAGGCATATTGGTTGCTACTTACATGTGATGGTCACATCTGGCTTGATGTTCTTGATGCTGTAGTAAGGCCCTGGGCATTCAAATATCCGCAGTGCCAGGGCTAACATGAATGAGCGTGGTGGGCTGATGTCGGAACAGAGAGCACACCCCCCACTTGAAGGAGAATGCCCTTACCTGTCTTCACTGGCCTGGCACTGCCAAGTCTCTGACATTTCTAAGAGGAGCCAGAGATCTAGGTTTTATGTGAAATCTTTCCATTTGGCAAATTAAAAATGTTCTTTTTCTTTCCAACTCTGGAAGCCAAACAGAACACATCCCTCAGGGAGATTCAGCCCATGACTGGGAGTTTATGACATGGGATTCCAAAAAAAAAAAAAAGTGCATACAGAGAAGGAGTGAACAAATGAGGGCAAGTCGTTTACTCAGACTATAGATACTGACTTTTCCTGAAGCCAGGAGTTCTGAGCAAAGCTGGGAGCTCCACTGTGAAGTTTGGGCTGCTCAGGTGTGGGCATTTGGGGCCTCCCTCTTCTTGCAGAATCATCTGAAACAAGGAAGGCTTCTTTATTAGGGGCTGACCACCAGGCACCCACCCTCTAGCATTGCCCACACTCCGACACCGGGCTGTGTGCATTGTTTCATAGGTTTTCTCCTCGTCACTCCTTGCCTCTCCTTGGGGAACTGCACTTTCAACTGATGATGAAACTGAGATCAGTACCACTTGCAAACTTCCCAGACAAAAGGCTTTCGAAGAGGGCAAAGTTGTTGTTGTAAACTAGATTTCTTTTGTTTGTGTGATCTATGGATTTTTCTTTATTCAGTTTTCTGTCCCTGTAAACACAGAAAATTGAAAACTAATTTGATTAAATTTTTCCAGATGCAATATCATGTGTATTTTATTTAATTTAAAGGTTTTTTGAATTTTAACCAAATCTGGTGCAAAGTGGCTATGTCACTGTTAAGCGCCCCCTGCAAAAGGAAGCACCATTCTGAGTTTGTTTGTTTTTTAATTGTAAAAAGCATGCTATGGCCCTGGCCTGTGAGATTCAGTTGGATGGATGTCATCCTGTGCACCAAAGGGTTGCAGGTTTGAGTGCCACTCAGGACACCTGCCTGGGTTGTGGGCTTGATCGCTGGTGAGGGTAGTACAGGGGGCTGCTGATCAATGTTTTGCTCTTACATCGATGTTTCTCTCTTTCTCTCTCCCTCTTTCCCTTTCTCTCTCTCTCTCAAAAAAAATCAATAGAAAGCATGCTATGGAGAAAGTTCAGAAACTCTAGAATTGAACATTATTTGCTGAGCACTTACTATCTGTCACACACTGTGCTAAGTACGTTACAGTCATCTTACATTCTCTTTAACCCATTAAACCATATGTAAAGCCAGTCCCACTTTAAAGATGGGAAAACTGAGTCTCAGAAAGGTTCAGCACCTTGCCAAGGTCCTATGACCCGTAAAACTCAGGTTTATTTGATCCTCAAGTGCCACCATGTTATATAGCGTCTTTCTCGAAAAAATGATTATACCCACTGCTTCAGGGCCCTGCAACAGAATAACAAGCAAGCAGAACTAGCTGATGTGAGGCATGAAGACTGCTCTACGCAATTAAGATGATATCAGTTATTTAGCAAAGCAGGGCACACTGGTCATAATTAGCAGGGCGATGAATGTCACATACTTCCTGGGACTGGTGGCGAAGTAGGTTCTAGGAATGCTAGCGAGGGCAACACACTCATCTTGCTTGATTAGTAATGTCTGGGCATGTAATGCATGAGAGCCTCATGCCGTCAGCTGTCTATGACACCAGATGCTAAGTGACCATTGGAAAAAACAGTGTCAAGCTTTGTGATAAGGTGGAATATTGACTTATGTCATGTTTTGTATGAATTCAATGCCTGCTTTGTGTTTTAGTCTATGACTGCTGCTTAACTTATTTAACCAGGGCACTATTCTAAGGTCCTGAGAATTCAATATCTGTATATTTTGTTCTCCAACAAGTTGTTGCCTTAACTAATCATTTTGAATTGAACCCCACCCTCTATTGACCTCTATTTAGATCCTAGATTTTGGTAGCGCATCAGTCACGGTACATTGCATTTGTGAAAAATTAAATCTAAATACCTCTTCTTGGCCATCAGAGTCATGCGTGATGTTTCATCTCAGCATGCTCCCGGTTAACAAGAGAGGAGCCAACATCTGTAGTTGAACCTATTCTAGGTACTGTCTGCTTCTATACAAACGTATGCCTGCCTTGTTGCTAAAATTGTTTGCATCTAAACATGTAGACAGCCTGATGGAATTAGCATAACTGGAAAAAAAGAGAAGAATCAAGTTATTATCTTAAAACTTCTCCCTTTTGGATCAGCCTTTAAATTAAGCTTTATCAGTCTTCACTGGTTAAGTATCTGCTATCTGTTGTCTAAAATGCTCACAGATTTTAAAGTCTCTGGTGGGACAATTTGTGTATATCTTTTTAATTGGATGTATTTAACTTTCAAAAGACATTAATGAAGCCAAGTTGAAATTGATATTCTATGCCTGATAACTGTTGCTTTTTTTTTGCTACTAGTTATTAATATAAGCAGCAAGCAAGATAAAGGGAACAAAGAGTTTAAAAATAATAACCTTGGGAGAAATTCCAGACAGGGCACATTGGGGATCGCCAGCAGTGCCCTTGTGTGATAAAGTTATTGGAGTTATTATCATCTCAGCCTTTGCCTCCGTATGAGATATAGTGTAATGAGGGTGGTGACTTATTTAAGTATGTGCTAAATAATTTGGGGGAGGGACGTCAGGCTGCTGTGAAGACCAGGGCTTCGCTCTGAGACTGGGGAACTGTTGCAGAGTTCTGAGCAGCAGAGTTTCAGGATGACTTCTGTTTTAGAATGAAAGGGGCAGGGTGGAGGCAGGGACACTAGTCAGGGGCCATGGTAGCAATCGGGTAGAGCCATGTGGCAGCTCAGACAGGGCGATGACAGGTGGTGTGGCGTGGTCAGACTCCGAAGGGTTCTGTAGCTACTTTATAACCAGGCTTAGCACGTGTTTTATCTCCAAATTGGGGGATAGGAAAAGAGTAGGAAAGCACGTTCAGGTAAATGTTTGTGGGCAGCACTTGTGACCAGCACCAGGAAATGCAATCGGAGTAACGCCTTGGGGAGGCTTGGAAAGAGTGGCTGAAGACATATGCCCAAAGGGTAAGCCTGATCTTGTGTTCTTTTCATTAAATAAACTGCGGGCAACTCTTTCTCTGACCTTTCAGAGGTAAAACTGTTGATGAACCCTTGGGGGAGAAAAGGTATCCAGAGGAAAACAAGTATCTTTCTTTTCAGTTTGAGGGAATATATGTAAGTAAACATAATCTTTTTAAGTTTATTTCATTGTGAATGGGCAAATGGTGTCTTCATAGCTAATATAGGGTTCCCCAAATTTAAGTAGTTCTATAAACAATGATTTTTAAAAACTTCCATTTAAATATTTAAGTTTCAACAATTGAATTTGAAATTGCTTTTTTGTTTGTTTAATCCCATATAACTGGAGAACCAAAATATGGGTAGTGTTTTGTTCATTCTACAACATTATGAAATAATTAATTTATATGTTGATTTTTTATTGAAAATTTAATAAAGAATTAATGGTGGTCCCTTGGCATAGTACTAAAAAACCAAATGTTATATTTGGTACTTAGGGTCAGTGGATGCTTCTATTTTTAAGGCTGGTTGTTTTATTAAAATATGGATCTGTAACAGAAATGGTGACTTATCTTAATGTTTACATCAAAAGACACAGTTATGAAAATATTTTCATGAAGAGATATAAGCTCTGCTTGGAGAAAATCCATCCATTTTACATTCACTTATTCCTCAAGGGCCTACCACGTGCCAGGCTATGTTCTAGGCATGAGAGAACACTGTTACTGGTGCAAAGTCATTGCGCCCAATGCTTCAAAGGACCCAAACTCAAAATGTCAGAGTTTGGAGTAAGGGAAAGGTTTATTGACTGAGGAGCCAATGGAGAAGATGGAGGCCCCAGGGGTTCCCCAAATTCACCTTAGGGAAGTACAGAATTCAGGCTTCTTTTATGTCAAGAGGAGGGGTAACAGGCGGAGCTGTTTCTGTAAAACTCAAGCTGCAAGCAAACTCTTCTAAGGGTTGATATGTCTATATGCTAGACAAAGCAGGCTTGCGCAAGCTGGAGTCAGAGAGAGACCTAGCATTTCACTCTGCTACTACACGAGTGGACAAAACGACGTTCCTGCCTCCTGGAACTGACATTCCAGGGAGGGAGACAGGCAACCATTTATATAACATCAGGCAGTCAATTCAACATGCTATGGAAATAAAGCATGTGAGTAAACGGAGAGTATGCTGGAGAGGGTGGTCAAGGCAGGTCCCTATGGGGGGGCGGACATTAAAACGGAGGCTTGAATGAGAAGTAGAGCTGTGAGCCATGCAGATGTCTAGGGCATGAAAGTCCCAGTCATGGGCCACAGCCAAGGGCAAAGTGCTGAGGGGCTTGTACAGCTCTCAGCATTAAGCCCCAGGTCTGTCTGCCACTGTGTTTGGAACATAGCTCTGCTGAAACCCGCTGCTTCTGTCAGGGTTGCAACCAGGCGTTCCCTGCAGAGGACAAGTGGCTGTGGACGTGTTGGTGTGGCCGGTGATTCTACCTCTAGGCTCTCACGCTTGGACCCAAAACACTGGGATAGTCAGTGACTGCCCCTCCGCTGCTCAGTCATCAATTCTTGATGGTGCCTCTTTTACATGTAGTCCCCTGATGTTTTCTGGGCTCGTCTTTCTAGGTCCTCAACGATTCATGCCTAAATTGCAACCGGACACATTTACTTGCAGTCTTTTGGCCTCTGAAGGGATGGGGATTGTGAGAAAGGTAACCAGCTTTCCTAGTTTGCTCTGGAATCATGAAGGACAAACCTGTACCTTTTATTTATTTGTTTTTAAAACATGGGCAGTGCAAGTATTTGCAGACAACTATTACATAATTTCTTTTTCCAGGCCAAATCTCTTAGTTCCTTTAATAATGTGTCTATAACATGGTCTCCAACTCCCTTATTGCTTTGTTGCCATTTTTCTGTCAAATCCTTTAAAAATGGGATGCTTACAACCGAGTGTGTGATGGATGTGCTCTGCTGAGTCTCAGGATGAAAGGACTGAACTGTCCCAGGATCTGAGCACTATACTTCCTTTATCTGAATGCTATGCTTTTTGTTGTTGTTAATCCTCACCCAAGCTTATTTTTTCCAACCGGGGCTGGGGACTGAGCCTGCAACTGAGGTATGTGCCCTTGACCGCAATCAAACTCGAGACCCTTCAATCAGCAGCTCGATGCTCTAACCACTGAGAAAAACCGGCTAGGGCTGAATGCTATGCTTTTAATTACTGTATCATTTAGTTTAGCATCTGCATCCTACTATTAATTCGTAGGTAGCTTGCAAGCAAATTAGACTCAACCTCGCTCAAAAGTGAGACAGACAGCCCTAGACAGCTGGTTCCGTCAGCTGGAGTGTTGTCCCATACACCAAATACTTGCTGTTTGATTCCCAGTCATGGCACATAACTAGGTTTCGGGTTCAGTCCTTGGTTGGGGCACATTTAGGAGGCAAAAGATGGATGTTTCTCTCTCATATAGATGTTTCTATTTTTTTCTCTCTCTTTCTCAAAACCCCAAAAAACACATCCTTGGGTGAGGATTAAATTTTTTTTTTTTAAAGTGAGACACACATAAGACATAAATTCATACTGTGCCATTATATTAGCTGTATGTCTTTAAGCAAGTTATATTTAACCAAGTTTTGTTAATTATAAAATTACAAGTTTTGTTAATTATAAAATTATATACATATCTCATTTATTTTTCACTTGATTGTTGTAATAAATAAGATTATACATAAAACATGTGAGAATTTTGGGAGGCCTTTAGTATTGTTAATTCCTTTCTACTTACACCATAATCTGTTCTTTAGGACCAAGCTCTCCTGTCAGTTAGTTAGTGTATAAAAAGAAGAAAGCTAGGCGTCATCCCATCTGCCCAGGCTATGTCTGTATTGTCCAGTGACCCCTGGAGAAGGTAGACCTAGCACATAGTGGGCCCTCAATAAATACATATTTGTTGATTGATTTTATTTCAGGTAAGAGGGCTGAATCACTGTGGGCTGGCTGCTGAGTCCAATGGGTGGGTGGCCTTTTAGTTTGTCTATTTGTAGGGTTGGCTTTGTCTGCTTATCTCTCTCACAATTAGGAAGGGTTGGCGAGATGACATAATGAGTGTCATTAGTACATTATAAATGAAAGGTTATATTATAAATGGCTGCTTACAGGGCCATTAATTCAGCCTGGCTACTAGAGGGCCATTTAGCGCCTTGAAATGGATAATTTGTTAAATGACACATAAGAAAGTTGAAAGAATTAATGTTGCTCACCAAAGGGCAATCCACTTTTTCTTTTTTCATTCAGACTACATACTTATTCAGAGCCTTGGGTTCCTTGTAAGAGAGAAGCTATGAAATAACAATGTCATCATCTCTTCTTTATTTTTCATTTAGAGCCATAAGACTGGAGGAAGAAACATAATATGCAGAATGGATACTGGCACGTCTGGAGGAATTTCTGCAGAGAACAGAAGCTTGCCAAACTGGATATAGGAAATCACAGGTGACATGTACAGCTTTGGAAGAATATTCGAATTTGCATAGAACCTTGTCACCTTCAGGACAGCTAAATCCATTGCACTTTTTATAATCAAGAGCGCTAAGCACAGCTGCCAAGGTGAATTTTAATCCTGGTTCTTTGGGAGACTGTAACCTTCCAGTGTGATGGGATGTGGTTTGAGACATAAGGCACAGAGTTCCTGCCATCAGAATAAGGGATTCCTGTGCCTTTGTGTCTGTTCTCACCCTCCTGAGTAGCGATCATCTGAGACTGTTAGTTCACAAAGAGCCTGAAGAGGAAGAATCTGTGGGTGTCTGCAGTCTTCTCAGACCTGTCCAGACTGTTTAACTACAAGGAAAAGTATTAGTCCAAGTTATAACACTAACTTCACAGAAGCACTCAACAAAATAACGCAGCCTGGATAAGTCCACTGTCTTAAAGAAATTTGGGTAACTTAAAAAGGCAGACTTTTAAATTAATGCAATATAAACCCTACAAATATCAATGGGAATATCAGACTTGTGACTCTCACATTGAAAACATGACATGAAAGGCGATACCCGGAGATCCAAAGGGAGATGTGATGCAAATTACAACTGAAAGCGTCTACTTACCGATGTGGATATTTGATGAATCAAGCATATAATGCTCATCCATTCAGCTGTTTCAGTGCTTTGCCTCTTGCCCTGAAAATGTCATCCAGGAGATCATGAAGGAATAATTTGGGAAGTTTCACCATCAAATGGATTTTTCTCCAGGGGAGTCATTTTTTACTTGTCTTTTATTTTCATCAATCTTTAGTCTAATAAAGGACTCAGGTAATAAGTGGGGTTAACAAGGATAACACTCTGGGGCCCAGAGATCCTCAGGGACCATTTATCCCAGTCCCAAAACTGGACACATGGTCAGATGACTAAGGTTACTTGGTTTTCTTGAAATAAACCTACCCTGGAAACGCTTCCTGGAAATCATTGGCCAACAGAGGCCAAGAGTGCTGGCTGTCTTCAGTACCTCAGTGAGTGTGTGTATCCTGCTGATTACACCAGGATAGACCAGTGGCCACACAACCAATCTCCCCCCATGGCCTGCTTGTGCTTGCCATTCTTGTGCTCCCTTTTCTTTAGTTCCTGGGCCAGGCCACGTAGATGAGGAGCAAGCAGGACAGAGCAAGCCCCGCTCACCTTGGGTTCACCCACATGCCAAAACCTGGCTTCCCAGCCACCTCTGATTGTTCCCACTCCTTTATTGTCTCCAGTTTGACATCCCCTTAATGAATAGCTGTTTAAAAGTCTACCGAAAAGTACACGCAAGCCTCAAATCCAGGTGTGTCAGCTTCGATGCAGTAACTGATGGAGGAAGAAACACAATCCGAAGGGGAGTGTTGAAGAGCGGAATCCGATAAAGGGAGGTAAGAAAAGGCTATGCGGATCAGGAGGTTGAGGCAGGTTTTAAGATCCTGGCGTTGGTGGGCACAGACATAGCTTCTTTTGGGACAGGCCTCACATTGCAGTCAGGCACCGTCTCTTTCAAAAGTGCTGGCAGCACTTGACTCGTTCTAAATTGCAGGCATCCCTGGTTTTTATGCCAAGAGACACTTTCTCCAATGTGCTGCGGGAAGGCCAGATGGCCTTGTCATTGTGCTAGTCAGTGGATTGCGGGCCCTAGAGAACGTGCTGAGGACTCTGGCTTTGGCTAATTAGTGCAAGCTCCCAGTCACAGGCAAGAATTAAGCAATCAACTCCTTTCTCGAATTCTTATACACTTTGGAAGTGTGCCATGATTAGCATGGTCTGAAAATAGAAAAAATAAAATCTGCTTGGGCTAAGCAGGGAATGACAGGAAAACTCCCATATGAATTTGGCAAAAACTTAGCTGAGATGCCTAATCAGGGTATGATAAATAAAACCAGACAGAGTCAAATCTCTAGTACTTCTATGGAGGGGGAATGTTTATCTCTATTGGTGGAGCTTGTGTAAGATTTGAAGAGTTAGCTGGAATCTGGTGGCCTCTAATTAAAGTACAGCTTAATATTTGATATTAATATTTAATATTTGGTACAATATTGAGGAAAATAAAACCGCTATTACCAGTAGTCTAGCGGATCTTTTAAAGGATGGGAAGATGTTGTGAAATAGTTTCATAAAGACATTTCTCCTTTTCCTTCAGTCATTTTTTGTGTTTATTATTTCTTTACTAGAGGCCCGGTGCACGAAATTCGTGCTGGGGTGTGTGTGTCCCTCAGCCCAGCCTGCAACCCTCTCCAATCTGGGACCCCCTTGAGGGATGTCCGACTACTTGTTTAGGCCCGATCCCAGTTGGACATTCTTCTCACAATCCAGGACTGCTGGCTCCCAACCGCTCACCTGCCTGCCTGCCTGATTGCCCCTAACCACTTCTGCCCTGCCAGCCTGATCACCCCCTAATCGCTCCCCTGCTGGCCTGATTGACACCTATCTGCTCCCCTGCCAGCCCGATCACCCACAACTGGCCTCCCCTGCCAGCCCAATTGCCCCAAACTGCCCTCTCCTGCTGGCCTGATCGCCCCCAACTGCCCTCTCCTGCCAGCCCACTTGCCCCCAACTGCCCTCCCCTGCTGGCCTGATCGCCCCCAACTGCCCTCCCCAGCCTGCCTGGTCACACCCAACTGCCCTGCCCTGAAGGCCTGGTTGCCCACAACTGCCTTCCCTTGCTGGACTGTTCGCCCACAACTGCCCTCCCCTGCCAGCCATCTTGTGGCAGCCATCTTATAACAGCCATCTTGTGGCAGCTATCTTGTGATGATGCGAGGGCATCGCACAAGGGCGTGAGGGTCACCTAGGCTTTTATTAGTATAGATTAATAGTGTTACTCTAGACCAGTGATGGGCAACCTTTTGAGCTTGGTGTGTCAAACTTCGCCAAAAAACTGAGCATAACTCGGGTAGTGTGTCACTTTGAGGAAAAAACATTATTTCGCAAATGTTTCATCCTCAGCATGCGGCCGCCTCAGCGGCCGTGTGTCATCAGAAATGGCTACGTGTGTCAGTGCTGACATGTGTGTCATAGGTTCACCATCACTGCTCTAGACTAGTGGTTGGCAAACTCATTAGTCAACAGAGCCAAATATCAACAGTACAACGAATGAAATTTCTTTTGAGAGCCAAATTTTTTATACTTAAGCTTCTTCTAACGCCACTTCTTCAAAATAGACTCCCAGGCCGTGGTATTTTGTGGAAGAGCCACACTCAAGGGGCCAAAGAGCCACATGTGGCTCGCTAGCCACAGTTTGCTGACCACGGCTCTAGACCAAGTGTAGTTCCTCCTCTATTTGTCATTTATCTTTTCTTTCCGTATTATAAAGTAGTTACCATAAGATGCAAGCCACTACCCTGAGCAGCCAGGAATGGTGTGCATAGTTTCACCAAGACTTTAACTCTCCTTTATTAAACTCCCAGTAAGACCTTCCTTATCTTATCAGTCAAAAGAATGCTATATGCTTTCTTCCTCTTCATTCTTCTCCCTCTACTCCTCTTACCTCTACTGATCTGTAGTTTCTCTTGAGTTAAATAATTAACTCATGTTATTTCTACTGCCTCACCTTGACATATTCTCTGTTTCCAATGTATAATAGATTTCTCCTTTGAAACCCTCCCACCCCCAATCAATACAGAATGTAATTCACCTTATATTGATGTGATATTGAATACTGCCTAATGTTTTCAGGAGGAAAAAGCACAATTAAAATACAAACTATAAATACATTAATTTGTTGCTATACACATTTATTTTAAATTTAAGGTATTTTTTAAATGAAATATTCTTTCTTGACCAGAGATGTGACTGTGTATAAGTATAGTGAGCAAACTGGATATGGGAGAAATGTGGGCATCAGAAATGGATTTACCATCAGTAGTTTGGGTGAACAAGAGCTATTGGGATAATTAATAGTAGTAAGCAAATGAAGGGGAGGAGCTGGGTAGGGGAAGAAGGTGAACATCTTCAATTGGGCATGTTAGTTTTGGTGTGCTTGTAGGCATGAAGTCAAGTATTTTGGTGAGCAGCTAAGATGGACACTTAAAAATTAAGAAGAAGACATACCACTTACGTTAAATTTTAAATATGTGTTGTAATCTTTGATTGCCAAATTCCCTAAGGACATCACCTGTAAGTCAATATTGCAACAGTAAACCACATTTCAATTTGTACTTTTGAGAAAATGTCAAAATTTGCATAACATTTTGTCCAGCATATGTCAATTCATTCTGTCATATTTTTAAAAAAATAATCGTGGGAGATAAGTGTGATTGCTAGATCATAATGAGATTCAGCATTTGTTCATTCAGTGTACTTTAACACATCAGATATGTATTGCTCATTTATCAAAGCATCTCAGCTACTTATATGAGCAATTTTCAGAGGAATAATCTTTTGAATATTTAACCATCTACAATAAAACAAAATGTTCCAAATTCGATATAGTTTATCTTTGAAATAAACAAAATGAAGTTCATTAACCTGGACATTGTATTTATGGAAGAAAAGCACATCTCCACAATGGAAGTAAATTCAAACTCACTGTCTGAAGCTGTTATCAGGCTTTAATAAAGTTTATAAGGCAGATACTAGTCCTGATAATCATGTAGGGTGTGATTGCGGTATTCATTTGCTACAGTGCTGCACAATATGTTTACTTTCATAAGAAATACAACAGGTAAGTCTAAGAAGAAATTTATACTACTTGACCCCTTCCTTTTAAAGTAAGTGATTCCTAGCACTTTGATATAAAGGATAGCCATGGTAAGGTCTACTGTGCTAAAATCCAATTTGTTATTAAGAGCAAGTTCTGAGGTAACTTCATTTAGACTTTTTTTTTCCTCTCTAAAGCTACTAAAAGTCAAGAGAGACCGTGAAAGAGTGGGGTCAGAAGGAAGGAGAGAAAAGAATTCAGTGTGAGTCTTCTTATTTGAGAAAAAAGGATTAGAGACAAGCTAATGCTTGAGTTAGTCGAGAAAACATATAAAAATAGATTCCTGATTGAGGTACAATGGGAGTCAGATATGGCCAAGTCAGGTAGAGTTGAGGTAGAGCCAGGCTTTTTGTGGGGGTTAGTTAGTTGGAGGGGACTGTTGAAATGAAGGAAGTTGCACTTGCCTGCCTTCTCTACCAAGTGTTGGGCACCCTCATGTTGTGCCCTCAGTTGGGCCCTCTGTGGTAGAGAGAGAATAAAGGATTTGCTAGATAGTGTCAGTGCTGCTTGGGGAACCCAGCTATTTGGGCTGTGGACTGTCAGCAAGGGGACCTGGATTACGCATTTTGTGTTTTTACTGCTATCATAATGCTGGAGGTTCTAAAGGTTAGAGTGCTAAGAGTGATATAAAGGGCTGTTCCAAATGCAGATTTCTGGCCCACTCTCCTGTTTCTAATTCAGTAGGTCTGTAGTAGGACATGCATTTGCATTTTAAATCAGATCTCTAGGTTATTCTGATGTGCCTTCGGTCTAGTTCCTGATAGGTGAGAGGGAAGGCTGAGGGGAAACAAGTGCCGAGATAGCGTAGGAAATTGTGGACCGTGTGCTCCCCTCTCCTTGTTCTCTGCAGGATCTGATTTGCCATGCTTGACCTTTCTGCTCCGGGAGAGTGAGTGGAGGTGAGTGAGTCCACTTAGGAACCTGGCTGAAATGTAACAGAATCTTCTCTTGATGGGAAGCCCCATTTTTATTGGTTGTATGTAGAGGGAGGAATGGTTTCCACCAGAATTATGTCCTTTTTCTTATTAGTCTCTTAGAATTTGCAAGGTCCCAGGAGGAGAAAATTGGCACAACTTTTGGGCAGATGGCTCAGTACACAGCACATTATTACCACGTCTTAGTATGACTTAGTATACTGAGTTAAGTAATCATCTCACAGAAAACACACACACACTTCAATGGAGCAAATCCTGACCTATTTGAGTGTTCATAAAGGAATCATAAAATTATAACTGTGCAGGAGGGACTCCAGAGAGGATATATATATATATATATATATATATATATATATATATATATATATATTTGGCAAAGCCTGAAAATCAGTATCCAGCTCTAATCAGCCCATTTAAAAATTGTGCCTACTAAAGCTCCAGTATAATACATCTTTATTTTAAGAGAACTAAAGGCTTTTCAGATTCTACACAAGACTCTACTGTATGGGCAATTAGTCACTTTTTTAGCCATCCATTTTAAACCACTTATTTCAGAATTATTTGTTCTCAATCCTGCCTGTCAAGAGTACATATGCATTAAGGTACCTAATTGATAAAATAGCTGAGAATGACAGAGTGATCTGATTGAATGACTTTATTTTCAAATTGTGGGCTTCCAATTAGGGCATTAATTCAAAGGTGAGTTTTCACCATGATGAACACAGCAAGACTTTAAAAAGTCTGGAAGTGCAGTGCTTGTACCTGAGAGCAGGAGTGAAAAAGGATTTTGGAAGGCACTTTCCTGGCAGAGAAGACAAGGAAATCTGAGAGCGGAAGCAGCCACCTAGCAGGGTCAGCCTACAGGCAGCTGTCTGCCTTGACCTCAGCAGCCTTGTCCTCATGTTCAGTGGGGTTAACAAATAGCCAAGAAGTTGAAGTAACACCTAGGAAGAAGAATCGTGCATGGTAAATTATAACTTGGGAGTCATTGATTTTATGCTCAGAAAGGGAGAAATTTTGGTGAAGACATTAATTGGGCCAGATGGTGGTAGGATGTGGCAAGACCACAACTATAGATCTCTGGTTCAATTGTGTTAAGATCTGTTTCATCCTCTTTCAAATAGTTTAGTTCACAGGTTTATTTTTGTTAAGTGCTAGTTTTAGAAATGCAACTTTGATTTGAATTATAACTTGAAGGAATTGCTTAGAATTCTTTTTTTCTTTTTTTTAAATTATAGTTGCTATATAATATTATAGTAGTTTCAGGTGTACAACAGTGATTCCACACATATATCTTATGAAGTGATCACTGCGATAAGTCTAGTAACCATCTGTCCCTGTACATAGTTTTTAAATGTTCTCTCTTCTCCCCATCATCCCTTTCCATCCCTGCACTCACCTCTCCTTCCGTCCCCTTTCCTCCCATCCCCTTTCCTCCTCTCTCTCACATACACACACATTTCCAGCAGAGGCTTCAGTGGACAGTGACGCCTCAGTACATGTGGTTCTTCAATAGACATAGATGTAGGCTAGTTGAAGTAAATATTGCATCTTCCAGACTAGCTAAAGCCAAAGGTCGTAGACACTAAAAGAGCTTCAATGCCTTGGTTCCCCTTCCCTCTATCTTGGGCCCCTTATTATACAAGTCTCCCTGCCCTAGTCCTTTGTGCATAAACAAGAAAGTGCAGCCTTATGTGACTTTACTCCAGGGTTGAGGATCGGATGGGTGCAGAATGGTGATCCCCCACTTTCAGGGTCTGCATCCCACCCCCAGTGAGGTACATAGTTTCCCTTGGAACTAGAAACCTCCAGACCCTCCTTCTGAGACATTTCCTGCCCAGATGCTTTTCACCAGGATAAGCACCAGTAGCCTGTCCCTGTCCTCAAGGCCTCACAACCTGCTTCTGAAGTTGCTCCCCCCAAGATCAGGGCCTTCTCTGGGATCTATGAGTATCTCCCAGTACCCACTTCTAAGCCTTGATGGGAATTTCCAGAGATTCTTTCCTGAGCTAGAACATCTGGAAGAAAACAGATACATCATTTAAAGGTGAAAGAGTAATGCAGTTCTAGAGTTAGTAGCACCACAGATTGTCCTTCTGAGATAACCCTAAATCCAATGACATCAAAATACATTTTGTCCTATGTTTCCCATCAAATCCTGAGGCAGGAACAAGAGGAATAATTTTCGTAATTATAATGAAAATTATTGTAGGAACAAGAGGAATGATTTTCATAATTGTAATGAAAATTATTATAACAGTTAACTTTTGTAGCCAACTTTTGAATAAAACCAATATTTTGTGAAGCTAGGGCTACCTGTAGGGCTTTACAAGATTCATATGTTTATCAATCTCACAAATATATTACCCTTAGCCATAACCACATCACTGATTGGGGCTTTGGAGTGATATAAAATTTAGGCAGTGAAGCATTTTTCACATAAATTTGATACAGTAGCATCTGGTTTTGATGATTTGTTAGATAATTGTTTGAGTTGTGGATTACAAAATTTGTGAAGCATTACAGATTTCTTTTTAATGGAAAGAGTCTAATGAGGGAATGAAAAGCAAATTTGGTTTTGTGAAATGCAACCAAGAGACAGGCAGTGGGAGTCAAACTCAGTTCTCCACAGCAATATTTCATTTCTTGCACTTTCATCCCCTGTTAGCATTTTGCAGGTTCATTTCCCAGTGCTAATTTAGAAGAAAATTGATCTCCATTAAGGAATTAATTTAATAATTAATTAGGGTTGGTGTTAACAGCAACCCTACAATACATTTGTTAGAGTAGACATTTAGAGGTTGATGCTCTAAGTATTTTTGGTTACCGGCATTTTCACAGCATTACTGATTCCTTCCATTTCCCTTTCCTCTTTGCCCCCTAAGTTCTGAAAGACAAAACCCAAAGAACTCACACTGTTCATATACCAGCATAACATGAAGATAGCCAGGAAAGAGAGCCCCTGTCAGTACTCTAAAAAGCGATTCTCTTCAATATGGTTACTGTCATAACCCCTTTTCCCAAGGAACAGCCACACTTGACCAGTATGTTGTCAAATTAGAGTCAATATTTTGTTTTGAACAATAACAAGTATATGGGTGTGATCATTATTATAGGTTCCTGACTTACTCATTGATGAAACACCTTGATTTTAATTATTTTGAAAGATAGAAAACTTTGACTAGTTTATTTCCAAATGCGAAAAGACTGTTCATGCCTGGTAACTACAGTCATCAGTGTCATACCTTAACACTTTTAGACTTGTGTTTGCTGTTGCTTAAAAAATAATCCATGGAGTGATTCTAAAAGTATATATGTGCCTCAGGGAAAGTGTAAAGTGAAAATCCCCTGATGGTATCTAAACATCTTTTAAACATGAATCATCCAAGTTATACAAATAGTATAGTGATATCCCACATTTAATCCCACAGAAGAGGTTTCTGTGGAATCTGTGAGTTTGGAGGATGTTAGAGGGCCTCAGCAAGGGGAACGTTTGGTGCAGTGGAGAGAGCAGTGAGCTGGGAAACAGCCTCCGGGCCCTCCTGGGAGCGGCCTGCTCCACTTCCTCGGCACAGTCACCAGTGTTGTCCCTGGCAGGGGGTGGTGTGGCACGACTAGAAAGGGACTGACTTTCCAGGGGCTGGTAATACTCTGTTTCTTGATGGGTGGGTTCATTTTATGAAAATGATTTACACACTTTTCTGTATGAATGCAATACTTCAATAAAAGTTTAAGAAAACTTGATGTCTGATATTAAGGGGAAAAAGGCAGCCATGGCTTTGAAAACAGCAACAACAAAATCACACCCATCCTATTCCCACTGCATCCTGTGCTCACCTCCACAGTTGCATTTTCCACATTGCATTCTAATTATATGTTGCATGACTGTCACCACTATTACACTGTGAGTATCAACTAGGGAGGGAAGAAAATAGTTTGGCAGAAAATGTCTAGAGCAGTGCCTGGCACTCAGTTGGGTTCCCTGGTTGATTGCTTAGTACATCAGTGATTTAATGACAGGAGAGATAGAGTCTGGTTTTTCACTCTGCCCCTGGGTAACTGTGTTACAATGCACATAAACACACACACACACACACACACACACACACACACACACACACACACACAGAGAGAGAGAGAGAGAGACACAGAGAGAGAGAGAGAGAGAGAAGAGAGAGAGAGAGAGAAGCTCTCTGGGTCTACTTGTCATGTAGGGAAAAACTTCAGGATGTCAGGATGGTTAAGACTTTTTCCAGTTTGAAAATTCTATGAGAATATATTGCTGGAAATATTTTAGAGTGTTAAACATATCTCATGGGTGATTAAAATGAGAGAAAATAAAGATAACTAAAAAATAAAAACTCCAAATAAAGGCTGGTTTTGAAATATAACTAGGGCTTTCAATTTATGAAAATAAAAATGGAATTAATTTTTTGAGTGCCATATTTTCCTGTTTAATTCAATCTTTCATGTTCTATAAGAGAAAAAGCACTTTATATGACTTGAATTTGTGATGCTAAAGCAAAAATAAAAAGTAATGAGCCAATTTCTCTCTTTAAAAATGTCCCCCTAGACAAGAAAAAATAATAGAGATTGAGTTTATTCTCTCGTCTAAATACTGGACAAAATATATGAAATGCTGTTTTCAGACATTGTATACCAGGTGATGCAGGACATTGATCTCTGCAAGTGGGAAAACCAATAGGATGAACCATGTGATTTCTTCAGCTCAGTGCTTGGAGTGAGGTTCTGGGCTGCAATGTAGGGAACAGGAACCCTAGGGAGCCCAGTTATATTCCTGATTTGAAGAGGTAGAGCTAGGAGTCCAGAAAGGCCAAAGTGGCCCAAATTTACAGGACAGAGGACTGGTGAGGAGGGAGCTGAACAGAGGGAAAGCTCTAGAGACCTGTAAATGGTCCTCTAAGTCTTCATCTAATTGCTGATCACGATGTGCTTTTGGGAACCTAACCAAGTCTGGGAAAGGAACTACTGAAAAGGAGCAGAGGGAACATTTGTGGAACTCATACAGAGCTGGGAATAGTGCTCCCCCCAGCCAGGGTGGAAAATGTCCTAATCCAAAGGACATCAGAGAAATAAAAGACTACACAGAAGGGTATTGCCTCAGTAGTGGAACAAATTTAGATCTAAACAAAGATGACTGAATTCCATCTCATCATCTTAACATCAAGCCTAAGAAAACACAATTTCCAAATAATGTAACTGCATTCCAGAACAAAGTTTGAGAATATAGGCATTCCAAAAATATTCAGCACTTATCAAAGAAAAATTCCCCATGTCTGGCATCCAATAAAGAATTACCTGGCATATAGAGAAACAGGAAAATGTGGTCCATATAAAAAGAAATATTGGTCAATAGAAACATGCACATAAATGACAGAGATGATAGAATTAGTAGCAAAGACATGGAAGCAATTGCTATAACTGATTTCCATGTGTTCAAGAAGATAGAGAAAATGTTGTGTATGTTAAGTAGAATCTTATAAGACATATACAGCTTCTGGAGATGAAAATGTAATGTCAAAGATGAAAAATTCAGTGAATGAGAAAAGATTAGATATGGAAGAAGGAAAAGATTAGCAAACTTGAACATATAGCAATGGAAGCTATTCAGTATGAGACAGACAGACAAACAAACAAACAAGACCTGAAATAAAAGAAATAGAGCATCACTGAGCCAGGGAACAACTTAAAGTAGCCCAATGTATGTACAATTGGGGTCCCTGAAGAGAGGAATGAGGGGTGTTTGATAAGGATATTACTATGGTTATGAACCATAGACCTAAACAGGTGCTATTTTTCAAGACAAGGGATGACCCTCTGATAACCCCCCAAAGATGATTCAGGGATTATCAGGTTACCACTCTCATCAGACGCCCAGAGTGCAAGGGGCAGGAGGCACAGTGGTTTCAAAGGATGGGGCCACCAATCTAGTTCCGACCAAGATGTAGTCCATCCTCCCACCTCTAGCCCAATATGCTAGGGGTGGCACTGCTACAGAGAGCTGTGACCCTGGAAGAGAACTGTGATTCGGGTGGGCCCTGGAGACAGTTGTGGTGGCAGCATCCTGCAAAACCATTGGGATGACATTGCCACTTCAGTGGCTCCAAAAGGCAGAGCATCTAGCCCAAAAGGATGATTTTTGAGCCATAAGGCATAATGGAATTTGCTCCATTAGATTTTGGACTTACTTAGGATCTGTCACTCTTTTCTTCCTATTTCTCTGTTTTAGAATGCGAATGTCTATCCTATGTCTGTCCCACCATTTTGGAAGTATATGCCTTGTTAGATTTCACAGGTTCACAACTGGAGAGGAATTTTGCCTCAGGATAAATTGAACTTCATGTCTCACCCATATCTTATTTAGATGATATTTAGATGATACTTTGGGCTTTAAACTTAGAGTTGATGCTAGAATGAGTTAAGACTTTAGGGGGTGTGGGGGTGAAGTGAATGTATTTTACACGTGAGAAGGACAAATTTTGGGGGGTTAGGAGTGGAATGCTATGGACTGAAATTTGTGTACCCCCCAATTCATATGTTGAAGCCTAATCCCCAATGTGATAGTATTAAGAGGTAGGACCTTGAAGAGAGGTGATGAGCTCTAGAGGATGGATTTCCTATGAATGGGATTAGTGCCTTATAGAAAGCTTTCTCACCCCTTGTGCCATGTGGGACATGGCAAGAAGAAAGCTGTCTATACCAGGGAGTGGGCTCTCACCAGACATTGAATCTGCTGGTACCTTGATCTTGGACTTCCTAGCCTCCTGTACTATGAGAAATAAATGTTCAGCTTTTCTAAGCACTCCCCCTGCACCCCCCCCCCCGCCCAGTCTATGGTATTATTTTTTGTTTTATAGCAGCCTAAATAGATGAAGACATCATCCCTTGAACATAGAAAATGAGGCTCCTACCCATCCTCTGGCCTTCTTCCCCATTCCTTCCCCCTACTTTCCCTACCCATAAGGCAATAGTTGGTTATTTTCCCATATTTGGCTTGGCTTGGAGTTGAAAGAATATACTGCTTTTAACCACCAACCAAAAGGGAAAGACAAAACCACCCCAACAGTTAGAGCTAAGTTAGACAATATTTTCCTATGTTTCAGAAATATATCCTTAACCCCATTTCATTATTAGAAACACTACACTTCATCATTTGACTGTCAGCTGTGATCTTGTGTAGGCTTTAGTGGTTCCCCCAAATATTTCTGATTTTCTTCCCTTCCACACCCATAGGGTTTTACTTTTCAGCCACTTGGGCATTCTTACCTCCAGGACTGTGAGAAAGTAAATTGGTGGTGTTTAAACCATGCAGTCAGTCCATGGTATTTTATTATGGTAGTTCAAGCAGACTAATAGACATTAATTCATTTAATCATTACAGCAACTATCTGAAGTAAGCAAGAGGAAGAAAATGACTTGCCCAAGGTTACTCAGTGATTCCAACCCTGGCAGTCAGACTGCGAGTCCATGCTCTTAACCACTGTGCCATATATGAGAACACAAATAGAAACTGTCTGTTAGCAGTGACAAGCTCACTCGAGGAGGAGTCTGCCATCTCAGTAAGGTGCCCTCACGTTTTGTGCTGTGGCTCCTCATGGGTTCAGGGTGTAATGCAGCTGGTGGAGTCATTTGGTTGCTGACTTAGAATTATCTGATGTAGTTTTGAGCCCAGAGGACAGGCCTCTGTTTGGGGGTGTGGGATGAGAAGAGAGATGGACCTGAATATGAGTGCTTTGTACTCTAGCTTGGGTAGCTCGGAACACCTCCAACCATGGCGCTCATGACCTTGAGGTCAAAGTCCCCAGAGACACACATTTCCGTACTAAGGAGGCTGAAGCCTAGTCAGTGGCTTCTTCATTCTATCTCTAAATGTAGACTTGCTTTTCAAGCAGACATGATGCTGATGCCATTCTCTTTCCCCTCCATGCAGATGGAACATTGGGAGGACCAGGTGGGTTTGTGGTGACCTGAGGATACGACTTTAGCAAGAGATTATACTAATCTCCAACTCATAGGCTTTGAGACTGAGTTCTATGTAGGTAAGTATACAATAGCTTTCATAAAGACTAAATTAAATGCAAACATATTTTTATATTGTTATGCCTGTGAAGAGATTTATCTTTCAAAGCAAAGAATTATCTCTAACTCATAAATTCAGTCCATGTTTCACTTAGAAGAGTATTTGTTTTTCTAAATCTAATCCTCGGGAATCAGCCACGAGGTTCTCAAATATTTCAATCTTGTTAATGACACTTGCTTTAAATTCAAATCCCATTTCTCAATATCTCTTTGAAATAGTTAAGAAGCCATTGTCATTTTTCAGTTATTCCTAGTATAAGAGAATTTTGTAGTGATCTGCTCCCTTCTTGACCCTCCCACAACAACTCTCCATAGAGGGAGGAGGGTAAAAACTTATAGGGCCCTGGACTTGGGGAAGGTGGGTGGACTGTGCAAGTTTGAGATGCTGTTAGGGTTTGAAGTAGAGGGCGTTTTGGTCACAAACATGCTACTCACAATTTAGTTTTCTAAGAGTAGATGGTTGACTTTGGAGTGAAGATCAGAAAATGGGTAAGACAGTCACCATTTACTGCGTATTCACAAAATGCAAGGTATTGAACTAAGTGCATGGACATGTATCATTAATTCCTTAGCAGTGGTCTGCAAACTGCGGCTCTCGAGCCACATGCGGATCGTGAGCCGCAGTTTGCCGCTCTGTTGACTAATGAGTTTGCCGACCACTGACCTAGACTCTCGATTCCAATAATTACAGGCTGTTGTTGTTCCTTGTGATTAAGCCCCTCTCCCAGTGGTCGGCAAACTCATTAGTCAACAGAGCGACAAACTGTTGCTCGCGAGCCACATGTGGCTCTCGAGCCCCAGTTTGCTGACCACTGCAGTAATCCCATGAGTAAGTATTATGATTAATCACCATTTAAAGGTGAGAAAATGGAGGCTTAGAGGGGTTAGATAACTTGCTGACTTAGGAGAGGTAAGGTTGCAAAGCTGGTTAATGGCAGAATTTGAACTCAAGTCGGTCTGAGCCCAACATCTTAGTTTTGGGCCCCATGCAATGCTCCATTTACTCAACAGCTTACTGAGGTGAATCAAAAGGAGGCATCAGATGAAAGCATGTTTTCACTTCTACACACAAAAGATAGCAAGATGCTCAATCTTGACATTTATCCAGCAAACATTCATTAAGCGCCATGACACATGTGTGCTCTGATAGGTGTGGCATGTTAGACACTATTAGGCAAACTATGTTAGGGATGCCCTGCTAGGAGGACTGGCATTTTCAGACATGTACTCTAGTGTAAGAGAATCTCTTTTTCCACTTATGTCAAAAGCCAGAATGGTATCAAAGAGCTCCCTCATCCAATGGGGACTGAAGTGCTGAGGCAGTTCTAAATAGTTCTTCAGACTCTCTTGAATCTTCCCTGGGGATATTTCAAAATTTAATAAGTGTTTAGTAGGTGCTCACACTATGCCAAGCAGAGGGTGTGTACTGAAGAGACAGAGACGAGTAAGGTGTCTTCCCTGTCCTTGAGGGGCGCTTGGTGTGATGGGGCTATTTATCTGTTCCAGGTGCAAATACAGAGATTCTGTTACACTCAGAAACAGACAAACAGATGAATGCCTCTATTCAGGGTAGGGTTTGAAGAACATTACATAAACGCAATAAACTTTAAAGTAATGAGGAAAAGGAGGAATGAAGGTTAGTGTAGTGAAGTTAGGCTTGGGAAATTATTTGTACATGAGCCAATGCCTAATGCTCTGTACAACTTATTTCTTTCTTTCTATTTTTAAATACTTAAAATATTTAATTACAGTTGATATACAATATTATGTTAGTTTCAGGTATACAGGGTAGTGATTAGACATTTTTACAAAGTGATCACCTTGTAAGTCTAGTATCCATCTGACACCATACATAGTTATGACAACGTTATTGACTATATTCACTATGCCACTGCTCTGTACAACTTTTTGTGGTCACCTGGTCTGTAGCTCCCTAGCTGTCAAAGCAAAATGGGCAACATGACCAGTCACAAGGCTCACAATAGCCATGTAAACATATCTGTTCCTCAAGAAAGGCATATGTTTTCCTGGCTTCAAAACCTGAGAAAAGTTTTTGCTATGAGTCTTCTTAAAGGAGAACCATCTGAAATAGTGAACCATATCCTCAATACCACAGCTCGTTCTAATGAACACAACAGGCGTTCCCAAGTGGCAGCTTATTAACACATCAGCTGAGTTAATGATGCCAAAGTGGAACTCTGAAATAGACATTTATAAGGGCCAGAGTGGGAAATCCAAGGGCCAAAGTGGCCATTGCTCTGGCTTAAGCTGGGACCAGAAATTCACTTTTAGTCTGGGAGGGATACTCAGATGATCGTGGTCCTAATTTATAAGCCCTGAAGGGAAGAGGAGTTAGCTGCTTTCCTTTTTCCTATACTACATACACTCAAACTTCAGTGCTTCTGGCAGCTTGATCCCCTGCTGGTGGGTTTTTTGTGGATCCCACATGCTTTGGAGTGAGACAGGCTGGAGTTTGTTTCTGCTCAGTTACTTCAGCTGTGTCACCTGGGCAATTGCTCAGCTTCAGTTGTGAGCTGGGAGGGTAATACCTGCCGTACAGGTTTGTTGGGGGAAAACAGAAGAGATGGCCTGTCCAACTATAAAGCTCTGTGCTCGGGGCAGAACAAACATGTATTTAACAGTAGCTATCAAGACAGTGAAACTACCAACCATGTTGGTTAAAATGTCACTTGCCTTCTTTGAATTACAGAGGGATGTCCGTTTTTACCTTTAAGACTTCAGTGCGATCAAAACTTTCATTATACTAGTATATTTTGCTAGATTTTGTTCCTACTAAGAATTTAATATAGCATATATTATCTAATTTTGAATTTTTATATAATCCTAAAGCTTTTTTTTTTTGCTAATAACCAAGACAAATATTTGTTTATCTGAGGTTTGTGAAAGAAAATGCAAAAACCAAAAATGAAATAAAACAAAAGCCCTGCAAACCAACAAAAGCTTCCCCAGGTTTTCCCAAGACCCTAGATAAGCATCCCATAAAAAAATAACATCCAGCTTAAAAATATGCACGGGGGGTGGGGGTGGGGGGGGGAGAGGGGGCGGGCGGACTGTGAGGCGGTAGGTCTCATTTCAATTAAAATGAAGATTTTAGAAGGAGTGGTTTTGTTAACGCCCTTGGTTAATAGACAAGTACTTATTTGCATATCTGGAAAATGCATATTTAAAGCAGGCGATGAAGGGTTGCTATACAAAGGCTCAGAAAGCAAATAGCGGGCTGACCTTGGTCACCACGTGCCAAGTACACATATTCATGTACCTCAGGAAAAGGCCTGTCCCTCTTTAAATGCTCACAGTTAGAAATGTGTGCTCGCTCTTTCTCTTACCTTGCTCCTTCCTTGCTTTCTCAGCAGAGGTCTCGTGCAGCTCCCCTCAGGTTAGGTGACACAGGTACCAGCTGAGCCAATGAGTCCATTCTCAGGGGACACATCCCTCAGTAGGCACCCAGGGAAACGTGGGTCAGCATTATATGGCTTCTGTCGAGTTTGCCTGAAAATAGGAACCATTTGAATTTCAACAATGATATGGTGGGAACCAGAGCCCTGGGAACTAGAGAGCATGTGGCTATGATGAGAATGCCTCCAGGATGGCATAAGGTCATCCTGTCTCAGCCCTAGTTCATGTTTTGATTTGGAAGGTGGACTAGAGAAGATATTACATGTGCAAATTCAGGCACCTTGAGTAAGGGCTTGAGTACTTGGGAGAAAAAGACTGGGTTTCAAAGTAACCTTCAAGAATGAGTCAGACAGAGAGGAAGGTTAGGCATGGTTTTATATATAGGGTGGACAAAAGTAGGCTTGCAGCTGTTCGTATAGAAAATAATACAATAATTAATAAAAAATAATATAAGAATAAACTCTGTGTTTCACATCCTCACAACTGTAAACCTACATACATACACACGGAGGCAGACGAAGAAAGAGAGACAGAGAGAGGGAGAGACTAGCGTTATCATATCCATATCATATCTGCTGTGTCTATAAATGCTGGGCACAAAATAATCACTAAAATCCTGGTTTAATTGAATTAACTTTGAAAAGAAAGAGTCACTCAAAAAATTACAACTGCTTTTCCAGCAACCTGGTTCCCAAAGGCATCCAAAGTTCGGGACTTTTAAAATCAACTGAAAAAAGAAACATTGTAATTTTCAGTTATCTTCAGTGCTAGTTGCTCTGGTTGCTAAAACAAAAACGTCAAAAAGCCCTCCATGGAACAATAAAGAAACAAAAGCTGGTGTTTGTTTTATGCCTTTTATTTCCTCTTCCCTTTATGCTGAAGATGTAGTTGGAGCCGTAAGAGATGCTGATATAAGTTTTAATTTAGATTTGGGGACTGATTGTGGGGGACCTAGTTTCCATTTATTGCTTACACAAATCCGTTCCCCCCGCTCTCCCCCCAAAGAAACTCCAAGTCCTCTTAGCTATTCGGAGCCGCACTCTCCCCTCGACGTACTGTGGACACAGTTGGGACAGACAGAGTAATGGGATTATCAATACCTAAGATCCTCGAGTGCAGAGGACGGTGAACATCCATCATGAACTGTCAGAGGTGCACTTCAGGTGGAAGGGTATCTTGCTCACGGTTCACAGTTCACCCTGCCGATGACCACAGAGGGTACACCTGTTTATAGGAGTGACCAGAACATGCCAGTTCACAGTCATGTCATGGCCTGGAGGGTTCTTTTGCTCTGTGGCCTCCGGATGCTATCTCAAGCAATGATCTCTCTCATTATCACTCCTGTTCCAACAGTGTTTTCTTTTAGCATTTCACACTTTTTAAAGAAAGCTCTAAATAATATCCACCCAGGCTACAGAACTTACCTTCTGAAAAAAAATCCCCCCTTTCTTGGTAGATTTTCTCAGCATCTTTAGATATTGCCATTATTTTCAGCCGGTAGGCAAAATTTAGAGGAAAAGGAGATTTGAAACAATTAATTGTTAACTCAGTAGACTAGATAAATTTGTTGTTTTGTGTTTCTTTCTTACCTACCTTTGCTAGGTTTTTTTTTTAAAGTACTTAATTTTAGAATAGTTTTCTGATATACACAAAAACTGCAAAGATTTGTACAGAGTTCTCACTTTCCTTTACTGTTAACATCTTACATCAATATAGTGCATTTATTACAATCAATGGACCAATATTGATACATTATCATTAACTGAAGTCCATACCTTATTCAGATTTCCCAATTCCCGCTGATGGTTTTTCTGCTCCAGGAGCCATCCAGGCGACCACAGGACACTAGTCACGTCTCCCTTAGGCCCCTCTTGGTTGAGGCAGCATCTCGACTTTGCTTGGTTTTGATGGCTTTGACAGTTTTGAGGAGCACTGGTCAGGTATGCAGTAGAATGTCCCTCAGCTGACATTGGTCTGATGTGTTTCCCATAATTATGCTGTGGCTTTGGACTTTGGGGAGGAAGACCCCAGAGATAAAGTGCCATTCTCATCACACACAGTCAACATGACCTCTCTGTTGATGGGAACCTTGACCACCTGTCTGAGGTAGCATGTGTTTGTCAGGTTTCTCCACTATAGAAGCGTACATTCCCCTTTTTCTATACTCTTTGGAAGGAAGACACTGTAAGCAAACCGTACTTAGCGGGTGGGAGTTGCACTCCACCTCTTCGAGGGAGGAGCATCTACATACGTTATTAGGAATTCTGCTTGGGAGATTTGTTTCTTCTCCACCACTTATTTATTTACGCATTGGTTCACATCAGTATGGATGCATAGATGTTGTGCTTTGGGTTATAAATGGATACTACTTTATTTTGTTGTTCAAACTGTTCCAGCTTTAGCCATTGGAGAGGCTCTTTTATTTTTATTTATTTATTTATTTTTTATATAACCAAAAGAGACATATTTATTGGCGAAAACTTAGAAATTCCATATAAACATTCAGAAGAAAATCATAATCATTTATAATCCCATCACCCATATATAACAAACTTTAACATTTTATTGTGTAACTCTCTAAACTTCTATGCATATATACTTTTATTTCCTATGAAAAATAAAAAATCATGAGGTATAGAACTCTTTTGTTACCTGATTTCTTCACTCACTCAAATGTGACATACATCTTTCCATGTCGATAAAAAATACTCCTATACAGTATACCATCACTCTTTATGTACTCCATTATATGGTATTTGTAGTAGTTATTTAATCAGTTTCCTATTTAATCAGTTACACATTTCCATTGTTTCCAAATATGGGCTATATAAATCAGTACTAAATATTCTTTTTTTTTCTTTGTTTATTTTTTTTATTTTTATTTTTTTTTAAATTACTTTATTGATTAAGGTATCACATATTTGTCATCAACCCCCTCCCCCCGTTCCCTTCCCAATCCCCCCCACACGCAAGCCCTCCCGCCCCCCTGTTGTCCGTGATCATTGGTTAGGCTCATATGCAAGCACACAAGTCCTTTGGTTGATCTATCTCCCTTGTCCCCACCCTCCCCTACTTTCCCTCTGAGGTCTGACAGTCTGATGGATGCTGTTCTTGTTCTTCAGTCTATGTTGTTCATCTTTTCCCCTAGATGAGTGAGCTTATGTGATACTAGGAATACACTTATAGGAACTGAAAATGAAATAATGGTTATGCTGAGAGGCAAATGAATCAGTCTGTAGTGAGTTTCTTTCTGGGCCAACAGTTCTTTTGAGTCCCGGTTTCTATGTCCAACAGTTGTTAATGTGTTCATAACAGCAGTGATATTTCAGTTCTGGATGGTGGACAAATGGTGGTATTGCAGGTCTGACCCTCTCTGGTTTGGTCCTGGGTAATCTGCAGTGACGCATATCTGCTGACTGCTAGTATGGCAAGGCATCGCCAGCGTCTTCCATCTCTGGACTGTTTCTCTTCTGACTTCATGGCTGGAGCAGTCCTGTCAATTCCTCTCTGTTGCAGGAATCCACATATCTCGGAGTTGTTTTCTGAAAATATACAAACATATTCTCGACCAAAAGTTAATAAAGGAATATTTTCTATAAATTTGATTTGCGATCCTTTTTCATTTTTTTTGCCCAAATGATTTTCCTTTGGCTTGTTTTGACACCATGTATGTTTTACCTGGGTGACTTGCTGTTAGCATTACAAATGAAAGTTAATTTTCTAAAGTAAAAATTTTCTAGATGTAATTTATTTGCAGGACATTTTTCCTTACATGATATTCTTCTACTATCCCCCCTTTTTTGGTTTAAATATTGGGAGGCTTTTGGAAATTTTATGCTGTAATCTTGATAGCTTTTAAATTTTACTTTTTTGCACTAAAATGTGACTGCTTTAGGTTCAGTATATGTTATGCAATTTTACCATGAGATGAACTATCAATAAAAATTTTAGTTAACACTTTAGTAACAGCTTTTTTGTCCAGTACAATTGATTTTTCTAGAGTATTTGCTTATTTTGATTGGCCAATTTAAATTAGTCTAAAAACTTGACTACTATTTTACTGTCAAATTTAATATTCTAACAACCATCTTGTTTTACCCTGTAATTATTAGTGGAGAGGATTATTTGCCTTCTTGAGTAGGCCCTGAGCATTCCTGGTGCTAGGCTGGATTTAGATATCCTAGACCCCAGTTCCCTGGATCCTGGGTGCAAGACATCTCCATCAAGTCTTGTTGCAGTGAGAGGGCATCTGCTGTCGGCCAAGTCTCTGTTACCTGGGTCCCGATTTGAGCTGGGCATGTGAAGCTGAGCAGCCATGGGGGCAGGAGATCTCCTTCAGCAGGGGTGAGGGTTCAGGCCCCTGCAAACTTGGGGGGGTGAAGGTCTGTTGGAGAGGCTCTTTTAGTTGGCTCCATGTCCTGTTGACATCATTGTGGTTTTAAAGTTTTTCTTTTTCTTTTCTTTTCTTTTTTTTTTTTTTTTTAGAACTTTTTACTTCTAGAAATACCAAAAGCTATAGGCTCATTTTCTAAAATAATTTTTTAATTTTTCAATTATAGTTGACGTACAATATTATATTAATTTCAGGTATATAACCAGTGATTAGACATTTATATAATTTATGAAGTTATTGCCCCAATAAGTCTAAAACCCATCTGACACCATTCATAGTTATTACAATATTATTGATTATATTCTCTATGCTGTACTTTTATATTCTATAGACTCCTTTTGTATAATTCCTGTCTCAGTCCTAGAATCAGTCATTTCTTCAAAGAGCCTTGGTTCTCTTCATTGGTGAATGGTATTATAAACTAATATCTGCACACTCACTGCGGGGTGGGCGGGGGGTGTTTACAGTTCTGAATGTGGGCAGGGAGTGACTTAATACTGTCTATCTCACTTCCACCCCATCCCCAATTAATGGGAAGCCAGGAGAACTGCAGAAAGGGGTCTATGAAGATGCAAACTGGCTTAGATATCTTCTCAGTAAGGCTTGGTACCCAGAGATTCACTTGCAGGAGACTTCAGTTTAACTGGCAGTCATGGTAAGATCAGTTCAAACATGTACGAGTTGCTGAAGATATACACAGCCTAGCATTTGCCATCTGCATTTCACCCCAACTTTGAAAGTCTCTGGTGAGAAGTTGGCTTGCTCATTCTAAATGTGTAGGGGCTTATAGCTTGCAGTTTGAATTTCATTGCACACAATTTAGTGGTGTGGAGCCACATTCACTTTGTGACTGAACACCTGAATATAAATGTGTGGGTTTTTTTTTCTTTATCAAACTAAACAAGCAAACAAAAACACCCCTGAGCTAAAAGGAAGAGAATGCTTGCTATCCTTCAGTGCCAGGAACCCAATAAAACTCCCACTTGTCGCTGCATTATAATCAGTCAGAAGGTGCAAATCAACCACCAGGCATTTCTCTGCCAGGGGAGCAGTGTGCTCCTGTGAGCCAAGGTGCTCTGTGAGGGAAGCGTAGCCAGCTGCTTTCAGGGCCATAATTCTCTTAGGAAAGTGAGAGGAAAAAGAAGCTTTTAAAATAGAACTAAAAAAAAAGAAAAACCAACAAGTTGGGTAATAATCATAGAGAGCTGTGGTGAACTGGTCCAACCTCCTTATTACCTAGGGGAGAAAACAGCCTTGGGAGGCCAAGTCCCCTGCCATCAGCCCAGGGCTGGAGTGCAGGGCTCAGTCTCCTAAGTCTGTGCTATTTTCATGCTGCCTTATATTTAATGATCAGATAGACTCTTATGCCTGGTTTATGTTCAATGTCCTTGACAAGTTAGAAAATAGATTATATATTTCTAAGGTTTCATTTCTTCTCCCAGGGAGGAGTATATAGCAGTCTTAACTCTTCTGTAATTTTAGCTTAAACTGATGTTGGCTTGCTGTGAGACCAACTCTAGCGTCAAATCTACAACTCTGGTGTTTAACATGTTGTAACAATGGTTTTTATGTCTCTTAGTTCAGATTTTCGAGAGGGAGAATCTGATTGTTTCATCCTAGTCAGTTGGCTTTTGGGTCAGTGTCTTCTTCTGATTCCCATTGGCTATAGCTGGAGGTCCTGGTTACCTAGAACAGACATGCAGTTTAGGTCTAGTCTTTTATCATGGGCTACTCTATAGAAGACAATATGGATTGGACAGAAAATATGTATTAATTTCCCAGGGCTGCTGTGACAAATCACCACAGACTTGATGGCCTAAAACAACGGAAATTTATTCTCTCACTGTTTTGGATGCCAGACATTGAAAATAAAGATATAAGGGGGGCCATGCTCCCTCCTGAAGCTCTAGAGAAGAATTTGTTCCTTGCCTCTTCTACTTCTGGTGCTGCTGGTGTGGCTTGCCATCCCTTGTCTGTGGCCACATCACTCCATTCTCTGCCTCTGCCTTCACGTGGCCCTCTCTTCCATGTGGTCTCTCCATGGGTCTGTTCCCAACTCCCTCTCCCACCGTATGTGTACGTGCTGTTAGGGCCCAGCTGGGTAATCTGGAGATGCCCCCCTCTCAATCCCTTTAACTTAAGTACATAGTTTGCACGTGATGTATTATTCACTCTTTTGTCATATAAGATAATATTTATAGGTTTAGAGGTTAGGATGTGGACTTTTTTTTTCATGGGCCACCATACAGTACATAATAGACAAGTACTTGAAAACTTGAAAATATTTTTCAGGGCTTTCCCCTTTGTCAATCATATTCTATAGGATAAGAATCGGGATAAAGATGCAGGTGTTGGATTCAAGATTTTGCCTGAATCAGTCTCTGCGTAAACCATTTCATCAAAAGGATTTGCGGTGACTTAAATGCACCGACTCATCATAGTCCCACTGTGAAATAGCACTAATTGGCCCCATTTGGTTACATAATAAGAGAATGCATTTGAAACAAACCTGTTTTCTTCTTGTTGAACATTATATACAAGATGGAAGCAACAGATGACTGTGGAAGAAAAATCGACTCTAGAGGTATTTTTTTCATCTAATCTGTGCTTCATGAAGCGTAGTCAAAAACTTTATTAAAGAAACAGTCTTTTACCTTGCCTTCATTTCTTATCAATCAAAAAGGAAAAAGAAAAGGTATGAAAATAGAAAGTAGCTTCTGGGCTTTGGAAGGGAATGAGGGAAACATATTTGTAGCTTTATGAAGGCTGTTGGAGTTATTTCCTCTGCCACATTGTGTGTTCCTTGTGAAATTCTGCCATCCTGCTCTCTTGGCTCATGAAAGCACAGTTGCACTGTCTTTGAGTCGACCTTTCTTGAGGAAATCCTCCTTTCAGACAGTTACTCTTATCAGTGCTTTTTCCTCTAGTGACCCAACTCCCATGTCCCAGCTACTAAATTAGAGGAAGGGATTATTCTAAGTGCCCTGTTAATACTTTCTCTTCTGGGATGACTGGAAACGGCAGACTTATGCCCTGTGAGGAGCACTGTCCTCCTGTTTACATCTAGTCTGCCTTATTTGACCTTAGATTAAACAGGGACCTGCTTATTCTGCAGTCTGCGGAGAGTTTAGCAGTACCCGCAATGACTAAACCCACTTCTTTTGTCCCTGTTCTCACCCCTGGTAATAAGAGTGGGTTCTAAAAACTGTATGAGGGAGGGCCCAAGCTTTGTGGAGGAGGAAGATAGGGGAACCCCGCTAGGGTTCTTTAGCTCCTGGAGAGCTTGTTGCTTCTCTCCACAGCCTGCCTCCCTCTGCAGGGAGCAATGGGCCGCCCCACGGCCACCCTCCTCTCTGTTTAAAGGCTGCCAGAAACCAGCTTCAGTGGAGCCTTTAGGGATGGATTAGAGAGACTCGTTTGCTTTCCATATTGTCACCTGGAGAGGAATTATTTGAATTAAACAACAGAGAATTACCTTTCCAAAAGTACCTTTAGGAGACATTTATGGTATTGGCATTTAGGTAAATTCCTGAATCCTCTAGAGCTGGTCTCTAGACTTGAATAGGCCACTTCTAGATTCCTAAGAATGGGTGATTTTGACATTCTCTAGGTGTAGCCAAATATCTCTTGCTTTAATCTCTTTCTTTAGCAGAGTATTTTGTAACATGGTGCTGAATGTCCAGCATCTCTCTTGGTAATAAAATAGTTCTTTACTTTTTTTTTAGTAAGTTTCTTAATATTCCCTCCTTGGACTCATTTTAATTTCTGTAATCATTTTTTATGGCTTTTCCTTTGAAACTCCACCTGTGTCTATATTCTTGTAAAGGTATGGTAACAAACTCCCATGATGTTCTTGTACAGGCCTGCCTGTCCCTCGGAATAGTGCAAAGCTTATCTTTAGGCAAGATATTATGGAGTAATGGCTAATTTGTTGTGATGATTAATTCTGTATCAACTTGCCTGGGCTATGGGGTGCCCAGATGTTTGCCTCAACATTGATCCTACATTGTCTGGGAGGGTATTTCAGGATAGGATTAACATGAGTCAGTAGTCCGAGTAAAGTAGATTGCCCCCCTTCCCCCGCCAATGGCGGTGGGCCCCATGCAATTGGGTAGAGGCCTGAATAGAATAAAGGCCGAATAAGAAAGGATTCTCACTTATAAGGATATTTAAAACATGGTACTTTTCCTTTGTTAGTAGATCTGAGACATACTGAAATTAAAATAAGCTTTCTATGGGAAAAATAAAGAATTCCCTCTCTTTGCCTAACTGCATTCAAGCTGGGACAACAGTCTTCTGCTTTCCACTTGGACTCAGACTGAAACTTACACTGTTTGTTTTCCTGGTTCGCAGGCCATTGGACTTGGACTAGAAAAGTGGTTGGCAAACTGCGGCTCATGAGCCACATGCGGCTCTTTGGCCCCTTGAGTGTGGCTCTTCCACAAAATACCACGTGTGGGTGCACACATACAGTGCGATTGAAACTTCATGGCCCATGTGCAGAAGTCGGTTTTCGGCTCTCAAAAGAAATTTCAATTGTTGTACTGTTGATATTTGGCTCTGTTGACTAATGAGTTTGCCGACCACTGGACTAGAACTACACCATTGGCCAACTGCAGATCTTGGACTTTTCAGCCTTCATAGTTGCATGAACCAATTCCGTATAACAAATCTATCTATCTATTCTCTCTCTCTCATATTGGTTCTGTTCTCTGGAGAAACCAGACTAATACACTTGTCTTAGGCAGAAAATAAATCTGGGCCATCTACTTGGGCCTGAAAGCATAAGCAATTAAACACTTCTTGAGTCATGTCTATAGGGCATAGGATTCAATGTTAAGGGGCTTTTATTGGTAAAAGATGGAAATATTTGAACATTAAAAAATGGCCCAGCTGGTGTTGCTCAGTGGTTGAGCATTGACCTATGAACCAGATCACAGTTTGATTCCTGGTCAGGACACATGTCCAGGTTGTGGGCTTGATCGCCTGGGGGCATGCAGAAGACATACGATCATTGATTCTCTCTCATCATTGATGCTTCTATCACTCCCTCTCCCTTCCTCTCTGAAATCAATAAAAATATATGTTTTTAAAATGGCTGCCATAAATCATGACTTTCATGTCAGGTCCAGGGGCCAGGACCAGGCCAGGGTGGTGGGGCTTTGGTCTGAGGGATGCAAAGGTCTAAGATGATGTCTAGCTAGCATCACCGTGCAAGTGAGTTTCGTGTATCAGTACTGCAGCCAGCCCCTGAAATTGGACGTGAGCTTAAAGAGCATGGACCATGTAACCATCCAGGAGCTTATAGCTTCATTAAAAAAATATTGTTATAGCTAGGAATAATGGACATCTATGAATTCAAGTGACACTTCAAAAAGGAAGAAGTATACCATGTTAGTTACCTTTGTAAGTTGCCTGAGCACACACTCATTCTTCTGTAGAGTGATAATTAAAGTGAAAGCATTGTTTCCTGTTTTTCCTTTATAGACTGTATTTCATGATGACCATATAGGGGTAAATGTCCTTCCCCTGTACCCTTATTTCCCAAGTCATAGACCACCAGGAGCATACCTGAAATTCATCAAGTCAAATGTATTACTTGTTGCAGAGAAGGAAACTGAACTCTGGGGCATCTCAGAAATAGGGTATTAGAAGGAACATATTATAGGATTTAGGCTGGGGTTAGGTTTTGTTGAGGTGGTTCAAAGAAGAGAGACTTAGCTCTGGATTGGAAGGGAGGGTAATTCTATGATTGGGTATTTTAATAAATCTTCTTTAAATAATGCTATGATTTGGTATTGAATCAATCTTACAGGGTAGGCCAGAGCAAAGCTAAGGCTGTCATCTCAGATGCTGCAGTCATTCATGTATCTGAAAAAGGAGGATGTTTGATTTTTTTGTGGTCTGCACAGTGACCTTGTTTGCCTGTTATTAAACAACATTATGAAGTTGTTTTTTTTTTAATCTCACTTCAACGTCACAAGGTGACTTGATGTTCTATGAGATTGTTTATAAAGAGAACATTGAGGTCCAGCTAGGAGTGTCAGACCAGCTCCTAGAGTTTAGGGGCTGCTTTTCAGTTTCTGTGAGATAGGGATTTTCTTTCCTTTCTTCTTCTTTTTTTTTAAATAGAAGAATAGTAGAAAATAAACAAGTGAAAGATTTGGGTAATTCCATTTTCAACCCCTAATGAAAGAAGGGATCTAGGCAGTCTAGATGTTAAAATCATTAGGTAGAATGTTAATGGGGTGCTTTATTACGGATGATTCAGGATGATATTATCTGAGCAACTAATCAATCTTAACATCACTAAAAGTGGGACAGACAGATGTTACCTGTCTCCAAAGTGACTCACAGCAGCACCTTTGAAATATTTTTGGCCCAAAATAATTAAATCTGAATCTAGTCCAGTTTCTAAACTATGAGTTTTTTAGGAAAAAAACTATACTTTTTAATATAAAAAAACTATATCCCTCAAAAAACTATATGAGGGATAGCACATCATTGTAAATAATACCAGGAAGTTACAATCAGCCAAATCTAGAATCTTCAGCAAATGTCATGGGGGGGAAAAAAAAAAAGAGAGGGTGAGATGTTATAGATGAAAAGAAACTTATAAAATATATCAGCCAAACACAGTGTGTGAATTTTGTTGGGATTCTGATTTAAATAAGCCATGTAAAATTTTTTTTGAGCTAATCAGAATAAAATGAGTAGGGATGATATTAAAGTAAAATTATAAATTGTGTTGGTTATGAAAGGGACACTGTTGTTATTTTAAATGTTCTTATTTGTTAGAGATATATTCTGAAGTATTTGTGGATAAAATGATATAAAGTATAATATTTGTTCTGGAAAAAAAAAGTTTGGCAAGTGAATATGTGAAACTAAGAGGAGAGAATGTTGTTAATTCTTAATGCTGCCTGATGAGTCTATGGAGGTGGATCATTCTTTCAACTTTTGGGTATATATGAGAAGTCCCAGGAAAAACAGCTTTGAAACTGTTCCCCCCCCCCCCCCCCCCCCCGCAAAAGGGGAAAGGACATGCTAGATGCTCTTTCTCCCATTATCTCCATATACAAGACCATCACTCTTATTTAGAAACTAGTGGCCCAGTGCATGAAATTTGTGCATGGGGGGGGGGGTGTCCGTCAGCTTGGCCTGCACCCTCTCCAATCTGGGACCCCTCGGGGAATGTCCAACTGCCAGTTTAGGCCCTATCCCACAGGGCAGCCAGACATCCCTCTCGCAATCCGGGACCACTGGCTCCTAACCTCTCACCTGCCTGCCTGCCTGATCGCCCCTAACTACTCTGCCTGCCGGCCTGCTCGCCCCCCAACTGACCCCGCTTGCTGGCCTGTCGCCCCCAACTGCCCCCCCCACCGGCCTGATTGCCCCAAACTGTCCCCCAACCAGCCACCAGCCTGCTCACCCCCAACTACCCCCCCTGCCAGCCTGCTTGCCCCCAACTGCTCCCCCTGCCAGCCTGCTTGCCCCCAACTGCCCTCTCCTCCTGGCCTGATTGCCCTTAACCACCTCTGCCTCGGCCCCACCACCATGGCTTTGTTTGGAAGGACATCCGGAAGGTCTCCTGGAAAGTCACCTGGTCTAATTAGCATATTACCCTTTTATTAGTATAGATAAAGAGGGGAAGACAGTTTTACTCATCTCCCCTTCCAAATGTTCAAGCAGAAATAGTTCCATTTCCCAAAGATCTCTTCCATAATTCCCAGATACTGCTTTTGCTCAATCTCTACTTAAAAACAAACAAACAAACAAACAAACAAACAAACAAACACTTTAATTTTCAAGTTAAATTTTGAAAGAAAAACCCCCAAACACTAACAGTACCCTAAATAACCAATCAACCCTCATAAAAGAATGTGAGGGGCCTTCAGCTCTTTGGTGTTCAATTCATTGCTCCTTTTGCTTAGAACATACATTTTTTAAGATTTTAATTTATTTTTAATTTATTGTTGATACTATTACAAATGTTCCCCATTTCCCCCCATTTCCCCACCTTCACCCATTCCCCCACCCCTCTGGCCATCATGAAAATCTCTACTTTAAATGGCCTTTAAGCGTTCTCTGAAATGACAAAAGTGTCCAGTAGTTATCAATTTAAAACTTTATTTTCTGCCTCATTCATTTTTTGGAGGTTATGTGTCCATCAAAATAAGTGGCCAATTATAGAAAGAATTGAATAGGTAATAATATGGACCATAATTTTTATATGGTGGCTGTCATAGTCAGTATTTAAAGGCTGAGCTGAAAGTTGAGTGACCATAATATTACTTTGAAAATTTCTATTGAACGCAACATTTTAAGGCATTTCCCACACAGGAGCAAATCTTCTATAAATGTTCAAATTTTTAGAATCCCTGTGGAGCTGGGATAATAGCCACTGCCTACAATGGATGAAGACTAAAAGCCAATCCTAAGTAAGTCGTACTTTGCCCTCTTGGGCTATTTTTAGCCTTAGTTTGCTCCTAGAGATAGAGGTGAATAACTTTGTCATTCATTTCTCCTTACTAAATGTGCATCTTGACCTTCTCTCTTATTTACTCACCAGATTGGCGTTTTGGGTTTCTAGTCCCTTTCAGATGTCCTGACCACCTTAAAAATTCTTAATAATTCAAGAACATCTCCTCAATAAAATACTATATACGTGTCTATATCACAGAGTATCTGGGAGCAGAATTCTGTGTTATTATAGAATGCCAGCTGAATGGAATCATGCAAAGTGGTTAGCTGTTCTTTTGTGGATTATTATTATTATTTTTTTTTGCAATCTTGTGGGAGTTTTGTAAAAATAGACGGGATATTTATGTGGTCCCCAAACTTCTGTGGCATGGTTTTATTTACTTGTGAATCAAAATTATGTCTAATAACTGTCATGTTACAATTTGAGGCAATTCTGTAGATTGACTTCATTTACGAACTGATGTTGATGACAGGAAATGGAAAATGATTTTTTCTGCACAGGACTAGGTCAATAGCATTGTACCTGAAAGCTAAGATTCTTAAGTCTTTTCCTTTTATTTGGAGGGGCTATTGCTCTTTCTCCCATTCTTGCTCTTCCTCTTTTTTTTAACAAAATATTTTTATTGATTTCAGAGAGGAAGGGAGAGGGAGAGAGAGATAGAAATGTCAAGGATGAGAGAGAATCATTGATCGGCTGCCTCCTGCACGCCCTCTACAAGGGATCAAGTCTGCAACATGGGCATGTGCTCTTGACCAGCATCGAACCTGGACCCTTCCGTGTGCAGGCCGAGGCTCTATCCACTGAGCCAAACTGGCTAGGGCTCTCCCATTCTCTCCATATACGAGACCAGGCCTATGTTTTAGGGGGCTTTGACATGGAAATAATCAAATAAAGTTATTTGCTTCCCCAAATGACTCAGTTTAGGAGTAGGGAGATGAAATGAAAGAATGATATATGGGGCTTGCTGAGCGTTTGAAGGAGAGAATGGCCAGAGTCTGCCTGGAGGGAAGGAGAGAGAAAGAGTTTCATAGGAGAAGTGATGTTTAAACTGAGTCTTAAAGGATATGCTAGATGCTAGACTGAAATTTGGATATGAACAAAGTTGGGGAAATCTGAAACGGTATAGTACATTCAGAGAACTGCAACTAGTTCAGTACTGTTGGAGGGTGTGTGTGTGTGTGCATGCAAATAAGAGTGCTGGTGGTTAGAGAAGTTATAAGAAGAACTGATGTTGGAGAAATAAGCAAAAGGTGAGATCATAGAGGGCTTTGTGTGTCAGACCAAGAAAATATAACTTTATTTTGTAGACGATGGGGTGTCGATCTGTTAATATTGCCGTATCCTTGGCATGGGCTTTCACCAATAGCCCAGCACCTTATGCAGTCTAAAGCCCAGGGTGGCCTTTGGAGAGCCCATAGTAATCAAAGCAAGAGATGGACTGTATATGCATTTGTGTCAATGTTCCCTTAAGGGGCTGAGGTAGCTCAGGTTTAGGCTTTTGAGAATGTTGGCACATTTTTTTTTTTCATATGGCTAAGAGTGTGGGCAGGACAACAATCTGGCATAGCTTATCCCAGGTTGAATTTGTTGCAGATATATAGCTTTCCAAGATGCCACTTAATTAGTGCTGCTAGAATAACTATGCTTGGATTCCATGCAAGAACTTGATATGTCATTGTAGAGCCCTTTTATCTTCTTTCTGTCTTCATGTTTCAATGAAATATCACCAGTATTTTTCTGTCATTTATTTTAAGCTATCTATTATATAACCCTGTTCATGATTTAAAATGGAGACTTCATTTGCTACTAGTTCCATTTGTAATTTGAGGTCTCTCATATCACAATTTAGTCTTTGATGTGTATAAAAAAGCATAAAGAGTTCAGGCATCAAATATTCCTGAAATAACAGTTCCAATTAGTTTTTTGATGAACCTCAGAGCAAACAATTAACTCATTGTCTTCAAGAGATCATGTTGATTCCAGTTTATGCTCCAATAGGAGATATTGCTCTAAACTTCTTCAGGGGGTTGAAACAGGAAGATATGGTTATGCAGTTCCCTCAGTTAATTGAGCAAATTGTCAGCTGCTTGGAGGGCTCAGGAACAATAAAATTCTGTCTGGGGAAAAAATCATGCAGGTAAAATTTTAACCATTTATATTAAGAATGACGTGGAAGCAGCTGCAGTTTTCTTTCACTAAAGTAATTCATTTTGCTCATCCTAACTAGGCTTGTAAATGCAGAAGGCACCTTGGGATATCCTGTCCTTTAAGCTAGTTAACCCTGAACCTATGCCTGGTTGCTGAAATTCCACTAACAAGAAGTCTTCACTGAGTGCTCTGCTTATCAACTGCTGCCTAGCACATGACTCTCAGACTTAGTGGCTTAAACCACTTTTTGTTTTGTCTTTGAGGGCCAGGAGTTCAGACGTGGCACAGTGGGAAAACCCATCTCTGTTCCCAGGGTCTAGGACAACTCAAATGGTTGGAGGCCAGAACAGCTTGGGGCTGCTAGGGCATCTTTCTCTTTATGTAGTCTCAGGACTTCTCCATGTGGTCTTCCCATGTGATCTCTCTAGCATTTGAGACTTAGAGTAGCAAGACTTCTAACACGGTGCCTCAGGGTTTTAGGAGTGAGTTTTAAGACACCAGGGTAGAAGTTTCAAGGCCTCTTATAACTTGGACTTGAAGTCATGTATTATCACGTTGTCGTATTTAGTTGTCCTCAGGGCCAGCCCCATTCACCATGGGAGGGGATTACACAAAGATGCAATACTGGGTGGTGTGGATCATTGGGTAAAGGAGTAGGGGGCATCTTGGAGGCTGGCTACCACACCGAGTCATTACCAACCTAGTAAGGCTCACTTCTTCAGTTCACTCTATTAACTCTTCTTAGAAACGAAGTTGAGCTAGTTTTCTTCCAGGCCCACCACATCTAGCCCCCTTCTCCTAGATGAATATTCTTTTCATGGGCAGCTGAAGAGACCTTAAACATTTCTATCTGATCATGACTCTTCATGTTTAAAGCCTTTCAGTGGATTATTATTGCTCTTAGGTTGAAGACTTTCATTCAACAAATACTTATTGAGTGCTTACTCTGTCCCAAGCAATATTCCAGGACCCAGGGACCACACAGTGTCTATAGATGTGTGTGTGTGTGTGTGTGTGTGTGTGTGTGTGTGTGTGTGTGTGACAAAGTAAATAAGTACAAATATTTACTGTGATGTATTAGAGATAAAAATAATAAACCAGGTAAAGGAAAAGGAAGGGCGGGTTGCAATTTTAAACAGGCTAGTAAGTCATTTGAGCAAAGACTTAAACTGAGTGTGTAAGCAATGCAAATATTTGAAGGATGATAATAAGGGCAGATGAAATAGCCAGTGCAAAGGTCCTGAGAGGGAATCATGTCTGCCTTTCAAGAAAAGCCAGGCTATTGTGTCTGGGGCATGCAGAATGAGGATGAGAGTAATGAAGACAAAGTCAGAGACTTAAGCAGACCAGACCATGTAGGAACCTTTTAGGCCATAGAGAGGACTTGGATTTTCACTCTGAATGAGATGGGGAGCCTTTGGAGACTTTGGGAAGAGCAGTGATGTGGTATGAGTCATGTTTCAAAAGGATCGTTCCTGGGGGGCAAAGGCAGAAATAGGAAGACAATTTACATGACTATTATAATAATGTAGGAGAGAGGAAATGGTGACTTGGGCCAGGATGCTATAATGAACATGATGAGAAGTGGTCCAGTAAAAGATATATTTTGAAGATAGAATGAGTAAGTTTTGTTGATGAATTCAGTGTAGAGTATGAAAGAAAGGGAGAAGTCACAGATGATGTCAAACAACTAAAAGGATAGAGTTGCAATTTACTGAGATGGAAGAATCTACAGGTAGAACAGATATAGGGATGTGTTTAATTTAAGCATGTTAAAAAACACACAAAACTTCAGTATGACCTTCAAGGACATATTTACCCTACCACATTCTGACTCCTGACTCCATACCTCCAAGCTATAATCCTGCTGATCTTCTCACATTTCCTTGCGACCCAGGCCTCCTTAGGGTCTTTCACTTATTTGCCCTCTGTCTGGGATATCCTCCCTCATCCCCCTCAGCTAATTACTCCCTAGTCCTACAAGGTTCAGCTTAACTATTACCTGCTCAAAGAAGCCTTCCAGATCCCTCTAACTAGCTTTATGTTTCTACAACACCCTAAAATTATTGTTTCATGTCTGAGGTTACCTCTGCAAGAATGTATGCTACTTGGGGAGAGAAACCATTCTTGGCTACTCATCCCAGTATTCCCAATGCCTGCCTGGTGCCTAGTGCCTGGCATTACTCGATAATTGTTTTAATCATCCCCTATATTTATTCAAAGATGATAATATAATCGCCCTACAATTCTTTTTATTAAAAAAAGAAAGACTGACTGAAACTACTTCCTTAATACAGAATCTCCAGAAGGATAGAAATTGGGCTTATGGCTCTGTAAAACATCTCAAATGCCTGAGGATTCTTTTATACTATTAGCAGGGCCATATTGCATTCACACTGTATTCAGACTTGCCCAAAGATTTTCTTCGTTCAAAAACCCACTAAAGCGTTCAGTGGCATATCAGTGAGAAAGGGGAGGGTGTCATTGGTATTTCCCATGCTTTGGACTACCATTTTCCAAAGTCTTACACTTTCCCGTGTATGGCAGCACTTACGTCATATTTCTGAAGAGCTTATGCTGTTTCAATGAGGAGGGATGCTGATTCACTGCGAGTGAAATGCCATTTCAATTCTTTGCTACCTTTCATGGAGAGTATTTGTGAAGAGACTTTTCAGCACAGAAGGTGAGACGGCAAACGGAAGTATCTGAGAGATGGAAGGCAGTTTATTCCGGGCGTATATTTAGTAGCCTACGCTCCAGTTGTACTGATGATAGATACACATGGAGAAATATGCAGAACCATAGAGGAGGAGTAAAGGTGTAATGAGGCAGAACATCCTGGGGGAGACGCTGCATTAGGGTGAAGCTTTATATGTTTAGTTACTTACCGTTTAGATTTAATTATTATCAATGGATACATTTATCTTTATGAAATATAATATACTGCAATTTTCTGGGACTAGCAAGTGAAATATCTGGGGACATACTTTTGTCTTGAAAACCTCTCTAGAAATCTTCATGGATATTTTCAATTAATACTGTGGCATTAGCCAGGAATCAATCCTCCTGCGGAGATGAGCTGCAGGCAGGGTCCTCTTTGCTGCTCCAGAAAGTGGGGCTGTGGCAGCAGGGCCTGTTCGCAGGAAAACATGAAGTGGGCAGGGATTGTCACTGGCGTCTCCTCCGCTGCCCAGGCACTTTGAGGACAAACCCCTTCCTAATGTTTTTCTGATTCCTGTCCTCCTCCAACCTGAGCTTGCCAGAGATAGTAACATCTGATCTCCAGTTTTGTAATCAAAGACTCTATTTTTGTAAAGGGTGTTGGCAACATCACAGATCATTAATGAAGGATATTTTGGGGGTGGAAAATGGCCCCTCAAACACTACAGAAATCCTACAATGCAGGCAAGTTTCTGCATAAATTAAGGTAGGTCCAAGGGACAGTTCATCTCTCATCTTTCCAATTTTCCATTGTGCCTGTCACTCAACTTCTGATTTCTCTATACTTGGCTTCCTCCACCTATCAGCACTCCCCTTAACTTTCTCTTCAGTGAGAGTCAATGCAAGGATAACTTGTGGAGGTAAAATTGTCCCTTTTGGATGTATTCGCCAAAGTTCTTTTGGTGGAAGGTGACTGAAACTCCCAACTTAAACTAATTTAAAAACTGACCTTATTGGTTCATTGGAAAAGAAAGTCCAAAGGATGAAGGCATAGCTGCAGGCATCCGGAGTTTCAGATAACGGGGTCAGTGCTGCCTTCAGGTTCCAGCTCTGCACAGCATCATTCTCAAACACGGCTTGCTGTCTCAGAACAGGAGAGGCTCCCTCGTGCCCTCCCAGGGTCTGTACCCAAAAAGATCTTGCCATCTGGGGAAATAGAATATTTTGATTAACCAGCTTGGGTCACATGGGTGGGGCAGTCCCCCAGAGAAAGAAATTCAGAGCCAACCGTGTATTGGTGGTGTCTCCAGGCTGAATTCCACATGCTGCGTAAAGTCCGCTCCGCTGGGGAGGAATTTTTACACATCAGGCTGTATTTCAGTTCATCACCACACAGTGGTTTTTTTCCACCCAGTTGCCTAACTCTGAGGCTCCCAAGGGCAGAACAGGGACAGATAGGTGGATGTTTCAGGGAATGAATTTCAGATACAAATAAAGAAGAACCCCTATGTTCATTGAAGCATTATACATGGTAGCCAAGACATGGGAACAACCTGAGTGTCCTTCAATGGATGATTGGATAAAGAAGATGTCACACACACACACACACACACACACACACACACACACACACACACAATGAAATGCTACTCAGCCATAAGAAATTATTTCCATTTGCCATTTATGACAACATGGATGGAGCTTGGGAGTATCCTGAGAAGTGAAACAAGAAAAAGAACAAGAACCATATGATTTCACTCATATGAGGATATAAAACAGAAGGCAATAAACCAAACCAACAAACTCATAGACACAGACAGCAGAATGGTGGTTACCAGAGGGGAAAGGGGGTCAAATATATATTGACGGAAAGAGACTAGACTCTGGGTAGTGAACTCACAATGCAGTATACAGAGGATGTATTATAGAACAGTACACTTGAAACTTACATGTTATTAACTAAGGTTATCCTAATAAATTTAATTTAAAAAGCCAAACAAGCAATTGAATCTGAGTGGATGTGAAGGGGCTGCCTACTCCATAACCGCCTGGTTCCAAAGGAATTTGAGGTTGCTCCAACAGTGCCTTCTGTCAGCTGAATGCTGGTACTTAAAACTGAGCACGGGAAAGACCTATTGATGGAAGGTTGGTTTCTGTACAGCAAGGCTTATTAGGTTAAACCCCATTGGGTTCTGTATCACCTTAAACTAATGGGAGTTAATTAGTGTACCTAGAAAGGTACCAAGGGGTTATCTTCAAACCTTGCTTCAAAGTATTTCCAATATAGATGAAACTGGTCAATTTATGAGGGAAAAGGAAGATGACATTATATCACCAAAGAGGAGAAGGCTATGACTGGCCTTGGCATTTCAAAGGGCTAATTTGTCCTCTCACTTTGAGGAAATGCATCTGGGAACAGAAAACTGAAACCCCTATTAGTCAGAAGTTACAAATCTGCAGATTTAATTAGAACAACATTTCAGAATCTAACCTGTCTTGAAGAAGAGGGGCTTCCGTGTGATCTAAACCATCTTATTTAGGTAATATCCTTTGGAATTATTTCTATATACAGGGTGGGGAAAAGTTGGTTTACAGTTGTGAGTATATGAAAGAGTTTATTTTTGTGTTACTATTTATTAATTATTGAATTATTTTCCATACAAACGACTACAACCTACTTTGCCCCACCCTGTAATTGGAAATGACATAGGAAATACAATTTTTGAAATACCAAAGAGTTCAAACTTTTTTTTGCTTGGTTATAGGATGTGAAGGGAAAAACATCATCTGTACTTTGTATTGTGTGTTCACCAGTCCAAGTCAAGTCTCCTTCCATCACCATTTATCCCTGCTTTCCCCTCTTCAACCTCCCATACCCCCCTTTCCCTCTGGTAATCACCATACTGATACTGTGTCTATGAGGTTTTGTGGGTTGTAGTCTTTTTGTGACTTTCTCTCATCTCTTACTTCTGTCTTTGATATTCTTTATGTGACTAGCAGACATTGGGTTGTGTTCAACATTGTCATAGAGATATTTGTTACATGTCAAAAGGTCCCTGATAGTCAGTTCTGTCCAAAACGTCCATGGCGACACAGCTCCCCATGCCCAGGCTTCTCCACCAGGTCTCGACACAAGTTCTATTTTTGTAAAGGGACTTCAGGTAGTTTCTCCGGTCTCTCCTCTGTAGATTGTTGCTTCCAGTATTACTTCTTTTGATTGAGAGTGTTTGACACAGGGCAAAAGCAGATAACTGTTCTTTTAGGCTCAAAGGCACAGGAAGGGAATGTCCATCTTTGGTGCCCTTGCTTTATAAAATGTGATTGGTTTTTAAATTGGATTTCCTTACGTGTGAGTAGAAGCCTGAAAATTCATAAGGAAAAATATTACTTTACATTCATTATGAATTAGATACAATTTAACCCAATTATTAATTCCAAACCAACAAAGTTTAGATCACTGAGATTTCCCTGGGAAATTGGGATATCTCAGATTTTTGCCTGGAGGCTTCTATTAGCCTGTGTTAGGGTCCCTTCCTGTTAGAGTGCCCACTGCTCTAATGGAATCTTTGCTGGACTTCTGAGATGCACAGGTGGTCAGAGGCTGCGCAGTAAAGTGGCTGAGAGCCAGTCTCTGCAGCAGATGCCTGTGCTTGAACCCTGCTTCTCTATACAGCAACTGTGTGTTTGAATGGCAGAAGCTCTTTGCTTCAGTTTTCAAAGTGTAAATAAGAATAACTATAACAGTAACTACCTCATCAGGTTTTGTTTTGTTTTTTTTTGAGGACTTAAGTGGCTTTAAAACTTGTAAAGAGTTTAAAATAGTACCTGGCTTATAGCAATCTCTTATAACTATTGCTAGTCTGTACCAGTCCATTCATTTTATTTTACAGAGGGAATTTCCCTTTGCAATAATTTAGATAGGTGGTTTTCAAATTTGGTCTTATGTCAGGATCATCTGGAAGGCTTGTTAAAACCTCACCTTCAGAGTTTCTAATTCAGTAGGTCAGGCGTGAGGTTGGAGGGGAGATGTGAGAATTTGCATTTCTAACAAGTTCCTGGTGAACACTGACATTACTCGTTAGGATCACACATGTAAGATTCTCATGCAAGAGCAGAGGAAGGCGAGGTTGTCACTGGGGCCCAGTCAACTGTGCGGGGCCTTCATGACATTCAGAGAACTGAGGGCACAGTTAGAGAGAACAGCCACATGAGCTGGGCGGAAGGAATGGCACAGTTCAGTGGGCACCTCAGGCTTTGGAGTCAGGACGGGGGAGTCTAATCACTACCAAACACAGCAAACAGCTGAGTGAGCAGGTTGGACACATCAGTGCCTGCAATTGAGCACAGTCAGGGAAGACAGCCTGACAAGTAACATGTTTCTTCTTAGTTATGTTTTTCTCACATTCTCTCCTGCCCCCAAACAGGATGCATCTTACAATGCAATGTAAACGACTTACCCCTCTCAAAAAGTGTTATTGTATTGATAATGGCTTCTTAAAATCACTCCTATCTTAGAATTGAAGAAATAATAAAGAAAAATTCTGGGAACAAATTTAATCCTTTAGATTGTATTTTATTTACAAAACCTCTTCTTGAACTCCTCTTCTTCCCTCTCTTTAATTTGATTGCCATTCATTTGTGCCTTAGACAATGATATTACTTTTCTTTTAAAAATATTTTTATTGATTTCAGAGAGGAATGAAGAGGGAGAAAGAGATAGAAACATCAATGTTGACAGAGAATCATTGATCAGCTGCTTCCTGCACACCCCCTACTGGGGATCAAGCTCACAACCTTAGGCATGTGCCCTGACCAGGGGACTGGAACCATGACCTTCTGGTTCCTGGTTGACGATCAACCACTGAACCACACTGGCCTGACGGTACTGCTTTTCTTAACAGTGAATTTTCTTTAGTTTGAGGGCAGGAACAGCTCTCTTAAAGCTCCAAGGTTCACCATGACATTCCTTGTTTGATGCCATGGAAAGTCACAAAATTAACAGGGTAAGGAAAGTTTGTATAGCTCTGGAGCAATTTGTTAGGACTGAAGCACGAAGCAGAAATATCATCTTTTCTTATCAATATTAATGTTGCAAGGTTGAAAAGAAGAAAGGCTTGTTGGGATTTCTAAACTGAATAGATATGGGAGGCAGAGAGGAAATTTGTTTATGCCGCTCCAAGTGTCGTCTATACGAATGATCTTGTACAGGTGAGAAATACTTTTAGATCAACAGATAGCATATTTCCATGGGTATGTTTCTAAACCTTTTGGCAATATATTTGATAAATATCGTTTATTATTAAGAAGCTTCAGATATCTTCTCTGGATGACGCAAAGCCCCACCGTTCATTTTTCCTTCTTGTTTTTCATGTCAGATCCCTCTAACGTAACAGAAACACAAACATGAATGCACCAAGGAAAATAGCAACCCATGACTTGGAGCCATTTCTTCCATTTGAAGACATTAATGCAACAAAAAGATTACTTGATTAAGTGTTAGTGAAATAGTAGCATTTTGCATTAATGATACACCATAGAATAAATATTTGTACTATATATTTTTCTGTCTACCTACCTACCTATTTAAACTTGTGCCAACATTTGTCCTTTTGTGTGATGGTGATGGTAATAAGATGCTGTGGTGGAAACATTCCCCCCATGCACCAGTGAACTATAGTATACTTTTCTGAGCAATAGTAAAAATAATACTGCTTTGTTTTTTGTTGGGGGATTTCTTTTCAATATAATTAGAGATTTTAGAACTTGGTAAAATAAGGGTTTTTCAACGATGTTGAAATGACATTTGTGCTGCTTGGCATTATCAAACCACGCAGAGACCACCAAACGCTGTTGCTTAGTGCCTCATTAACACTCCTGGAAATGACTTGGAGAACACAGAAGGTTCCACGTGAGTAAATGTGAAATGGCAATATAAAGTTGGCATGGAGGCTGTTCCCTGGCTGTGCTAATCCCTGCGCCTTTTGGATCTGCCATGCCCAGGCAGAGCAGCCTTCCCTGCCTCTGAGGAAGCCCTCAAGAGAGAGACTCAGATCCTGGCAGGGGATAGTCACCTAGTGGTGTGGGTGGGCACCTACTGCATCTACTGCACCCACTCAACTTGTGAGTCTCCTTTCCTTATTGCTGTTGGTCTGAGGAACACACTGATTTTCATAACCTCATCGGAAGTTACTTCCCCTATCTCAGGTTTCTACCACTGCGGGACAAATTACCACGAGTTTACTTGCTTAAAACTGCACTCATTTAACTGCTCATAGTGCTGTAGTTCTGCCAACACCTGGGTGGGCTCAGCTGGGTTTCTATGCTCAGGGTATCTATCACAAGGCTGACAGGGTCATTTTCAGCATTCTACCACACTGATAAAAGCTCTTCCCTATGAAACCTCCTTTTCCATCTTTCCCTGCTCCCTTTGCCATTAAACCCCAAATTCCTAGTGTACTCTTTTTTTTTTTTTTTATCAGAGCATATAGGACTCATTATTGCACTAATTATTATTCTGGAAGGCAAGCTTTGGAATCCTGTAGTGAGGGTTCGAATATGATTTTGTGCTGTAAGACTTGGAGCTAATTGCTAACCTCTTTAAATTTTAATTTTTCTTAATTCTGAAAACAACATTGCTGGATTGTTGTGAAATTTAAAGGAGATATTGTATGTTAGCCACCTAGTATAGCATTTGACATAATATAGGGGCCCTCCCTAAATGGTAGTTTTTCTTTTTCATATGCTTATCTGTTTACTCTTTCTTTACCATAAACTGTAGACAGGTGGGTTATGTTTTATGCAGAGCTTTAGTGTAGTCCCTGTGTTTCTTTGAGGATTTCAGTGTTTGTTAAATGACTGAGTACGTTATATCCTTCCCTATTTCCTTATCTAACAAGTGAGAGTATAAATATATTTTTTCTATTTTCAGAGTTGGTTGGTAAAAACATATAGGGCAGTTGGTAGGAGTGCACTTTGCTAAATATAAAACAATACATTGAAGACATGGGGTGTGCTTGACGCACTCGATTGTTGATAAGGGCAGGGAATGCGAAGGCATCTCAGTTTGTTAGTGATTCTCATGCAGCCATTCCTTTCCGTTACCTTTCCAGTGTGGGGAGTAGGTTCTAAGCCACCAACTTGCTATAACAGAGTTTCCTACCTAATTAGGATGCATTCTTTTGCAGGCGAGGATTATGAAGATCAAAACACGTGATACATAAATTCATGTATTTTCAATTGATTAAAAACTCTTGAGAGTATAAAATGCAACAGAAGATATAACCAAGAGGATATACAAGTAAAGGAATAAAGGTGTTATGTTTTTATAAGGAGTGAAGGGTTTAAATAAAAACAAATTAGGAACATAGTTTAATATTAGGGGATACAGGAGATTGTACATGAGAATTTGACCTAGAGTAATTTACTGACAAGTTGGAGAGACTTTTGTTTGAAAGGGTTTTAAATGAAGATGTTAATACTGGTGGAAGTGGTTACTACATAAATATCCATAGACCTAACTGGTTCAGTGCCACATTAATTTAGTCAAACTACCTGTCAATTAGATTCATTTTAATGAATGGCCCACCATTAAAATAATTCTCTATTAATTGAGAATATTAAATAGTAGGATGTTATTAAGCAATTCTTCATTAAGACTAAATGGTGGAAACAATTTTGTGTGCTAATTCAGGCCAGGATTTTATTGTGCAAAAGCATCATCATTAGATCATTCCCCATTATAATATTTTCCCAGCATTCCATGGATCACCTCATGGTCTGTCTGGAAAATTCAAGCACAATTTCTGTGTTTCCTGGGCAGCAGCACAGACACATACTCACCAAGTGTCCTAGAGATTTGTGAGATTATTTCTAAACAGAAGTTCTGAGAGGCAGTGTGACAGGCCTATCAGATTTCAAAACTGTCTGAGTTTATTTCTCTCATGAGGGGTTTAGATATTCACATTAGGCTACTGAGGGACATGGAATCGATCCTGTTCTGCAAAGCATAGTATTTGAGCATAGTAATCGTGAAAGATATTTTGGTATGAAAAGTGCTCAGCTATTCAGGTATACCATATTTTACTCTTTAAAAAGTGAATGAGTATTTCTTTGAAACCCACAGAATGAATATCAATTTTTCTAGAGGGATTAGTGGAGAACAAATGTGGTTAGTTCCCTCACATTCACAGGATAAGGAAAGAGCTTTTAAAAAAGTGACAGATAATGCCTTTCATGGGGACAACTTTCCTATTTTTGTTACATTGAAACTTTGGTTTAAATCTCTCTAATTGGGGTTTCCTGCCATTTGGAGTTAATGTCTTAAATCCTTGAGTTATGCAACCCCATTAACTAATAAGAGATGTGGAAGTAACTCATCCCACACACTGAAGAGAATTCTTTTTTCTTCATTGTATTCTATGTTCAGTAGCTGGTTCAGAATTCTTTTTTGAAATAAGGAGTTATTAAAAGTGTGTGTTTAATTTACTCTCAGTTGAAATTTTTCAGAAGGGGAGAGAATTTATAATGGTAAACTATGATTGACTAATTCATATTCTTCTTTTTTCAAGAACCTTAGGTGGGTTAGACCAGCTGATTGTATTTCTTTAAAAAATGTTTTACAGTTTTCTTTCTTAAAAAAAAAAGATTTCTTTATTGATTTTTAGAGAGAAACATCAATGTGAGAGTGAAACATCGATTGGCTGCCTCCTGCAGCTCCCCTACCAGGTATCAAGCCCCCAACCCGGACATGTGCCCTTTCGGTGCATGGCATGATGCCCAACCAACTGAGCCACACTAGCCAGGGCTGATTGTATTTCTTATGTCATCATACACCATTACGATCAATCCATGCAAATTTTGTCATGTCTTTTATTGTTTTAAAAATGATTAATTTTATCCTCAGTCTATCCTCAAATAATTTAATCTTACCCACAAGCCTCCAGCATTTACTTAGATGTTTGTGTATGCTGTTGAAAAATTTGTGTTGGTTTTTGTGTGTTGTAATGTGCACAATTATATATTATATACAGTTACATTGGTATGTAAGTTTCATTGTATTTCACTCAACATTAATATTGAGCTTTACCCATGTTGCTATATACTAGTATTACTTCTGACTATTGTATACTTTTCCATTGTGCATATTTTATTTTTTAATTCCAAATTAATGGACTTCCAGCTCTTTTGCTACTGCAAATAACACTGCATAAATGTTCTCACACATAGGCCTATATATTTATTCCACAGAATAACCACGTATGAACTCTCTGTTCTGACTTAATATGGACTTCATATTGCCCTATTGTTTCATTTTTATTTTGCTTAGAGTAAATTCATTTTTCCAATTATTCATTTGTTTGGCTTTTTTAGTACATTGGAATTTTGGTTTGCGGCTACCACTTGAGTTCTATTAATTTTCTCTCTCTGCACTCACACTTCCTACCTAGCAATTTTTCAGCTACCCTCAGGTCTTATTTTGAGTGTTCTGTCTCACTCTGATCATTAGGATCACTGAGCCGTGGACATGGGACTGAGGTCCTGGTTGGGAAGCTGATATTGCTTCTTCCCACGTGCAGACATCCTCAGGCAGCAGTCTCAGCTCACCTTATTTCAGCTCCGTTCAGAGGGGCAGCCCACTCCAGTTCTGGTTTTAAGCAGTCGGCCTGGCTTAGACTTCTGTCATCTCAGGTGCTGTGGCTCCCCATTATTGATCATGCTGGTCTTTACTGGCTGCATACCATCCATGTTACACAGCATTTCTACCAGAAATACACAGTTATGAATTTTTCAACTTTTCCTTTTATCTGACTCATCTTTACTTGAGTACTTGACATGCCATTAAAAATATACACATACTGCTGGTCCTTGATGCTCTTGTTCCTTCAAAAAAAGTTTTTTTAAAATTGATGTTTTACTTCTTAGATAATCTTAGTTTCAAATGACATGAAGTTCAGAACTGGGTTGAAAGGTCCTGAAAATATGTCTGTTTAATTCATTTGCTTTGCTTCTGTAAAAATGTGATCTTTGTTCTTTGCACAAGTCTTCAGAGAATCATAGGCCATCTTTAAGGCACTCTGGTATCAGATCTGTTTGCTGTTTTAGTCCAAGATGTACCATGGAGTTCTAATTAAATGACTTTTTTGAATTCAAGAAATAGAAATGTACATGTATCTTTTTAGTTTGAAATTCGGTAGTCAAATATACCCCTCTTAGTAATGTTAATCACCACAATCTTTTAGATGTGACTACTGTGATCATACTGTAATTCCCCAATCAGCACACCCTCACTGAGCTCCCTCTCGGATTCTTCAATAAGTGAGCAGGTTCCTCCTCTATTGAAGAGAAGCCAGACGCTGGAGGTGGTTTTCACATTTTCCCAGGGCGAGCTTCCTTTAGTTGATTACAGATATCTATTTTTTCTTCTCTTTCTCCCAGGATTTAAAATACCTTTCTCTCAATCTTTGGAAGCATTGTTGAAGGGAGGGGAGAGGTCTCCCTCAATGAGATTTGAAAATAGCCCTTTAGATGTCAATTTTGACTGCTTTTAGAAAATTTCAAAGTGCTGGGCTGGTATTCATCCCAGCATACTTCACTATTTGTTTTTTAATCCTCACCCAAGGATATGTTTTTATTGATTTTAGAGAGAGGAAGAGAGAGAGAGAGAGAGAGAGAGAGAGAGAGAGAGAGAGAGAGAAACATTGATGTGATTGAGAAACATCTACTGGTTGCCTCCTGTGTGTGCCCTGACTAGGAATTAAATCCACAACCTTTTGGGGAATGGGATGATGCTCCAACTAATAGAGCCACCTGGTCAGGGCTATATATTTTTAAAGCCCTCTGATGTCAATTCTCAATTTTAAGTGTATAATTTGATGAGTTTTGATAGATTTTTAGGATTATGCAACCACCACCACACTCATAATATAGGGTGTGGCAAAGGTAGGTTTATAGTTGTGAGTTTGAGAAACACAATTTATTCTTGAATTATTATTTATTATTTCATATACAAACAACTATAAACCTACTTTTGTCCCACCCCTGTATATAGTTTCCACTTCCCTTTATGGAGATGGATTAAGCTCACGCTTTAGTGTTTATTGAGTTAAGTGGAACAACTATCTCTTCACCAGATATTGTCTTTAGTTGTAAAAGTATTTTGGAGCTACACACAGAAACACACACCCTCTTAAAACCTTTGTCCAGGTTTATAAGCAAATTGACGTCAACAGTTGGTTCATTCTGTTCTTAAAAAAAATGAGTCAAATTGGTTGTCTGGCTCAGCTAAATAAAAAATATGTAAAATAACATACATCTTCATCACATTTGTATTTTATATTAGAGAAAATGCATTCTGGATCATGAAGCCAAGTGGTGACTTTTATATGAATCTTGGCATCTGAAATGCTTCCTTTCCTGGAAACCTTGAGATGTAGGAGGAAATCAAAGTTACATGAGTGAATTTCCTGGCAGTTCCTATGATATTTATGGATGGAATGACTCCAAAGGGCTGCGTCTGCCACATTTTAAGTTTCCTTTAATCACAAAATAACCAAGTCCGTCAATGAGTGTTTTTTAAAGAGAGCTATACTATGTTCTAGGACATATTAAGCATAGCATGACGTTCATTCCTGTCCCGGTTGGCTCCGAGCCAACCTCCACCCTCACACCTGATACACAGGGCAGAGACCCTGTCTATTTATTTAGCAGTCTGACCCCACCCCCAACACAAGGTTAGGCTCCTTAGTAATGGCTAACACTTTAGTTCCTTCTTTCCAATTGTGCCCAACAAAGCCAGGCCAGGTATCTGTCTGCACCGAGCTGCGTCGCGAGGAGAGCCATGCCTACCGGTAGCTTGGAAGAGGAGGTGAGGTTGCCGGGCAGAACTCGGAGAAGTTATCTCAGAGCTGGCTGAGGGGCTCGTCTACTAACCTTGTCAACAAAAGGAAAACGGAGACGTTTTTTAGCCTAGAAAGGTGTTGATTTGTGATTTGCACTATCTCAGATAACTTCTTTTTAGTTCTGTCAGGATAAATGAGAAGAAAATATTACATGCTAAAACTTTGCTTTTTTTTTTTTTTAAGTGCTTGATGTAGTGGAAAGGTGTTGGTTCTCTCGCTAAGAATCAGTGTTAATTAGTGTTACCCTTACATCCTGTTTATGAATACGATCCACTTGTTTTGGTCCCTCTTTTCCGTAAATCACCTCCCAGAAATCAAAATAAGAAGTCTACAGGTGTCAATTCTGTTTTGCAACATTGAGCAGGCCGCGTACTAGCAGTGGCTCATGTTCACAAACGAATTGCTATCCAGCTTTGTTTTATTACTCATTTCTGAACTTGTGAAATGACATATGATTTTTTCCGGAATCCTGTGTACTGTGCATACAAGGGAACTGCCAACATGAAAACCCAATATGCCCACATGCCTCAGGCTGGCCCTTGGGAAGCATTCCAACCTGGTGCTGAACCCCGTGCTGTGATATACTGGGATGTCCGCTGAGCTGCATGCCTAGTAAACAAACACACATGTCATCTCTAAACAATAAATAAATCTGAGGTTGATAATATTTTTAATGAGAAATGTATTTTATTCAGCTTTTTCTCTTGTGACATTTACTAAGTTTATTATAGGAAAATAAATTTTTTTTTACCAAGGATTCTCAAATTCTGGTTCCTGACCAGCAACATCCACATCACCTGGAAACATGCGAGAAACTCAGATTATTGGGCCTATCCCGGAACCGCCGAGTAGTCTGAAACTCAGTAGGTTGGACCCAGCCATCTGTATTTTAAATAAGCCCTCTAATGTGATTCTGATGCCTGTTTAAGTTTGAGAACCACTGGCCTATACAATTTGGTGGTGCAGTAAATTTAACAGGAAAAAAGGTAATATTTTGTATACTTTAGTATTTTATGTACTTTCTGTATTTTAGGATTATGTATTTAGTATTTTACTACTTTAACATTTTATTTTAATACAACAAATTGATGGACTACTAGGACAGCATTCTTAAGGACATGCATATTAAGATGAGTTTTATTATAAAAACAGAGCCGATAAAATATCTATAAATAAAATATTTAGACATATTAATCTGGATAGTTTTTTTACAGGATGATGCTCCAACCAACTCAGCTACATTGGCTGGGGCATGAGGTATTTTTTAACTTAAAACAATTTTAAAAAGCATTTTAGTTTAGCCTATTTTATTTGATAAAAGATATAAGCATGTCTGTTATTTTGTATGGACACATTGTATACATGATTAATATGATTAATATATGATTAATAATTTCAATGCTTGGCCTATGCCAGATTTTATAAAAAATTTCTATTATTAACTTATTTCTTATAATTTTCTTTCTAAATAACTTTTGATCCTTCCCCATAATGACATTATGAATGTGGACCTGTACACCAAAAGGTTGCGGGTTTGATCCTCAGTCAGGGGGGCGTATGTAAAGGCAACCGATCCGTTGATGCTTCTCTCTCACATTGATATATCTCTCTCTCTCCTCCCCTCTCTGCTCCTCTCCATAAAATCAATAAGCATAACCTCAGGTGAAGATAAAAAAAATTTACATTCATCTCTAACAGTGGTCAGCAAACCGTGGCTCGCGAGCCACATGCGGCTCTTTGGCCCCTTGACTGTTCTACCGCCACTTCTTCAAAATAGACTCGCCCAGGCCAAAAACTGACTTCTGCGCATGGGCCACGAAGTTTCAATCGCACTGTACGTGCGCGCCCGCACGTGGTATTTTGTGGAAGAGCCACACTCAAGGGGCCAAAGAGCCGCATGTGGCTTGGGAGCCGCGGTTTGCTGACCACTGATCTATAACAACCTGAAGAGGTAGGAGAGTGCTGTAGTACACAGAAGAATACGTATAGGGAACGATTTAAGGCAGGTGGTCCATGCATGGAGAGTCTCATTTCCCTTTAATGGACTAAAAACCTATAGTAAAAGAAAAAGAAGCCAATATTTTGTTCATCAGTTTATTTTGTTCATTGGATTCCATATATGAGTGAGATCATGTGATACTTACCTTTCTTTGACTGGCTTATTTCACTTAGCATAATACTCTCCTGGTCCATCCATGCCTTTGTCCATTTTTAAAATCAGGTTATTAGATTTTTTTGCTTTTGAGTTGTAGGAGTTATTTACAGGTTCTGGATATTAAAGCCTTATCATATATATGATTTGCAAATATTTTCTCCCAATCCTTCTGTTGCCTTTTCACTCTGTTGATTATATCTTTTGATGAGCAAAAGTTTTTAAGTTTGATGTGGTCTCATTTATCTATTTACCTTTTGTTGCCTGTGCTGTTAGTGTCATAGCTAATAAATTATTGCCAGGTCCAATGTCATGAAGCTATTCTGTTATGTTTTCTGCTAACTACTGTAGTTTTAACTTTAAATTGTCATGCTCAGTAACTTTTATTTTTGGCAGGGGTGTAATTTTAACCACAATTTGTAACACTGTGGATGAAATAAAAGAAAACATTTATTTGATACAGTAGTCTGAAGAAAGCCACAGTTCTAAAATTTGTCCATTGTTGAGAAACAGTATAGCCTCACTGAACTATTCAGGTTTTTCTTTATAATAAAGGCATAATCCCTTTTTAAAACATTCCATCTGTTGAAAATATCTTTTCAAATTAGTAATAGACTTTGACATACTGTGTTTCAAACAAGGAGTATTTAAAAATATTTTTAATGAAAATATAAGACATCTATTTATAAAATGCCTGGCTTTGAGATTTTTTTCTCTGTTTATTCTGACCAAGTTACAATTGCTAAAATTTCATATTGGGAATGTGGTGCAATGAAAAAGATACAATCAGTGATTTTAGAACCAGCAATTTCCTGAGGAAAGGACTGGCTATTTGGCAATGAAGAGATGACATCTCAGAGTTTAACATTTGTCTCTAATTCCAGAAAAAAAAAAAAAAAAAAAAGATCAACAAACCACCGTTTGGAGAGCTTAAGTTTAACAAACGTGGTTTTATATTCAGTCCCTCTCCAAGCAAAATGTAGGTTCCAAGGTCCAAAGAATTGGTTTATGGAAAGCTCTTTTCAGAATGAAACACAGCCTAAGTAATTGCATGGGAGGTCTAATGGGATGAGACTGCAGTGATTTTCTATGAAACATGCCTACAGCAAATGGCTGGACGTACCCTCTCCCCTGAAAACATGGATGTCAAAGAAGTACTCTTATGTTTGGCTCTAAGATAGTGTCTCCTCTTAAAATAACAAATGTTGCAAAAAGAAAGCTTAGGAGGATGCTTTACACCTGTTGACAGTGAGCAATAGGCAGCCTGAACAACACTTAGTAATATTTTTATAACACAAGGTAAATAACTCCTAGTGAATTTTAATATATATATATATATATATACCTCCTCTCTCTTTTTACTGGGGAGAAAGGGAGTGGAGATATGTCAGAATTCACTGGGGGCAGGGGAAGGGCCGAGTGGCTGTCATTCACCTGATTCACAAGGAAAAGGGCCATGTCAGGGGCTGACAAAGGTAAAGATGGTGATGGAAGTCACTGTGATTTTCTGAATGGCAGGACAAAAGTGATTATATTCAGTACATTGATTCAACAATAACTGGTATTTAGGTGCTGGGAATTCATGAATGGGAAAAGAAAAACATCATCAAAAAGTGCCTCTTGTCATTGAATAGAGCGAGAGAGGGTGGTGAGGGACCAAAGATTTAATCAGTCTGTTGAGATAAGCACTACAATAAAGGAAAAAGCTGTGTAAGGGGGCTGTTACCTTAGATAGGGTGGTCCCAGAGGCCTCTGTAAAGAAATGACGTTTGGACAGAGACCGGACTGAAGTGAGGCAGCAAGCCCTGTGAATCTGAGGGAAGGGAGTTCTAGGCAAGGGAACCCCAAATGTGAGGGTTCTGAGGCAGGAGTGTCCTTCGAGGAATAGCAAGGAGGTCCGTGTGGTTGGAGCAGAGGGAGCCAGGGAGAGAGTACCAGGATTGAGGGCAGAGAGCCAGGCGTGGGTAGGATCACCCTGGTAAGACTTTTATTTCTCCCTAGGGGAGACAGGAGGGAGGGGGAGGAAGGGACACTGATACTGTTCTTATCCACATTTCTAGCAGTGTGTGTGTGTGTGTGTGTGTGTGTGTGTGTGTGTGTATAAATGTTTCTCCATTGGTTTGCTTTTAGTCAGTCTCAGAGTCTTGCTGGGACAGTCTTGTCATTTTATACTTGTTTCTTTGGGGGTAGAATTCACCGCACTCTTCACACCCTTATAGCTGGAAGCCCTGCCTCCACGACCTTTTAAACACTTGTTATACTGCCCCTTCCTACCTTACTAGGTAAGATGCGTTTCCCATTAAATTTGGGACTTTATTTTTTTTTTAATGCAAACATTAAAAAAGTGTTCCACATGGTGAATATTTCAGGTTAGTTGAACTGCCTTGGTCTCCTTAACAGAATGACACATAAATGTGATATTGAAGCATTGAAGGCTATGCATTTCCCCTAAGTGCTGCTCTGAGTTGTATCCCTCCTGTTTTGCTACATGGCATTTCTGTTGCCCATAGAAAGTGTTCCTATGTTTTCTTTCTGAGTTATCGTCTTGTTTTTGATTTCTACCTTAATCACACGCTGGTGAAGTGTGTGGTCAAATTTTGAAATATTTCATATGTACTTTAGAATAAAGGTTTATTCTTCAAAGTTAATCTTCTACATATGTTCGTATCAAACTTGTCAATTGTGCTATTTAAATTAAGGTTATCCTTCCTGATTATAATTCGCTTGTTTGCTCTAAAAGGAATGAGTGAAAACCTCCACTATGATTTCTCCTAATGTGTTTATCAGTTTTTGTTATATCTACTGTAAGGACATGCAATTAAGTATGCATGAGTAAATGGGACAGTTTCTGATTTTGTAGCAACCACCTTTAATTCTGGTTTTGCATGTTGTCTTAAAGCCTATTTTATGTGCTGTGTAGTATAGCTACATCATTTTGGAGGTTAATATTTGCCCAGTATATTACCATGAGTTTTCTATTAGTCTGTTTATTATTATTTTTTTCTTTCCTACAATCTTTTGGATTTTTTCTCATTCCATCTACTCACTATTTACTGTTTTTAATTTGCATATTCCATATGTATTCTTTTTTTATTAAAATAATTATATATCTATACATTTGCAATTCTGTATGTATTCTTGTAGTGTTTATCCCAGCTTGTATCATAGTTAACATGATCTAAAGTAATCAGTGTTACGCTCCTTCTGGATAACACCAGGGCTTTAGATCATTCTAAATGCTCCTAATTTACATGCTACTATATCCACCCATGACCATGCACGTCCCTAGAATCCAGGACTTAAATGTTGTATTCTGTCTTATTCTGAAGAATTGTGAAGCATATGTGGGATTTGTGGTGTTCTTACTTCTTTGCAACAGTTGCAGCAATTGGAATAGGAACCGTGAGCTTTAAAAGGGAACGAGGAGAAACCCATTCCAATCTCCCCACTGGTAGCACTCACACCCAATAAAAAACAGTACTACTCTGTTTAATGCTGATTGTTTATTAACCTGTCTTTCCCATTGGTTTCTTCCATTTTCCTCCCGGTCTCTCTTTATTCTCTCTTATAGGCACTCTCTCTACTCTTGATTTTTTTTAATGATACAGCTTTATATAAATGGGGTTCTACATAATAAACAAGATTTGAAACTTGTTTAAAAGTACTTGTTAACTGGTACAGATACTGCTTCTGTAATGATGATGATGATGATGATGACAATACTTTTAATTTTTGTTTTATTTTCCTTCTAAAGTGTTCCACGTGGTGATTATTTCAGGTTAGCTGAATTGTCTGGGTCTCCTTAACAGAATGACACATAAATGTGATATTGAAATGTACCTTTAAAGTAAACAGAGACTCAATTTCCAACTTATTGTCCCCCCTCCTCCTGCCCAGCCTTTACTGTTGATTACAGTTCTCATCTACTTCTGAAGATGTCCTCTGTTTCTGTCTCATGGGTGCTTCCAGCTCCTGAATTCTTCTTTCAAGTGTCCCCATAAAAAAATCACAATTTGAGGCATTGATTCTAAATACCACAGTCTTTCCCCCAGTCCAGCTGCCACCAAAAGCGTGTGTCCAGCTGCCACCAACAGTGCTTCTAAACGCCAGTCAGGGCACGCTAAGCAAAGTACATGGCATCTTTCTGGGCCTCATAATGACAGGTTAAAGCATCTATTGACAGTCAGCAAGGATGGAGGGTGAGACAAGTTTTACCTGCAAATGGGAAAGGTGCTTAGAAAAACAAGATGTGCTTCTGAGCCAGCTTTTGAAATTAATACACAAAATAGGAAGGTAGAGGCTAAAAAAGTCTTTAGAATATTACTTTCAAATTTGTCAATTTTTACCAAAATATAAAGAGAAAAGCTTTGCACATTTTGTTATTAAGTATGAGCTGATTTGGAAAGTATGATCTGAAATTGGAGATCTGACCACCTTTACCTATTTTTCTTACTCTTTTGTTCCCTCCTACTTACACATTTTTAAACCTCCCCCCCTCACCAAATTACTGTTTCTGTTAATTGAATCTGGTTACTAAAAATGGAGAGTGACATATCTTGTGTATTCAAAACTTGATCCACATCTTTGTGGCCAGGAGCATAACTAGGAAGTTAGGTATATTTTCAAAAGCCCTTGATGTCCTCAGCAATTAATAATAGTAATAATGATAATAATAATAATAATAATAATTAAAAAAACCAACAATGACATATATATAATGCTTACTATGTGTGAGTCACAGTATTATTTTATTTATTTTTCATTTTTTAGATACGTTTTTATTGATTTCAGAGAGAGGAAGAGGGATAAAGAGATAGAAACATCAATGATGAGAGAATCATTGATAAGCTGTCTCCTGAATTCCCCCTACTGGGGACTGAGCCACCAACCAAGGCATGTGCCCTGACTGGGAATCGAACCGTGACTTCCTCCTGGTTCATAGGCTAGAGTTCAACCATTGAGCCACACTCCTACATAGTTGTTTATAAATGCTCAATTTTACATATATTAACTTATTTCATACTTAACACAGTCTATATTACTGATGAGAAAGCCAAATTACAGAAAGGTTATGTTTTTTGCCTGTAGTTGAGTAGCAGATCCAGGGTTTGAGACAGATGATCTGGATCTCAGAGTTCAGGCTCTAACCCTCCATTTCACACTGCCTAACAAATTCTTTTATTGTTTTTTTTTTTTTTTTTATGGGAGGTACCAGAGTGTATCCTTCACTGAGAACCTGGCTGTGTCAAAAGGTCCACCACCCCAAATTAGGCTCTCACTGCTCCATTCCACACTGCTACGAGTCCCCCCACTTGTCCACACCTATATTCTCAGTCTCTGAATCCCAGAACTACTTTCTGCTTTTTGTAATTATTGGTGGGATAGAATCGATGTGAACAGTCTGTATTTTTGTTTAACTGTATCATGGATCTGTTTTATCTTCCTACTTAGAGTATAGCATTTGGAAGCTAGAGACTATGTCCTACTTTTCTATCTTGTCACCAATCCCTAGCAAATCCTATTTCCTAGGAACTCTTTATGTAATATATTGGCAGGTAAATGAGTGAGTAGTAATTGAACAAAAAGGATGGAAAGATTGCCTGAATATCTAGGAGAGAAGAGTTTAGCTTAAAAAGGAGGTAGGGATGGAAAAAGAAAAGAAAAGAAAGAAAGAAACCACCAGCTTTCAAGTGTAAGCATTTCTGACTAGGAAAAAGGTAGGATGAGTTAACTTGACAATCAGATCTCTTTCTAGTTGAGGGAGAGATAAGCGGGACTTGGATGCTCCTCTGTGACTGTTGTTTCTCTTGGGTAGATGCTGTGTCCTCATCTCCTCATCTCTGCAGTAAAGTCATGCTTTCTGTACGCAGGACGGCCAGCCGGACAGTGCGCTGCTGTCAGCCAGAGGCACCATGAAGATGAGAAGGATCTGTAAGGGGATGGCTACATTCTAAGGTCAAAATCACAAGGAAAATCGAAACCTCTTGGAAACAGCAGCCAATTAGGCATTTGCTGAGCTGTACCATCAACCCCCTTTGTTCCAAGAACATTCCTCCTCAGGCCTTGAAGTTATCTGGCAGAGTGGGGATCTTGGCAATATTAGCAGACAGGAGAATTTATTACGTTTTATTGGTATTTTTATCGTTGTACCAGATTAGATAAAGTGGAAGCTTGTTTTAATGAAAAAGATGAAAAATTGGAAAGCACCTGAAAGGTTCAAGCCAGGCTTGGGTGAATGACGAAACATTTTGCCAAACATAAAATTATGAGATTTTACAGAGAGTACATAAGATTTTAATTTGATGCACATTTTTGTGCCATTAATTTTAATAGTACACTTTAAATCCAATTGAAAGAAACATTTTTTTTTGCTTTAATCTAATATTCTCCTGCAAGTCACATTTATAGGCAGTATGGAAAAGTTTGCTTTCTCCAATAATGTTATGTGTTTCTCTCTCCAGACTTCCAGTTCAATTTCATTAGATTACTCTCTAAGCTATTTCTGAAGTAAGCAATTTTAAGCAAGTCTCCCTCCCATCCCAATTTTCTGGAAGACTGCTGTTTCAAGATAACCACAATTAATTCACTAATTTCCTTCATAGACTAATTAGGAGCTGTTATCAGATTAATCTGAAATTACCTGGAAAGAGTTCTTAGGATAGTTTTAACAAGCATGAGCTTTTGCCAAAGTAAAATGTTGCTTTGAATTATTTTTAACTTGCCTATCATGTAAAGATTCTAGCTGCAACTCCTACATAGTTGTTTATAATTGCTCACAAACTTAACAGCAAGTTGTTCTTTATAAAACATTTCATGAACATGTTTCTTTAAAGCCAGCTCACTGCATCCCTCACCAGTGAACATGTGTGTTCTCACCTGTTTGGCAGATCTATATCCACTTGAATGTAGATGCCTGAGACTGTCATTGATGGGCTTTGAGGTCATTTGCATAATTCTTCTGCTTTCATGCACACTGAACGATTTTTGATTATGTATAGGCTTTCTAAATAGATTTGCACTTATTTATGAGTGACCCTGGATATTGTGGTCCACTCTTTTTCATTGACACTTTGGTGGATGCAGAGGTCTTTTGTGAGTTTGCTTAATATGAGAGAATGGCGTTAGTCCTTTAGAAAATGATGAACTCTTGGTACAGTGACAAAATAATGATTTTAGACTTGAGAAACTGGATTGTACCAAGGAAATGGTGATATCTCCCTAAAGGAGCAGCTCATTTCACCAGGTGGCTCTGGAAATGCTACATGGATACAATTGGCTGGCCATGTGATTACGATGGACTGGCTTCCATAGCACGTCTGCAGTGGCTTCATTGACTCTCTCTCCCCCTAGCCTGTCAGATCGTGGAGAGAGGAGGGTCTCCTTGTTTGGCAACTCCCTTCCTGGGTAAAGCAGAGTGGAACTCAGTCTTGGTCCAGCTTCATGGAATAATTCTGCCATTCTATACACGGTTTAACTTTACTTTTGCCTCTGTCTGATCTAATTTTCAGAGATGAGACACATGCTGCCTACACTTTAACCCTGAACTTACCTGCTAAGTATTACCAAATATGACCTTAGTAGTTTATGTAATATCACCAAAAGCAAATGTGAATTACCTGAGTATTTGTTATATACAGAATGACATATGTAAAGTTACTACTTCACTCATTGGTCACACATCATGCCTACATAGACATCCTTTCTTCATGAAGTCTCACAAATGAATTCCTTCCCTTCTATTTCTATCAATATCTTCATAGAAAAGGTCTTCATTGGCTCATGGGCTTGCATCAGATGATTCCTTAAATGCATTTTGTATAGTCATAGAGCTTTGGCCTGGGAACCAGAAGACACAGACCATAAATATGTGTGAACATGAACAAGTCAGTCACCTCCCTGGACCTTAGTTTTTTAAAATAGAAAAACATGGGGATAGACTAGAATACTTCCAGAAGCCCTTGCTGCACTAAAGGGGAGCTGCTTTGTCAGTTCCCCTATCCCCACCTCCGCCCTAAAGAGTCCAATGGCTTTTTACTTTTTTTTTTTTTAGCTTAATCTGATATATTTTTTTTAATGAATCTTTATTGTTCAGATTACAATTGTTTCTCCTTTTTCCCCACATATCTCCCTACCACCCAGTTCCTACCTCCCCCTTCCCTTACCTCCCCCCCCACTGCTGTCCTTATCCATAGGTGTATGATTTTTGTCCAGTCTCTTCCCATACTCCCCACACAGACACCCCTTTCCCCCTGAGAATTATCAATCCACTCCCATTCTATGCCTGATTCTATTAAGTTCACCAGTTTATTCTGTTCCTCAGATTTTTAATTCACTTGACTTTTAGATTCACTTGTTGATAGATATGTATTTGTTGTTCATAATTTTTATCTTCTTCTTTTTCCTCTTTTTAAAGAATACCTTTCAGCATTTCATATAATGCTGGTTTGGTGGTGATGAACTCCTTTAGCTTTTTCTTATCTGTGAAGCTCTTTATCTGCCCTTCAATTCTGAATGATAACTTTGCTGGGTAGAGTAGTCTTGGTTGTAGGTTCCTGCTATTCATCACTTTGAATATTTCTTGCCACTCCCGTCTGGCCTGCATGGTTTCTGTTGAGAAATTAGCTGATAATCGTATGGGAGCTCCCTTGTAGGTAACTAACTGTTTTTCTCTTGCTGCTTGTAAGATTCTCTCTTTATCTTTTGCTCTTGGCATTTTAATTATGATGTGTCTTGGTGTGGTCCTCTTTGGATTCCTTTTGTTTGGGGTTCTGTGCGCTTCCTGGACTTGTAAGTCTATTTCTTTCATCAGGTGGGGGAAGTTTTCGTTCATTATTTCTTCAAATAGGTTTTCAGCATCTTGCTCTCTCTCTTCTTCTGGTACCCCCATAATTCTTATGTTGGTACGCTTGAAGTTGTCCCAGAGGCTTCTTACACTATCTTCAACTTTCTGAATTCTCTTCTCTTCATGCTTCTCTGGAGGAGTGTCCTTGGCCTCTTTGTATTCCAAATCTTTGAGTTGATTCTTGCAATCCTCTAGTCTGCTTTTGGGTCTCTGTATAATATTTTTTATCTCAGTCAGTGTATGTTTAATTTCTAGTTGGTCCTCATGGAATTTATCAGCCTTTTCCATGAAATTCTTGAAAAACCTTATAACCGTGGTTTTGAACTCTATGTCCAGTCGCTTGTTCTCCTCCATTTCTTTGGTTTGGGATCTGTTTCCTTGCCTTCTCATATTCTCTGCTTCCCTAAGTTGGTAGGGTAGTTTTGTGTACTAGGTGTCCTATTGGTTCAACGGGTCAGCCTCCCAGTTACTTGAGGTGGACACTCTTGGTGTACCCTTGTGTACTGTGTGTCCCCCAGCAGGAGCTACAGCAAGGGCTAGTTTTCTCCTCCTTTGCTTGGGCGGTTTTGGAGCAGTCTGACTGGAGCTGCAGTTGGTTAAGCTGCTCCAGAACAGGCCATTTATATGCAAAAGCCGCTGTGTGGAGCCGGGGCGGGTTTGTAGAATGTGCGGGGCGGGGCCTCAGGGCGGGGCCTCAGGGCTGGGTGGGGTCTCAGGGCGTCACTAGGCTGGGGCGTGGCCAACAGCGATGGCTGCCGTCAGCCGTCTCTGCCTTTCCACGTTTCCAAGTCCCTGCGCCCCTCGCTCCAGCGCAGTAAACAATGATTGCTGGGCGCACCACTGCAAAAAAGTCACTCTCACTTTCCGACCCGATGGCCGAGAGTCCAGCTTCTCCCCGTAGGTGCCTGGGTCCCCCGAGTGTCCCCAGAAACTGGATTTCAGAGTGATCGGGATCTTGTCTCCCTGCGGGTTGAAGAAAAGCCGCGCACCCAGCCGCCCGCCGCCGGCCCGATTCGCGTGCCTCCGTACCTCAGCTTTTCAGCGATTGTGCTCCTTTCTGTTCTTAGTTGTCAGTCTTCCACTCAGCCAGCTTTCCCGTGGTTCTGGGTGGTAGACGTTTTTGTCTTTTAGTTGTATTTTTGAAATTGTTGTGTGAGGCAGCAGATTAGTTGTTTAACTATGCCGCCATCTTGGTTCCTCTCTCGGCTTTTTACTTTTTATGGAAGAAACTTTAGGATCCTAGGCCTTTATATTCTGGGCAAAACTATTTTGATCTCATTTTACTGATGGTTTTACACACATGTTTTACATGATGGCTCTTCCCTCTTTGCTCCTGCTGCTCTTCCTACCTCTTGCCTCCTCTGTGCTTAACTGTGTCTCAGTCTTCCATCAACCTCTGAATCAGGCTCTATAACAGTAACACCCTCCATCATTTTCCAGGATCCACAGTGATTTGTCTTCTTAGAGTTCCCATTGGGCCTATATATGTGTTCCTGGAGAACCTTGTATTCTGCAAAATCATGCACTAAAAGTACCAGAACTCACAGGGAAAACAGATTGAGTGCAGATCACACAAAACCGTGCGACCATAGCACTAATGAAAACAAAAATAATCCTGATCTTAGCTATTGTAAATAGCACTGCTATGAACATAGGGGTGCATATATTCTTTCAAATTAGTGTCTTGGGTTTCTTTGGATACATTCCCAGAAGTGGGATCACTGGGTTAAAAGGCAGTTCTATTTTTAATTTTTTGAGGAAACTCCACAGTGGCTGCACCAAATCTGCATTCCCACCAACATTGCATGAGGGAGGTGGGTTGGGGGTCTGGATGAAATAATGTGAAGGGTTTAAGCAACCCCTGCCCCACATATATATATGACATATAGACAAAGACAACAGTGTGATGATAGCCAGAGGGAAAGGGGGTAGGGATAGGTGAAGGTGGGTAAAAGGGAGGGGGGGGGGGCAAATGGGGCCTTTGCTTTGGGTGATGGGCACACATTGTACTGTGCGGATGATGTTTTGTTGAGTTGTGCACTTGAAACCTTTATGGTTTTGTGAACCAATATCACTTCAATAAATTCAATTAAAAAAGAATAATCCTAATATTAGTTTTAGTAGAGTTTCAAAAGACCAGTTACATTCCTAAAAAATGAGAAATACTACAGTAAATGTAGGATTTTACCTAAAAAATACTTTAATAACAGGAGGGTGCAGGTAGATATAAGATGAGAGGGAGGCTGCTGAGGAAGGGAGATCAGAGCAATATGTACACTGATCTGGGAGAACCTGGAATAGCTCTTCTAAGGCGCATGACCTAATGGACAAATGTACAGTGACTTGCTGTCTGCAGCGGTATCAGTGTGTGAGTTCATCTGCTAATACTTGGTCACATATTATCAATGGGCTAAAAACAATGATGTGTCAACCAATGCAACTTCCATATTTATTCTGAGATCATCCATTTACTGATCCTGTATAAGCTATGTTGCATTATGGTACCAGACATTGTACCAACACAGATTATGCTCTTCTCCTTCTCCTTCTCCTTCTGTATTTTATGTGTTACCAGCAGATATTTAAATTATTTATTTTGTTTTGTTTATAATGATTTTAATAATAACAAAAAAGGGCTAAGGCATATGAAGAATTTCCCTGCGTGTTCAGCTTGCTAATTTGTCTTCTTTACAAACCATTTCTGAAAACAAGTACTTTCAGAATGGGAATCTCTTCAATCTCTTGTAGTAAGCTCTTTGAAGAGGAAGAGCACTGAGAACTGTTTAAATTCCCTGATGCTATTCCCTAGTTTTGACCTAGAGGGTGCTTAATATGTGCTTAATTAATGACTGATTGCCCCAAACACACACACAAGTCTAATTAGGAGTAAATAGTATTTAACGCAGTTACCTTTACACCATCATTCTAAATATTTCTCTTACCAGTCAGGGATAAAATTATGCAAATGATGAGCAAGCTTTGCATTCAGTAAATCATGGAAGAAAAAACTACACATTACGTCTTGCTGAATTCCTTGTTGTTGTTTTTTTTTTTTTTTTTTTTTCTCTCCCTTTCTTTTTTTTTTTTTTTAAATTTCTTTATTGATTAAGGTGTCACATATTTGTCCTCATCCCCCCATTCCCATCCCACCCCTCTCCCCACGCATGCCCCAATCCCCTGTTGAACTTAACCGTTGGATAGGCTTATATGCATGCATACAGGTCCTTTGGTTGAACTCTCCCCCTCCCCCCACCCTCCCCCTCCCCTCCCCTATCCTCCCTCTGAGGCCCGATAGTCCGATCGATGCCTCCTTGCTTCTGGTTCTGTTCTTGTTCCTCAGTCTATGTTGTTCATCATTTCCTCTAGATGAACGAGATCATATGTCACTAGATATATACTAATAAGAACTGAATGTGAGACGAGTAACAATATTTATGCTGACAGGCAAATGAATCAATCTGTAGCGAGCTTCCCCCTGGACCAACAGTTCTTTTGAGACCCAATTTCGATGTCCAGTAGTTCCTTATGTGTACATGTCAGCACTGACCCCTCAGCTCTGGATGGTGGACAAATGGTGGTAACGGAGGTCTGACTCCCTCTGGTTTGGTCTCGGCCGAACCCAGGGGCATGGCGTCACCCAGACTAAGGGGAACGTGGCCTCACCCATACCCAAGGGGCGCGTGGTCTCACCTGGGCCTGGGACCCAGCCTCACCCGGATGGATCCAGGGGCGCATGGCCTCACCCGGACCCAGGATCTGGCTTCACCCGTACCCAGGGACGCTTGGCCTCTCCCAGACCCAGGGGCACATGGCCTCACCCGGGCTTAGTTGCACAAGGCCTCACCTGGATCCAGGGACACATGGTCTCTCCCGGACCCAGGGACGCTTGGCCTCTCCCAGACCCAGGGCCACTTGGGCTCACCCGGGCCTAGGTGCACGAGGCCTCATCCGGATCCAGGGACGCATGGTCTCACCCGGACCCAGGGATGCTTGGCCTCTCCCAGACCCAGGGGCACGTGGCCTCACCCGGGCCTAGGTTCACGAGGCCTCACCCGGATCCAGGGACACATGGTCTCACCCAGACCCAGGAATGCTTGGCCACTCCCAGACCCAGGGCCACTTGGGCTCACCCGGGCCTAGGTGCACGAGGCCTCACCCAGATCCAGGGACACATGGTCTCACCTGGACCCCGGGACGCTTAGCCTCTCCCAGACCCAGGGGCACATGGCCTCACCTGGGCCTAGGTGCACGAGGCCTCATCCGGATCCAGGGACACATGGTCTCACCCGGACCCAGGGACGCTTGGCCTCTCCCAGACCCAGGGCCACTTGGGCTCACCCGGGCCTAGGTGCACGAGGCCTCATCCGGATCCAGGGACGCATGGTCTCACCCGGACCCAGGGACGCTTGGCCTCTCCCAGACCCAGGGCCACTTGGGCTCACCCGGGCCTAGGTGCACGAGGCCTCACCTGGATCCTGGGACACATGGTCTCACCCGGACCCAGGGATGCTTGGCCTCTCCCAGACCCAGGGCCACCTGGGCTCACCTGGGCCTAGGTGCACGAGGCCTCACCCGGATCCAGGGACACATGGTCCCACCCGGACCCAGGGACGCTTGGCCTCTCCCCGACCCAGGGCTACTTGGGCTCACCCGGGCCTAGGTGCACGAGGCCTCACCCGGATCCAGGGACACATGGTCTCACCCAGACCCAGGAACGTTTGGCCACTCCCAGACCCAGGGCCACTTGGGCTCACCCGGGCCTAGGTGCACGAGGCCTCACCCAGATCCAGGGACACATGGTCTCACCCGGACCCAGGGACGCTTGGCCTCTCCCAGACCCAGGGCCACTTGGGCTCACCCGGGCCTAGGTGCACGAGGCCTCATCCGGATCCAGGGACGCATGGTCTCACCCGGACCCAGGGATGCTTGGCCTCTCCCAGACCCAGGGCCACTTGGGCTCACCCGGGCCTAGGTGCACGAGGCCTCACCCGGATCCAGGGACACATGGTCTCACCCGGACCCAGGGACGCTTGGCCTCTCCCAGACCCAGGGCCACTTGGGCTCATCTGGGCCTAGGTGCACAAGGCCTCACCCGGATCCAGGGACACATGGTCTCGCCCGGACCCAGGGACGCTTGGCCTCTCCCAGACCCAGGGCCACTTGGGCTCACCCGGGCCTAGGTGCACGAGGCCTCATCCGGATCCAGGGACACATGGTCTCGCCCGGACCCAGGGACGCTTGGCCTCTCCCAGACCCAGGGCCACTTGGGCTCACCCGGGCCTAGATGCACGCGGCCTCACCCAGATCCAGGGACACCTGGTCTCGCCTGGACCCAGGGGTGTGTGGGCTCTCCCAGACTCAGGGGCGCTTGGCCTCGCCCGGGCACGGGATCCAGCGTCATCCGGGTCCAGGGGCACTTGGTCTCACCCGGACCCGGAGTCCGGCCTCACCTGGACCAAGGGGCATGTGGCCTCACCTAGACCCAGGGACTTGAGACCTCACTTATACCCAGGGGCGTGTGACCACACCCGAGCCCAGAGGCGCGCAACCCCGCCCGCACCCGGGTCTCAGCGGGGCCCCATCTTCCCGATCCCAATTCCTGCCGGTCAATCCCCCCTCAGCAATTCCCCTGGCCATCCTTCCAGAGCTCCAGTATGGCTGCTGCAGAACTCATCGGGCGGCGGCTCGGCGAAGCTCCGGTGCACCCGGTGCATGGCGGTGGGCCAGTCTGGCGTCGCTGCGTCGGCCCTTGGGTCTGCATCGGTGGCCGGTCGCCGAGCATGTGCACCTGGCCGCTTCTGGGGCGGGGAGATTCTTGACGGGCTCAGAGGTCAGCAAGCGCGGAGTCTCCCACCCCATGTCTCATAGGGGCTCGTCTGTCCGTGCTTGGCTGCCAGTGGAGCCGTCCCCTCAGCCGGAGACCGCCGGGGGAACTGCGCCGAGCACGTTCCAGGCCGCTGTTGTATCGCCTGAGCCATAGTTCTTTTGTGTCGCCTGAGCCGTAGTTCTTAAAGTGTGGTCTTTGGGTCACCGGCATCAGCATCATCCCACATACCCCTTTTATTCTAGTTGTAGAGCATCTACTCAGCCAGCCCTATGGTGGTCTTGGATGGTGTCTGCTCTGCTCTCTTGTCGTAGTCTCAAAGTTGTTGTGGTAGGCAACAATCAGGCTTCCGCCCTATGCCTCCATCTTGGTCCTCCTTTGTATAGTTAAGTCTTGATTGTTGTTGGTGTCACTGGGGGGGCTCTCTTTGTCTATAAAGGAAGAGTTGCTGTGCAGGAGACACGTTTATGGGCCGGGTCTTGGTGCAGCAAAGCTTTGGCGCTCACTGAATATTCCCGTTGAATGTGTCCCTTATGCACGTGGTTGAAATCTGGTGTCATCTCCCACAGACCACTAGATGCCCTCGTTTCTGGGTCTCCAATGGGGTGTAGATCAGCTACTGCCTTAGGCACTCAGCAAGGATTACAGCAAAAACTGTAGTTTCTTCCTCCTGTCTGAGTGGCCCTGGAGCAGTCCGACTAGAACAGCAGATCATCTGGTCCGCTGCCAGAGGGCAGGCTACCCAGATGCATAAGCCGTCGCTTGGGGCGCAGGTGTGCCTGCAAGACTTGCAGGGCGGGTCTTCAAAACGTGCGGGGCGGGTCCCAGGGCGGGGCGGGGTCTCAGGGCGCCAACAGGCCATGGTGCGGCGAGCCGCAATGCCTGTGAGTCTGGTCCTTCTGCCTTCCACGTATCTAAGTCCCCTCGTTCCGCACTCCAGCGCAGCAAACACTGATTGCTGGGCGCACCTCCGCAAAAGTCCCGCCTCTCCCCGCAGGCATCTGGGTCTCCCGGGGTTTGCCAGAAGATGGGTTTCAGGGTGATGGAGAGCTAATCTCCCTTAGGTTTGGAACAAAAGCCCCTTTCCCCCGCCACCAGCCAGACCCACGCACCTCCACACCTCATCCCCTCTGATTTCGCTGGGTGCGAGGCAACAGAACAGCCTTTAACCTCCGCCGCCATCTTTTTCAAACTTCTCAATTTGTGCTTCTTAATCCCTTCATTTCAGTCAACTCTACTGAAGTCTAGCGCCGCCGGGAGGTGCACAGAAAGGGCGCCAGGGCCTCCGTCCGGTGCGCGGTGCGTGCGTCCCGCGGAACCAGGCGCGCGAGGGCCGCGCGGCTGGGACGGGCGCTGGGCGGCCGCTGAGCTCCAGGCACCGCCATCGCCGCGTTCCGGACGTCGCCGCCGCGGCGTCCCCCCAATTTATACTTCTTAATCCCTTGAATTCAGTCAACTCTACTGAAGTCTAGCGCCGCCGGGAGGTGCACGGAGAGGGCGCCAGGCGCGCGGGGGCTGTGCGGCGGGGACGGGTGCTGGGAGGCCGCCGGGCTCCAGGCACCGCCATCGCCGCGTTCCGGACGTCGCCGCCGCGGCGTCCCCCCAATTTATACTTCTTAATCCCTTGAATTCAGTCAACTCTACTGAAGTCTAGCGCCGCCGGGAGGTGCACGGAGAGGGCGCCAGGCGCGCGGGGGGCTGCGCGGCGGGGACGGGTGCTGGGAGGCCGCCGGGCTCCGGGCGCCGCCGCTGCGGCGGCGTCCCCAGCGTCCCGGGCCGGGAGGCCTGCGGGGGCGGCGGAGTTGCGAAAGTGAGTGAGTTTCCCAGGGTTTCGCCCGGAATGGGGTTCAGTGCAATCGGAGCCGGCGCTCAGCGCACTCCGGAGCCTTTATCTCCTTCCTGCCAGTGAACTCCGGCCAGGTCATCAGCCGCCCCCTCCTCTCCGGTTCCATCCTCCCCGCAGGCGCGTGTGCTCGTGTCTCCGCCCGTTTCTCCATACCTCAGGCTTTTACGGCTTCCCCGACTGTCCCCGTGGCCTTCTCCTTCCCCCCAGCTGTGGGCATTTCAGTCCACCAAGTTTCCTGTGGTTCTGGACGATGTCCGTTCTGACCTCTAGTTGTATTTTTGAAATTGTTGTGCCCGGCTGCAGGTTAGGTGTTTAACCTATGCCGCCATCTTGGTTTCTCCTCCTTGTTGTTCTGGTTAGACAGGAGAGGTGTCTCCTGAGGGAAATCACCATGTCACCAGCCACTGTGGACCTGCAGGAAAATAAGCATTTCCATAATTCTACACTAAGAAAAGGAAAAGTGTAGATGGCAAAGGAGTGAATTAGCAGCTATTTAGAGTCATGTCTCTCTCCCACACGTGTGCGGGATCCAGCACGCTGGCCGGGCCTAACGGGCATATGGCGTTTGTGTGGGTAACTTCAATGAATGCGTGTCGGTGTCATCACGCACTTGCATGCGTGGTAAAATCCTCTGCTGACAGGTTCTGTGTGCTGCCAGTGAACATGGTGCTAAAACTGTATCACTCTGAAAATAATCCAAGTAAGAAAATATGATTCCTGTCTCCATACTCTGACAGGATGTTGACAAAGTGGTCCCTTAGGGTCTCTCACAAGCTATGTATAAATCAGCATCTTTTAAGTTGAGAAAAAAAGAGAAAACAGTACATACAAAACACATTCTTTTAGAATTCGGGGCGTTTTCGTTGTCCCTCAGATCCCACTTCAGCCAAAGAGAATTTGATGCCAGGGCAGGTGAAATTGTTAGCTTGTCTCCAGAGGAAGGGATATTGCTATAAGAAACTTAAAAATTATGCTATAGGGCTGTCAAGGAGGCTCTTTTCATGAGCAGGGATACTCATAAAAGGTGACACATTCTTTTTTTAAAGTGGGTAAAAAGGAGCAATTGAAGAGAAGTACATTTCTGGGAATACTTTGGGTTATGGAGCATGGAACCTCCGAGTTCCAAATATGGACTTGGTTTTACTGTGGCAATTAGCTTCCAGCAGGCAACATCTGTCATCTGCTAGACGTGACTAAAAATGTGACATCAATGACAAATACACTGAGAGTTGCAGTCCATGCCTGAGAGCTTGAGGTCTCGGTAGTTATCAATGTTACTAGCTGGTTCTCAGAAGAATGAATTTCAAAACCTACCAATTCTTGGTCCTCTTATTAGGCTATTTTTCTCTTGTGCTTTATAAATTTTAGGCAGTATTATCTCTTTAGATTGTGAAGGATATGACAAGTACTTGTTGCTGTTTGATTCAATGTTCACTGAGCATCAGAATCACTTGGGCAGACTTAGAAAATACTGACATACAGGCCTTACCCTTAAAGATTCTGAAACAATTGGTCTCTAAGCTTTTGAAATTCTAAGGGGCAGCTGGGACCAAGGATAATCTGATATAAGCCATGCTTGTGAAGGTAATATATTAAAAGGACAGTGCCTGTTATGAATAGTTATTCAGTTAATGGTAGTGAGGATGATGGTGATGGTGGTGGTGGAGGAGAAGGAGGAAAGAGAAAAGGAAGAGGAGGGGAGGAGGAGGAGGACTATTCTGGCTGACAATGTCTTGAGTCACAAATTCCTTGTAGGCAAGAATGACATTACCACTGTTTTCTGTCAGCTTATTCTTAAAAACGGAATTCCCTTGTTCATCCAGGTGATAAATAGATTCACCTGCATTTCTTGGATTTTAAGTCCCTGTTCATTCTAAGGTGCCTCATCAAATTGATAGTAGCTCTTTTTGAGGGAGAGGGGGATCATGGGTGAAAGAAACAAATTTGCACCTCACTACAAATCACATTCTATTTCAGAAATAGTAACACATGGGGAAAGAGTTTGGTAAAAATGAGAAAATATCCCATGACTTTCCCTTCCTATTCAAGTTGAAGGATCATCACCCAGTAACATTAGCCTAATTAATGATGGTAGTCCACAGGAAAATATTGATCTTTATAAGCAACACTAGTGACCCGGTGCATGACATTCATGCACATTAAAAGGGAATTAATTAGAGAAAATATTTTAATATTGCTATTTGCCCTTTCTCTATAATAGAAGTGTCAGAGATGAAAGAAAATTAGTAAAATGTATATGAAAATCTTCCTCCTGTCAGAGTCTGGGGCGCGCCACGGGAACCAGAGTCAAGTCCCTGCCCACCCACGTGTGCCTTGAAATTGTGTGAGACCCAGACCCAGCCGGCCCCACCCTCATTGGGCTAGATCCAGACCTGGCTGGCCCCACCCCTGTCAAGCCCTGCTGGGTGGGGGGGTGCGGCCTCAGGTCCCCTGGCCCAGTGCTGGGGCGGGGGCATGGCCTGAGATCCCCCGGCCCGGGCCGGGGGGCGCACCTTGAGGTACCCTGGCCTGGGCCAGGGGGCGTGGCCTGAGGTCCCCTGTCAAGCCCCACCAGGCGAGGGGCGCAGCCTCAGGTCCCCTGCTCCAGCCCGGCGCCAAGCAGCCTCATGTCCATGCTGATTGCTCATTAAGACTCGTTACGGGAACTTGGCCTCGTCTGTGGGCGCAGCCATCTTGTGTTATGGGATCCCCACCTCTGCTGTGGGCACAGCCATCTTATGTTATGGAATTCCTGCCTCCGCTGTGGGCACAGCCATTTTTGTTATGGTGTGATGGTCAACTTGCATATTCCCTCTTTATTAGATAGGATGATGAAATCACCAAATTCAGGGAAAAATAAATGTCCTCTCTCTCTCTGCATTTTAATAGAATCCAAATGAGCGATTTCTAAGAAGCACCTTTTGCCAACCTCAAATATAGTGTATTGCTGATAGTGCTGCTACAAGTCATCAAAACGCTGTTTGGTCAGCCACCTTCAATCACCTTGGGTGGGGAAAGCTTCTAAAGACACAAACATAAAACAAGCAAACTAAACTGTTAAATTGATAAGAAATGTTCTTCAAGTACAACTAATCTACTAAGAAAAAGATGTCGCATATTAGCTACAGGTTGAATTATTTACTAGCTTATCACATAAAAAAGTTCATTTATTTGATCCGAAAACATAAATTACATTTCAAACCTTGAAAGTTCTTCTAATTTAGTGGTACTTTTGGATCTCTTTCTCCCTCTATCTCTTTTCCTGCTTCTCTCTCTCTACTAACCTTGAAATAATTATGATCTCAACATAATATTAAACTACTCAGACAGTAACCTTGTGTCTGTAAAAGATATCAACTTATAAATGATTTTTAATGAATCATTTGATCTTTTTCTTTCCCTGGAGTAATCCCTGTTTATAATTGTTCTTGTGTTTCACGTATTATAATATTAGAAAGATGTCCACTACAGGACTTTCTCTTGCTGAACTATATGGCAAAGTAAAATCATCTGTCTCTTTAGCAGTAGATAACCATCTAATGGTATTGTTCTATCTCTGAGAGCACAAAGAAGCCCAAGAAATTCTTAATATTTTCTTTGGAAACACTAATTTTCTATCCATACTCTTAGTTATTTGCTATTAAGCAATTTTATTCCTACTGCAAAAATAAAATCAGAATATCTAACAAACAGTATAAGAGTACATGCACTTAAGTTTTTGCTGTACCCCATAATCCCTATGTTCTTATTTTTGGAAGGCATTCAAATATATGAGACTTGAACATTTGATGTAAGCTTTTCATTATGAGTATGACAATTGAAGAAAGCAAAAAAAGATTGTATCTGCAATTTTTTTTTTTTTTAAACTACCTATTATGAAAGCATCTCTCTCCACCTCCAGCTTTATTAAGGTATAATTGGCATATAATGTGTAAGTTTTAGATGTACAGTGTGTTGATTTGATACATTTATATATTGCAAAATGACTACTGCCATAGTATTAGCTAACATCTCCATCATGTCACGTAATTATCATTTCTTTTGTGTGGTGAGAACATTTAAGATCTAGGAGCAATTTCAAGTATATAATACAGTATTATTAACTATAATTGCCATGCTCCACATTAGTTCTCTCCAATTTACTCTTATAACTGAAAATTTGTACCCTTTGACCAACATCTCCCCATTTTCCCTACACCCATTCCCACCCCTGATAATCACTTTTCTACTGTTTCTGCAAGTTAGACTTTTTTAGATTTCATACATAAGTGGTATCTACTGTATTTGTCTTTCTCTGTTTGACTTATTTCAGTTAGCACAATACCCTCAAGATCTATACATGTTGTCACAAGTGGCAGGACTTCCTTCTTTCTATGGCTGAATAATATTCTGTTGTATACATATGCCACATCTTTTTTATCCATTTATCCAAGACAGATACTTAGATTGTTTTCATATCTTAGTTGTTGTTAATAATGCTCCAATGAACATGGAGTGCAGATATCTCTTCAAGATCTCATTTTCATTTCCTTTGATTATATACCCAGGAGTGGGGTTGCTGGATTATATGATAGTTTTATTTTTAATTTTTTGAGGAACCTCTATACTGTTTTCCATAGTGGCTGTCCCAATTTACATTCTCAGCAACAATGGCCCTGGCCAGGTAGCCCATTTGGCTAGAGTAGTGTTTCCCAACCTTTTTTTGGCCATGCCCCATCTAAGCATCTCTAAAATCCTGATGCCTGCCCCCCACCCCCCGCCATGACATATAATTCTTATTATTCAAAAAGGGAACTCCTATTCACATGGAGGAAGCCTAAAAGGCCATTAACTTAGTCTAAAGAAGCTTCCAAAGAACATGGCATCCATGAAAGAGAAAAACAAAAGGACAGTTGAAATACTGAGGAAGAAATCACTAAGAAATTGTTAAAAAAAATAATATGAAATGATATGAAAAATAGCAAACAAAGTTTCAAAACATATAATAGAGAACTGAAATGCATAAGTATGTTACAATACATATTCATATACAGTATATGAGGTCTCTAGAACCATAGAAATGTAAAAAATTCACTGTTAATAACTCATTCTTATACATGTCCCACATTGGGAACCACTGGGTGAGAGCATTGTCCTGATATGCCAAGGTTGTAGCAGGGCACAAACAAGAATCAACTAGCAAATGCATAAATAAGTGGAACAATGACTCGATGTTTCTCTCTCTCTCTCTCAAAATAAAATTTAAAACACCTCAACAGCAATGCACAAGGGTTGCTTTTTCTCACATTCTCACCAACACTTATATCTTTTTTATAGTGGCTATTCTTATAAGTGTGAGGTGATATTGTGGTTTTGATTTGCATTTCCCTCATGACTAGTGATGCTGAATATTTTTTTCACATATCTGTTGGCAACTTGTAAGATGTTTTTTCCTCCCTTTTTAAATTTATTTTTAATTATTTAATTATTTTTGTTTTGTTTTTTTTTTCTTTTTAGAAAAATTTTCTTTGATTTATTTTTTCCAGTTTGAAAATAATATGCTTAGGTATAGTTTTCATTTATCTTTTTTTGGTATAGTTTTCATTTATCTTTTTTTTTTTTTTTTTTTTGGTGTTCCCTGAGCTATTAGATCTGTGATTTGGTGTCTGATGCTAATTTGGGAAAATTCTGTCATTATTACTTTAAATATTTCTTCTGTTCTTTTCTCTCCTTCTGGTGATTCTATTACATTTATGTTACACTTTTTGTAGTTGTCCCATGGTTCTTGAATAGTCTCTTCTGTTTTCCCTCATCTTTTTCCTCTCTGATTTTCAGTTTTGGAAAGCTTCTATTGACATATTCTAAATGTCAGAGATTTTTTTTTTTCTTTTTTCTCAGCCATGTCCAGTCTGCTATTGTGGCCATCAAAAATATTCATTTCTGTTATAGTGTTTTTTACTTTTAGCATTCTTTTTAATTTTTTTCCAGAATTTCCATCTCTCTGCCTGCATTACTCATGTGGTCTTTCATGTCGTCTAATTTTCTATTAGAGCGCTCAGCAAATTAATCATAGTTGTTTTGAATTATGGGTTTCATAATTCCTACATCCCTGCTATATTGGAATCTACTTCTGCTATTTTCTCTGTCTCTTCAAATTGTGTTTTTTATCTTTTTGTTTGCCTTGTAATTTTTTTGCTGAAAGCAAGACATAATGTATTGGGTAAAAGGAACTGCTATGAAGAAGCCTTTGGTGGTGTGGTGGTAAGGTGTGGGGAAGGGGAAGCATTCTATAGTCTTGTAATTACATGTTAGTCTTTTAGTGAGCTGTGCCCCTGGACGGTGAACTTCAGTGCTTCTAGGATTCCTACCCCCAACTCCTACCAACTTAGGTGGACAGGAGGGCTAGAAGTGGCTGGAGTTGGGTATGTTTTTCCTCCAAGGTCAGTTAGGCTTTGATAAAAACACAGTAAGTTAGGGTCTGGTAAACCAATTTCTGGAGGGGAAGATTTTGATAAGAAGAATAGAATGCTCTGGTGTACTAGTATTTTAAAATGGTTATTTTCCCCCTCCCCTGGATGGAAGCTCTGAGGCCATGTTTTCTCTGATTTTCACTTTGAGAACCAGGTAGGGCTCCTGTAGATAAAACCCCACAGATAAAACTCAGACTTCTTCACATTGAAGTTTTCCCACCCTGGCACGGTTTCTGGGGAGGTTCATCCTCCTGGGTCTCTGCTCTGACAAGTCGTGATTCTCTGTATTCTCCTGGCAGCCTCTCCAATTTTTGGAGCAGTGCTTTGCCCTGGGACCTCACTTTTATGACAGATCTCAGAAGGAATGTTTCTTTTTCAGCTCGTTTAGCTTTTTACCTGTTAGGACAGAGTGACAGCTTCCAAGGTCCTTACGGCTGGACTGAAAAAGAGTCTCATATTGCCTGTTAAATGTTAGGTTTATTCCTAGGCATTTAACATTTTTATTGCTATTGTAATCTGTCTTTTCTACCATTATATATTCTAACTAGTGTTATCATATGCACAAAAACTATTGTTTTCTGTATGTTAATTTTTTCCTGTTACCTTAGTAAATTCTATTATTGTTTGTAATAGTTTTCAGTGGATTTTGTTGCTTTTCCAGATACACAGTCATGCCTGTTTGCCTCACTGTACAGCCAGAATACGATGGGAATGATGGTCTCTGGGGTTGTGAAACACGGTGGACCTGCTGATTCGTGTCAGCTGAAAGAGAGACCATTCTACCTTACCCTTTACCATGTTTATACATTTCATTTCCTTGTTTTGCCTAATTGAATTGGCTAGTTCCTCCAGAACAATATAAAAGTAACAGCGTTATTTACATCTTTACCTTGTTGTTGACTTTAATGGGGTGATACCACTATTGTTTCCTATTAAACATGATGCTATTATCATGTTAAAGATATCTTGAATTTTTTCTATGTTTTAAAATTATTTTGTTTTTTAAAAATTAGATATAGAAGAGATTTTTGAGTACAGGTGATATTTGAACTATGGATGCCATCGTAGTTGCAAGAAAAGCAATTGTGTATATAGAGAAATGAAAGGACTATAGATTAACCTTTTGCACTCGGATGTCGAGTGTGACTCGACACGGTTAGCATCGGTAGCAGCTCGTATGTATTTGAAATATTAAAAAATCCAAATAAATAAGTTTATATGAAAAGAAACTCCAGTTTTTTATTCTATTGCCGCGCTTTGTAAAATCTGGGGTATTTAAAAAATTAAATCCCTAGTAGAATAAAGGAATCGAGAAAAAAGCAAGCGAGTGCAAAGGGTTAAACCTGAGAAAATACCTGTATTTCGACAGTGGAAGAAGAGAGGAACTACAGAAGCAGTCAGAGGAGAGTCCAGGTTGAGATAAAACTGCCTGATAGTATTTTGAAAACTTGTCAGCACTATTTGTGGAAATGTAAGCTATTTATGCTTGAACAGAATTCCCAGCATCCAGTAGAGTAGCAAAATCAGGATATGTTTCTTTGGTTTGGAAGAATGAGTATTGGCTTTGTAGAATTGCTGTAGAAGTTATGAGTGATGGATGAAATAAAAAAGCATCTCTGTGTGCTGCAACATTGCATTCAGAGGCAATCAGAGAGGCCTACTGAGCTCAAAGCCCAAGATGAAGTAAAATGAAGCCCTTCCTCCACGTTCTGAAACACTGAGCTATTTCTTGTTTTCCTAATGTTTCACAAAATCAAATCTGTTACTCTGGAGAGACACCTCACATCAGCTCTATGATAACAACATAAAAACATGACTCTCAATTGTGCAAAGTTTCCTCAGAAATGATTCTGCATAATGCATATTTTAGCGATGCTCTTTGAGGAAATGGTCAGTTCACTAAATGTATAGATGGAGGCACCTGAATAATTGTATCACAAGTGAGATCTTACATATTTTGGATATAGATAAATATTTAAATTACAATGTTGAGGAAAGAATCCAGAGAAGAGCTTTGTTTACTTTGAGAATGTCCCTATTACTTGTCTTTCCATTTTCCTTTTTTAGCTACTATTTCTCTACTTAGGGAGTTCATTAATTACCTTAGAGATCTGTTTGACATATAATGTAAATCTAGGGCATTATTATTTAAAGTCATTCTTTTACCTAGTTATGGAACTACTGGTGGGCCCACCAGAAGTTGATTTGCAAGATCTGTTTTCATGAGGATTTTCTTTTGGAGAAAGGAGAGAGGACAGAGCAGAAAGGCACAGAGCCTGTGGAAGAGAAGGAGCATGGCGAATATTGAAGAGATTGGTCCCCATCAAGCAGCCCAGCCCCCAGGATTTCTAACTGAAGTATAGGAAGGAACTGCCAGAATAAGCTCTCTGTATGAACCATTCTTTTGAGATACCGGGGTGTAGACATCATGGATTTGGTGCTGGTGCCCAGGATTTTGGTAGAAAGCTTTGAACACATTTCCTGGAGTTTAAACCCCAGCTCTGCAAATGTCTAGCTTTGTGACCTCAGATAAATTACTTCACTCAGCCTCAATTTCCCATCAGTACTAGTTTTTTTGTTTTGTTTTTGTAGCTGCCATAGCAAATTACCACAAACTCAGAAAACAACATAAATCTATAGTCTCACAGTTCTGGAAGCTGGAAATCAAAAATCAAAATCTTGGTGAAGCCATGCTCCCTTGGGAGACTCTGGGGAGAATTTGTTCCTTAACTCTTTTAGCTTCTGGTGGTCACTGGCATTTTCAGATTTCTTGGCTTGTGGTTCCATCATTCCAAGCTCTGGGTCAGTCGCGCTCTCTCTCTCTCTCTCTCTCTCTCTCTCCCCCCCCCCTCAGACTCTCTCTCTCTCTCTCTCACACACACACACACACCCCGGAGGACCCACCTATATAATCTCCCAGTTCAAGATCCTTGATTTAGACACACCTTCAAAGACTTTTTTCCTTTATAAGGTAATATTTCTAGGTTCCAGGGATTACGCCCTGAAATCTTTGAGTGGTCAGTATTCAGTCTATCACAACATCCTACAAAATGGTGATAATAAAAATGTCTACCTCCTAGTTTTGTCATGATAAAGGAGAAAACACAGGTAAATTCTTCAGCATCATTCCTGACATACTGTAAATAGCCATAAGTGTTCATTATTCTTCTCACTAAACTGTAAGCTCTTTGTAAGCAGTTACCACATCCTCTTTGCACACCATTGTAGCCATGGTGGCCAGTATAGTGTCAACAACAATAAGTATTTGTTGAAGTACAGTAAAAAGGAATATTTTCCCCAAATTTGTTTGCTCAGAATGCATCGTGGGTTCACTGGGGCATCTGGAGGGTGTAGTAATACTTTGGTGAGTTGGTGTTCGCTTCCTTGGGGCCATTGGGAGATAGTGCCTTTGAGGGGGAGGAAAGGGGAGATAAACATTGACTGGTGGCTGTTGAATATTCAACGTTTTCAAGTACTGTATGGCTGGTAGTGGCAAGGAGGCTATCTCCAAGTGGCCCAGATTAGGCTTTTGGTTTGGAGAAGATCAAGGTGGACAGAACTGCTTGTGAGCTCATATCAGACACCAAAAGGGATTCCCCCAAATACTTAAGTAAGTGGAATTTTGCTGGGATCTGGGAGTCATGTGTTAATAGAAAGGAGCAAGATCTTGATTTAAAACTAACCAATGAAATAAGCATGTTTGTTAACAGTCATATCTGGTTCCTAATTTGCTTTCTAATTCTGTTGTTTCTTTTTCATTTACCTACTTTTATTTCTAGTAGTTCTTTCTTCTGATCACAATAGTTCCTATTGCTTTTGTCCTCTTATGGTGGCCTGTGTCTTCTGACATAGTTTTTAAACTAGAGCAATAAATCTTCAGTCAATGGCTGCACTCAGCATTTTGTTTGATTAATCTGCTATTCAAATACAGATGAAAATTGACATCCTACTTTTAACCATAGCTATAAAAGTGAAACATGGATTTAGATGTCTTTAGTGGCAACTGTCTAAGGATGACCATGTAATTTATTGTCCAAATCAGGACACTTCCAAGAGTGAAAGGGAAGACTATTAATAATTACCCTGAGACAGTCTCAGACCAATCAGGATAAACGATCATCCTATGTAAAGGTCCCAAGTGATTACTTGATGAAGGTCTGGGTGTTTTCTCTCTTCTCTCAGGACATATCTGGCCACATATGGGAGAGAACAGTGCCTGGACTCATACCTACCCACTAATTCAGGGAGTAACCCCAGCTGAAAATGCAGATGCAGTGATCAGTTTGGCAAGCTGAATCTAGCATCCAGATGGTCTAGCAACATTTCCCAGGTGAGCAGACCACTTATCATAAGAGACCAAGATAAAGTGTTAAGTTCTACCAGAAAGCAGAAATGGGAAGTCCCATGAGTGATGGCTGGCAATAAAAACAGGCAGGTTATCCTAATATTGGCTCAAGAAGGAGTGTCAGAGTCAGAATCATGTTGTTAAAAGACAAACTGGGCCACCAAGAAGGGCAGAACCTCAATGGATTAAGTTGAAGAAAGATAAAAGTAGATAACTTTGGTTCAGAAGAAGCCTAGGTCATGACACAAGTGTGTAGCAAAGGTGCATACTGTGTCTGAAGAAAACAGTCCAGAGAAAAGGTTTAGAATACAGTGAGTCAGGAAAAATTAAGATCATGCATAGGAAGACAAAGAAATGACATTAAGACATGGACATAGAATATACCCCTGATGACAGTGACTAAGTAGAAAGCCAGATGCACAGGGACAAATCCTAAAAATTGTAATTCAGCAAGAAGATTTTGTTAAGCTTTTCAATTATGGATGGCTGTTGTTTCCCTTTCTCAGATGTTCTAAAAGTGGTCATATAATTTTTAAAATTAAAAAGTTAATTGGAAAAACTGTCTTTCAGAAGACACCTCCCATTCTAATATTTCCCTGCCCCCTTCTTTCCTCCATCAGTGATGTCTTTATAGCCTACTAGAGGCCCGGTGCATGAAAATTTGTGCACTCGGCGGGGGCAGGGGGATTGAAGTTGGCTTCCCTCAGCCCAGCCTTCCCAAGCTGCTCTTCCCATTCTCAAATGTCTGGTGAAATGATGGGATGTAGGAAGGCAATGCAGAAGTTGAACAGCAATAAATACAATTGCTGTGGGTTGCTACCTTCCAGGATGCAAAGCAAGAGCAGTTGGGAAATTTTAATTCATTTTAAAAGCTGGAGTTCTTCCTAAATGGATCATATTGGGTTCACAGCTGATCTTAATGGGGGATGGTACAACAGGTAAAATAAATAAAGAGATTATGAACAGAGGAGTCTCCTGCTGCCTTTACATCCCTCTCTTACAGAATCCCTATCCACTTGCTCATTCCCCATAACTTCAGGGATGGAGGCAACCCAGTGCTATAAAGGAATTAAAATAAGATACTCTTAGGCTTCTGGTTTCCAGAATGTCCAAATAAAATATCACTCAGGACTTTGTCCCTATGGATGTGATTTGATGATTGGCCTGAGACATCTTTAGCTAGGAGCCACTTAAACTATAACATAAAATTTGTCATTCTGTCCAAGGTTGGTGAGTATGCTATGAGAGAATAAGGTCCTTTGTTCCCTTCACCCCATCTGATCCTTCACATCCTTACCCATGTGGAGGAGGGGGATCTTCAATACAATAATACATCAAAGTTGTGGTAGGTAAGGCAACTTGAAGCTAGAAAGAGGTCTGTGGAGGCAGGCATACAACCAGGAGTGCTCCCAACCTTATTACAGAGGTAGTGTCAGGACAAAGCCCGTGGGACCAATCCCTTGATGAGCGGGATTTCAGGCCGGCTTGGTGTTGATTTTGTATAAACTGAGAGGCAACTTAATAGGAAAAGTAGAGGTGTGCTTTTAATCTTCACTTGTTACTTGCATCTTGTGTTTGCTGACAACAGTCTGATCTTTTTTTGGTATGGGGCTAAAACGGGACCCCTTCTGGATGTTGTGTGTTCTTGTTAGATGTTTTGACACTGAGAAAGAGCAGAGTCCCTGGAGTGGGCTCAGCTGACACAGAGAGGAACATGCTGGGAGATATTTCCTGCTGCTCTGCTGAAGAGCCCCATGGAATGAGTTTACAAGCCCCTGCCCAATTTTGTCCCCATTCCCAAGGCAACCCTAAGAGTAGTCATAGGAAGCTGGGCTAAAGACATTTTAGGAACAAAATGTATGAGAATGATAGTGGCAGTCTGCTAAATTCCTGAGATGTCAAGGTGAAACTTACACTAATTTTTCTTTTTCATGTTGCTGCCATTGTCTCGGAGTGTGAGCATTCAACTTTGATTAAAATGTGCCCTTTTCCAACCACCAGTTTATTTGTGCTTCAGTCAAGACAGACGAATCCCTTAGAAGATACTATCAGGCCAGTGCAGTAAGAATGATTATGAATCCGTGACAACTTCCAGACAGAGAGGTCTGAAGTAGTTGACATGTCATTGCTCAGAATTCAAGAGTATTGGTGGAAGTCTTGAAAATGGAACAGATTTTTCTGAACCTTTTACTCGCATCAGCATTAATTAGCCCTCTTTTTCTTTTTCTTTTTAAATAGAGCATTCATCTCCACATTTATGTGCGAAATATTTTTTTCAGGATGCCTACTGCAATTTTTGCTAGTCACTTATGTAATAAACTTAGGGTATTTCTGAGGGCAGCTTTTATTCACAAAATAACCAGTTCCAATTTGCCTGGGTCTTCAAACCTGCCCAGGAAGAGCAAAGGGCTATGAAAGAAATGAGCAGACTCCATGCCCTTAGTCTCCACATATGATCCCACCTCAAGCTGCTCACAATGACCTGTGCATTCTGCTCTTTCCATTATTCATATTTGCAAATAGGACAAGGAATGCCTGCCCCACACAGCTCAAGGGCTGGTTGCTGACAGGGTGAGATAAAAATGAGGAAGTTTGTTGAAAGCGAGGCCTCTCGTAATTGTTTTCCATAGATAAGGCAGCAAAATCAACCCAGTGGAGCCCCAAGGCTCATCAAGTCAATCCTTGAAAGAACAGATTGCAGTTCTAGAAGTTGCTTCTTAAAATAGGTATTGTTCAAAAACACTGATGCATATTTTTCAGGGGAGTAAGTTAGATCATGCAGAACTACAATTAAAAAGGGCTGACTGCCCGGTGAGCGTGGCTCAGTGGTTGAGTGTCGACCTATGAACCAGGAGGAGGTCACAGTTCAATTCCCAGTCAAGGCACATGCGTGGATTGCTGGCTTGATCCCCAGTGGGAGGCATGCAGGAGGCAGCTCATGGATGATTCTCTCTCATTATTGATGTTTTTCTCTTTCTCCCTCTTTCTTCCTCTCTGAAATGAATAAAAATATAAAGAATACATAAAAAAATAAAAAGGGCTGACTTTTATTTTCAATAATACGATGTACTATCTACAGAATACATTCTGTCAAAGAATACAAAAAATGCTTATTAAAATGTATTAAAAATGGCTAAGCCTGCAGTAAAGGAAATTATAATAGGCTAGAAACAATGAGAAAGCATGACCTTAGACAGGTAAACGAATGTTGGCACTGGCCTTTGCCTAGAGGCATTGGTCATAGTAAGTCATACTTTCATAGGTTACACTTATGCATGGGTGGGTAATGGCTGAGTCTGAGGGAAGAGGTCAGATCAAAGACCCTTGAATAAAGCTCATTCTCCTGTAAGTGTATTAGAAAAAAGTCACAGAGGCAGGTGGTGAAGATACTGCCTGTTTTGCCTTAGCTCTGGGTGGAGTGGGGAGAGCACATCTCTCCAGAAAATTCCTAACTTTAGTCCTGCAGTCACATGAATTAGGGGATGGAAATCACACTCCCTATGGAACCTGTAGAAAATATAGTCTAAAGTGCTAATGGATTGGTTGTACTTCTTGGTACCTGGCAGAAGGAAACATACTTCTCTGGAGGAAAACACTCTAAGACTTCAAAGAATTCCCTCAGATAAGTGTTTGAAATCACAAGATATATTAAAAATAATCCATCATAAACCAGTCAGCTGAAGCAACAAAATAACAATCAAACTTTCAAAAAAAGGGATTGTGGAATATTCAGATAACCACATATACTAGTAAAGTAACCTATATATATATATATAAAAGCCTAAGCAACCAAAAACCAAATGACTGGTCAACTGGTTTCTATGACACACACTGACCACCAGGGGCCAGATGCTCAATGCAGGAGCTGTCCCCCTGGTGGTCAATGCACTCCCACAGCCAACCTCCCCCAGCCAGCCGCACTCCCCCCCCCCCCCGCCATTGGCCCCCTATCGCCAGCCAGACCGAGGGACCACCCCCCGCCCCCGTGCACGAATTTATGCACCGGGCCTCTAGTCATGTAATAATATGGTCTAAGGCAGTGGTCAGCAAACTGTGGCTCGTGAGCCACATGCAGCTCTTTGGCCCCTTGAGTGTGGCTCTTCCACAAAATACCATGGCGTGGGCGAGTCTATTTTGAAGAAGTGGCGTTAGAAGAAGTTTAAGTTTAAAAAATTTGGCTCTCAAAAGAAATTTCAATCGTTGTACTGTTGATATTTGGCTCTGTTGACTAATGAGTTTGCCGACCACTGGTCTAAGGAAATAAAAGAAGTCATTGAAAGTAGGACAAAGTGTTGAAATTTTTTAAAACTCTGACTTCATTTTAGAAGAGCTTGAAAGAAAATCTCATGTACTGATGCAACAAAGGAATCAAACTTTAATATGGTTATCCCCATTTTTTAGTACTTGGTTCTATTAGACAGAGAAGGCATTGCCCAACTTCTCTTGGAAGACAGTGTAAAATACAAGATCAAAATGAAGAACTTTATTTGTGGGAAGGTGTGGAAAAAAATAGTGCTAGAATCCTCCCTGTATCCAGGTATGCTATAAATTTCTAGAGTTCTTGGTGATGCAAAAGTATTTTGAAATTTCACAACCTTGCTGCTGTGTAAAACCAAATATGCTAATGTTTTCAGGTTGTTTTTAAAACTGGTTGCTGTTGTTTATTTACTTTTTGCTATCCTCCATGGTAAGGAACTAAAAGGGACAAAGGCACTAGGATAAGAAAAACAAATAATGTATGACTCCCTCCCCCTGCAAATATGGCCCAAAAGAATGGTTTTCAATTTCTTTTGTAAGACACCAGTTATTATTTCAGTCAGAATGACTACTTTTCTGTTTTAGCCTTTTCTCACAGCCAGTTTGACAAGAATGACATTGTTTAAATAGATTTTATTGCAATTCTTCAAATGAGGGGTTGTTCAAGTTTATTTATTTATAATTACTATTTTGCAAATTGCATTTTGCCTTTGTATTGCTCTGCTGACTTGATGCAAATCACTCTAATCTTGAAGCCTTTAGAATTGCATTTACTTTAAGCATTACAAGTTATGAATTCCACAGCTATACTTGTTAGATTCTTATGTTTTATAGGGTTTTCTAATTATTGAAAAAATATTTCCAAAACATTAATATATGCTAATGCCAAAATTAGATGATCTTTAAAGTTAATTAATCCTCAGTTTTTCAGCTTCAAAGAAAAATTGTGCTCCTTTTTTGGCATAAACTTACCCACTAATATGGTATAGTTTAAAATATTTTTATTGTAAAAAATTTGAAAATTGATGATGATTATTACAGCAGAAATCTGGTAACAATATGTAATACAATCACTACAGTAAAATCATAGTCCTAAAAGAACCATAATTAGAGAGCAGAAAAAAACATTTTAAATATGGATTCAGGAAAATATTAACTAAAGTTCAATTAAATTCTTTACATTTGTGCCTCTAGCATCACTCTGGCTTCCGTGAGGCTTAGTAAGAAAGTAAGATATGGTCTTTTTATAAGAAACTAGAAGCCCAGTGCACAAATTCATGCATGGGTGGGGTCCCTCAGCTTGGCTAGTGATCAGAACCCATCTTGCCCAGTCCCGATCGGGTCAATCGGGGCTGGGGGTAGGGGCCACGGGAGGCTGGTCAGCCATGGGAGGTTGGCCATGCACTGACCACCAGGGGGCAGCTCCTGCATTGAGCATCTGCCCCCTGGTGGTCAGTGCACATCATAGCCACCGGTTGACCAGTTGTAACAGTCACTTAGGCTTTTATATATATAGATAAGCAAGTGTTAAATTGGGGTTAAATTATGAGAGCAGAAAGATACAAGGGAAAAGAGGTTGGCAAGATTGGAGAAATTAGGAAGTTATATAGAATAAATCAGGATCCTTGAAGGACATTGAGGCACACGTGGAAAAAGGGGCCAAGGGAGGAAAAATGAGGTGAGTGGAACAGAATAAATATAATGTGTTCTATGCGGGAATGTAATTTTCTTCAAATTCACTCATCCTCAGAGAGCATCTGGTAAAAATCCTCCCCTTTAAGAGGCAAGTTACTTCTAAGAATATTTGAATTCATATGCAAGGTCTATTAATTTGATATGAGAGGTGAGCCATCATACTTGCAAAAGTATCATAAGGATTTTTATGTAGGTCATTCCTTTTTACATTTTGAAGGTGGGACAACCTAGTTGAAGATTTCTCATTAATCTGGTAGTGGTTGGAAAGTCACTGCTCTGATTAGAGACCCCTTGATAGACAAATAAAATCGCAGTGTCTGCTGGAGTTTTCTCCCAAGATGCTTTAGGAGGTGCAGTAACTGGAGGACAACTCAAAGTAAAAAAATAAGCCTTAAATCGCCCGGCAGGCATGGCTCAGTTGTTGAGTGTTGACCTATGAACCAGGAGGTCAAGGTTCCATTTCTCCTCAGGGCCTATGCCCAGGTTGCAGGCTCAATCCCCAGTAGGGGGTGTGAAGGAGGCAGCCAATCTATGATTCTCTCTCATCATTGATGTTTCTATCTCTCTCTCTCTCCTTTCCATTCTGCAATCAATAAAAAATATATTGAAAAAAAGAGAAAAAGAAGAAGCCTTAATGTATGAAATAGATCGCAAACACTGGTGTTCCTCTTGAGGGCTAATTGTCACCCGTGCAAGAGTTGATTCATCATAAAAGCTACGATTCTGTCTGAGAACCAGCATAGAACAAAAATCTCTCTCTTTTATTGTTTATCTAAAAAATTTGTAGAACTTAACTATGTACTTCTCTGTTGTGCTGAGTTCAGGGTCTTAGGGCTTCTCAGTTCAGCTTCCTACCTGGGTTATCCTTTTGCCCCTATGAATTCTAAACATTTCAGGGGCAATTATTGAGAATTTATTAGTAGCCTAGGATTTGATCACTTTATCGTAAATATCCTCTGAACATTCAAAAGTAAGTTATATGCTCTACAGATACCAAGTTTGGTATATACCTTATATTAATTCTACTATTATATTAATTTCTCTGTCAAGAACTGAGAGGTATATAAAATCATCTATTGTAATTATAGCTCTACAAATTTATAATTTATCATTGTTTTGCTAATAATTTGGTTTTATATGCATCTACGAGTATTATATTTTATTTAGCCTTCTGATTTTTTTTTTACATATTTCCTTATTTCCCTTTGATTTTCCTATTTTGCTTTTATTGGCAATTTGCTATTTTTATTTGACATTTCTATTCTTCTGGTGGTTATTTTTGAACTCATATTCCTCTCTCCATAGTAAAAATTTAGCATTTTATAGCAGTTCAAGTGCCTTCTATCTTTCAATTAGTAAGCTGAATAATTTACATATATGATTTAATATTTGCAGCAGCCCTGTAGATATTAATATTTCCATTTACTGATGAGAATATAGCTTCCATGAAGTTAAGTCACAGCCTTAGAGCAGTAAGCTAGTAATTGGCAGGGCCAGAATTGGAACCCAGGCTTCCATGGATTCTTTTATCTACTAAGCTATGTCTTCTTCCGAGTTTAAAGTATTTTTCTCTCTTCCCTCCCATCACAACTTGTTTCAACTAACATGAGCTATCAATCTAGACTTTTAGATTGAGAATGTATTAGTTATTTAAGGTATAAAATTTTCTTTTAAGTGTTTTTTATATTTGTATTAAATTTCTCAATAATATTGATAAAATCTAAACAGACCTGACATTTTACTGATTACTCTGCTTTTTAAAAATTATATCATTGTAGTTAATCTTTTTTTGCCATCCCTATGAGACACTTTTTTATCTCTTTAAATTTAAATGTTTATTCAGCATCCATATAGTTGTGGCTCTTTTATTTTTTTTATAATTAAAGTTATAAGGGTACTAAATGGACCCTTTCTATCTGAAAACTCATATCTCCTCCCCCCCCCCCCAAACCAAAATAATATTATTCAATTATTGTTTCTCCTCTGGCCCTTCTGTCCTCTGAAAGTACTTTAAACTAGATATTCTAGGTTCCCCCCATGTTACCAGTGTTCTGTTCAATGTAGTTATCTTTCATTGTAATTTTCCATTGAATTCTGGGATAATTTGTCAAACGTGTCTTCTTAATTCATTTGCTTGTTTTGCTATCTAATTAATTTCACTTTACTGCCTCCAGTAAAATTCATCTCTCTCGATTTTCAGCTGAAGACAACCTTTCCTAACTCATATCATTCTTTTTTCATACCTGCAAGTACAATTGAGAACATAAACAAATTACATTTTGCAAACTTTACAGTATTTGTCACAGCACAATCCAGTTATCTGTTATGATTTCCAAAATTGCCCACTTTCTTGGAAACTACTGAAATGTTTCTATTGTCTGGTAATTTTTATTTGTCATCCTCACAGGAGAATGTCTTTTATGTCTAGTATTTAAAGTTGAGCTGTGTTCTGTTAGAGATTGTTCCTTTAGCTTTTTAGTTCCAGATAAAGGGGAAAGTGGAGGTTTGAATTATTTGATGTTTCGATATTGTCCTTTTTGGAGAGTGGCACAGAAGCATGTCTATGTCTGTAAACTTCATGACTGTAGCCAAGAATTGATCTGTCCAGAAAATATTTATTGAGGGATAGCTCTGTATCTGACACTGCTGGTCACTGGAGATACGATGATAAATAGACAGACCTGGTCCTTGCTTTTGCACAGATTAAAAACTCCTTGAGAAGTCTTATCAAATAGTTATACAACAGTCTACTTAATTACCAGTAGTGATAAGGGTTATAAAACTTACTGGGTTCCTGGTGAATTGGAGGGACCAATAGGAGACTATTGTTCACAGTGTAGTGAGCATAGAGCAGTGTAGGGAGACAGGAGGGGCCAGATGACATTAAGAACACAGAGAATAATCCAAAAGCAATGGAAAGCCATTGTTGACTATGAAGTGGGTGAATGGTATATTTAAATTTGTGTTTTAAGGGCTCACTCTAGCTTCATTGTGGAGGACAAATTGGAGGAGCCAGGTGGATATAGGGAAAGTACTTTAGAATATTTCTGCAGCCATTCAGACAAGACATGTCTGTGGCTTGGACCAGGCTTATTGTGATGGAGATGAAACTCTGTGGACATGTTTAAGAAGTTTAGGTGGGACAGTCTTATGAGAAGAATGGATGACTGGTTCATTGTGGAGGTGAGAAAGAAGAATTGTATTTTCTTGTTTTCTTATGGAATCATCTGGTAGCAACCTTCTCTATCTGGAGCACTGTCTGCCTTAGAAGCAATGACCTCACCATCTACTCCAGATGGAAATGAGATTCAGAATGGGTTTCTCTTTTCATGCCACTCTTCATGCTTGGTGAAGTTAATGGTAGTTTCTAAATGTCTGTACTTCTAGGACTCATGAGGTAATAGGGAATTGAGAATGCAGGTTCTAGAGCCAGACTGGGTTTGAGTTTTGGTTCGTCCACTTACTGTCAGAGGGGGTTGGGGCAAATAGCTTTATTATTTTTGCCTCAGTTTTCATATCTGTAAAATGGGGATAATTCTAGTATCTACTTCATTGACGTTTTGTGGGGTTTGAGCGACTATTTATAAAGCACTTGCAATAGTACCTGACACATTGTAAGTGGTCTAATGTTAGTTATAATCATTGTTACTGTGATTTTAGTGTATGTGCTGCTGAAGCAAGCATACATTACTCTTATTTTATGGTGGCTGGGGATCTTGTCCATTCACCAGGCAATCACTTCCATTCTTACAGGGAGTCTTTCCTTCAGTTGTGGCTCCATGTATGCCAAAGATTATATAATTAAAAAAAAAATGACTTTTTCTGGCTTATGAGTTGTACCCAATGCTTTTCCTCTATTAAAAAAAATCTTTTCTCACTTAATTGGGAAATTGGGTTATGACCATTACTTTGAACAAAAATTCTCTACTAACTTTTAATGGTTACCAAGTCATGTCTTCCTGGCATATTCATTTATTAGATGGTAGAAAACTGATGTTGTGTATCTGAGAAGCTCCCTATGGACATCAGCAGGAGGTAGATATGTGACATAATGAGCTGTTATACAAAGAAAATGTTTCAGTCAGGATTGAATCAGAGAAACAGATCCAGCAGGAGATATACATTAAGGGATTTATTGCATGACATTGGCTTATGTGATTGTGAGGGCTTGCTGCACAAGTCTGAAATCCAGAGGGCAGGCTGTCAAGGAAGGCAGGCCAAACTCTCAGATCCAAGGTAAAGCTGTGGTCCAGAGGCAGCATTTCTTCTTCAAGGAAGAATGGGTTCTAGTCTTAAGGTTTATCAGCTGATTCAGTTGAGACCACCCTGATTATCCTATATAATAAAAGTCTAATGTGCTAAGTGTATGGTCGACCGGTTGGCTGTTCAACCAATCAAAATGTAATATGCTAATGATATGCTAAGGCTGCTCAACTGCTAGCTATGACATGCACTGACCCCCATGGGGCAGACAGTTGACTGGTCAACCAGTCGCTGTGATGTGCACTGACCACCAGGGGGCAGATGCTCCAACCGGTAGGTTAGCTTGCTGCTGGGGTCTGGCAGATCGGGGACTGAACGAGATGGGCTGGACACGCCCTGAAGCCCTCCCACATCTCTCCCCAGCCCTGACTGTGCACCAGTAGGGTCCCTTGGCCTGGCCTGCATCCTCTCGCAATCCGGGACCCCTCGAGGGATATCAGAGAGCCGGTTTCAGCCCAATCCCACAGGGGGAGTGCCGCTCAGCCAGAAGCCGGGGTCACGGCTGGTGAGCTCAGCAGCGGTGGTGGGAGCCTCTCCCGCCTCCATGACAGTGCTAAGGATGTCTGACTGCAGGGATCGGGCCTAAGCCATCAGTCGGACATCCCCCGAGGGCTCCTGGACTGCGAGAGGGCACAGGCTGGGCTGAGGGATCACCCCCGCCCACAAGTGCACAAATCGTGCACTGGGCCTCTAGTCTGAAAATAATCTATCTTCCTTAAAGTCAACAGATTGCAGACTGCAATCACAAAATATCTTTAGCATACCTAATTAGTGTTTGATTGAAAAACTGTAACCTAGCTAAATTGGCATATAAAACTGACCATCACACACACACACACAAAAAAACCCCCACAATACCTAAAATCTCTTAGAAACTAATTTGATTGTTTTTGGGGAGGTTATATGGTCTACAAATATATCGTTTAGGAAATTAATTTCAAGTGGCAGGAAAACTTTTCTAACACTTAAACTTTACTATTTGAATTTTAAAAATTACTGATGGGTTTTATTTCAGATGTCTTTATGCTGCATTAATTTACTACCCTTCTTCCCACTATTCCTTTCTCTGAATCAGGTGACAGAAGCATCCATTATTTTTTTATTGTGCCAACTTCTATATAGTTTCTTTTTCCCCATTATAACCACTCAGAAACCTTATTTTCTTTAATCTGGCCTTTTATTTTTTTTTCCCTTTGACTCAAATTGGCCTCACCTAGTGCTCAGGACAGTGAGGTTCTGGTCAACAACCAGTAGTTTCAGAAACAAGGTCCTGAGCCCATTGACTATTGAGACAGAGTTTTCAGTTAAGTTAAACATAATATCTTGGCCTCAGTTGTGTTTTAGCTCCTGACCCAGGAAAGCTCTGGAAGCCATCAGAGAGCCAGGTCTTTGAGCATGAGGTACTGGGAATGGTGCCATGCCCTTCATAAATTCTTACTTTCTTGGCTGCAAACTCCTGTTTGTGCCTTATTATTGGGCTTTGATGCGGATAAGCAAATGGACTCCTTTAGGCCTGTAAATCACTCCCTTTTTAAAAAAAGCCATAATTGCCCCCATCTCCATTATTTTGTTAATTATTTTCTTCTTAAAAAACAGGAGCAGCTACAGTGTCTTCTTTTTTACTTATGCAATTTTAGATCCCTGAATGGGCTTCTTCTATGTAGTACCAGCCAACCTCATCCATCGCTGCTTCATGTAGAAGGCTGGCCAGAATTTATTGTCTCTGGCCAGCAGCACAGCCAACCAGGTAAGTAATCCTTTCACACTGTCTGGTGGACTTTGTTGACTGTACAAAAATAAGACAGGGCACATTCTGAGCTGAGACAATCCCATCTATGTACTTTGGTTGTTTGATTTTAATTTAGAATGTTCACTTTCCAGTTAGCCTGGTCTTCAGTTAGGTTGAAATTAGCTGGAGGTAAAATCAAAACAACAGAAAGAATCTAGGGGAGTCGGTGACTTACTGATACCACTCAGAATAGCAAGAATGCTCACGAGGAAAGAGAAATTCCAAAGAATTGAGAAAAAAGAGGGCTAAACAAGTACCAGGAATCAACTGAAGGTCAGTGGCATAAGAGACAGAGAAATCTGGGAGATGGCAAAAGCCATGAAAACTAAGCAAATGGGAACCAAACTATAAAACAAATGATGTGATGTCTGGAAAAATATGGCAGAAGGAGTTTGAGAAAAGACATTTGTTTTCTTCAACTGTGATATACTGAGTTCATCAGTATTACATTTGGTCAAAAGCGCCTAAGAATTATTTCTTCAGGATTAGTTTTTTTTCCCTTTTAACTTGCCATTAATCTATTTCCCCTCCATTTACTCAAGTAGGTATTTCATTGGTTTATTTAATTTTATATGTAGTTTAGAGCAGTGATTCTCAAAGTGTGGTCCCTGAACCAGCTGCATCAGTGTCCCCTGGGAACTTGTAGAGATGCCTTTCTCAGGCTAGTCTCAAACCTACTGGGATAGGAACTCTGGGAGTAGGGCTCAGCAATCTGCTTTAGCAAACCCTCTAGAAAATTCTGATGCAAGCTCAAGTTTAAGAACTGGTTAAATTATAAAACTGTCTTTAAGAATGTCAACTTTCAGCCCAGCTGGCATGGCTCAGTGATTGAGCATCAACCTATGAACCGGGAGGTCATGGTTCCATTACCAGTCAGGACACATGCTTGGGTTGTGGTCTCGAACCCCAGTGTGGGGAGGGAGGGAGGGAATGCAAGAGGCAGCCGATCAATGATTCTCTCTTTGATGCTTCTGCCTCTAACATTCCTTCTCCTTCCTTGTCTGAAATCAATAAAAATATATTTTAAAAAAAGAATGTCAACTTTCAGGGTTCCATAACACACTTTTTAAAAAAATTTCTGTATTGATTAAGGTATTACATATGTGTCCTCATCCCTCCATTACTCCCCCCCCACCACCACTCATGCCCTCACCCCCCTGGTGTTCATGTCCATTGGTTAGGCATATATGCATGCATAAAAGTCCTTTGGTTGATCTCTCCTCCTTACCCCCACCCTCCCCTACCTCCCTCTGAGGTTTGACAGTCTGATCGATGCTTCTCTGTCTCTGGATCTGTCCTGTTCATCAGTTTATGTTGTTCATTATATTCCATAAATCAGTGAGATCATGTGATATTTATCTTTCTCTGACTGGCTTATTTCACTTAGCATAATGCTCTCCAGTTCCATCCATGCTGTTGTAAATGGTAAGAATTCCTTCTTTTTTATCGCAGCATAGTATTCCATTGTGTAGATGTACCACAGTTTTCTAATCCACTCATCTGCTTATGGGCACTTAGGCTGTTTCCAAATCTTAGCTATGGTGAATTGTGCTGCTATGAACATAGGGGTGCATATATTCTTTCTGATTGGTGTTTCTGGCTTCTTGGGGTATATTCCTAGAAGTGGGATCGCAGGGTCAAATGGGAGTCCCATTTTTAGTTTTTTGAGGAAACTCTGTACTGTTCTCCACAGTGGCTGCACCAGTCTGCATTTCCACCAGCAGTGCAAAAGAGTTCCCTTTTCTCCGCATCCTCGCCAACACTTGCCGTTTGTTGATTTGTTGATGATAGCCATTCTGACAGGTGTGAGATGGTACCTCGTTGTCGTTTTGATTTGCATCTCTCGGATAATTAGTGACTTTGAGCATGTTTTCATATGTCTCTTGGCCTTCCTTCTGTCCTCCTTTGAAAAGTATCTATTTAGGTCCATTGCCCATTTTTTGATTGAATTGTTTATCTTCCTTTTGTTAAGTTGTATGAGTTCCTTGTAAATGTTGGAGATTAAACCCTTATTGATGATGACATTGGCAAATATGTTCTCCCATGCAGTGGGCTTTCTTGTTGTTTTGTTGATGGTTACTTTTGCTGTGCAAAAACTTTTTATTTTGATGTAGTCCCATTCGTTAATTTTCTCTTTAGTTTCCATTGCCCTAGGAGCAGTGTCAGTGAAGAAATTGCTTCGGCATATGTCTGAGATTTCGCTGCCTGTGGATTCCTCTAGTATTTTTATGGCTTCCCATCTTATGTTTAAGTCCTTGATTCATTTTGAGTTTATTTTTGTGTATGGTGTAAGTTGGTGGTCTAGTTTCATTTTTTTTTGCATCATAACACATTTTGCATATCTTGAATTTCTGTTAGAGGATGCTAAGCCTAGTGCCTAGCCCTTCAGGCCTGTACTTCTTGTTTCTTTCACAATATTGTCTGGACTCACTTTTAATACAGAATGAAGGCAGGCACAGAATTTTTATCTTTGTCGGCTAAATGGAAGTACAAAAAGTTTTCCTACCATTTCTGGTCCTATGCATCTTGATGCTGGCCTCAAAATAAATTCAATTCCTCTACTGGTCTGAAGCACACATACATTTCTTATTTTTAGGGATTTGGTATATTGCAAATGTCCTTTGGGTTCATTTCAATTGAATTTATAATCAGGCTCCTGAAAATACTTATGCTGAGAAGCAACTCTCTCAACCTTTGAAGTGACTCACAGCAAATTTTCCTTGAAGGGATCCTCTTACAGAAGCCATGTGTATTTGATCTTTCTTGTGCACACTGTCTGTCCTGTAGTTTCCATGAAACATAAAATAGACTTCCCTTCAGTCTCTTCCCTTTCCTACATATTGCTGCAGTATTTTAGTCCAATCTTGTCTTTTTCTTCTGTTATCCTGTTTGTAACAGTTGCCAGATACACACTCTGTGTGTATTATAGAGATTCCTTTTTATATCTAGGAATGAGAAGAGGATAGGATGGATACACTCGGAGGACAGGGTTGTAAGTTGAAAGCTAAGAGATTTGTGATGCCTTTAATTTTCTCTGTGGAGTAGAAGGTGAGGTCATCTGTTGAGATTTGGAGAAGTAAGTGAATTGGAGTAATAGAGAAATATGGCCATATTGATGATTAAAATATGGGAATAATTCTAAGCCATACTGTGAGTCCCCATTTGTCCTAATTTCTATGCCCCATTCTTTCCAGGACCCCCAGACCTTCCTATGATTCAGCATCTGGAGGAGAGCATTGTCCAGAACCAAAGCCCTACAGTCCCTTTTCTGATCAGTGGATGCCATTCCTTCCTGTTGGCTAAATATTTTGAAATTTACTGTGAGCAAAGATTTTTTGAGAGAAGAAAATATTTGACATGGATGTTGTATAAAATGGGATAGTGAAATGAACACAGGAATGCAGTAGACTTCCCAAAAGCTATATTAAGGGCTCAGTTGCTGGTGGGTCATTATAAGTATATAGTCTTCATCATTATGGGATTTTCTCAACTATGGACAAGGAGAAAGCAGATAGTTGAGTCCATGAGAGGTTGGGAATTTGCCAGAAGACCTCAATAAAAAGGACAATGAGGCAGAAAAGAATTCATATCTCTACTATATCAGGGAAATTTGTGAAAAAATAAATAAAATGGGTAAAATGATTACCAGTAGGGTGTCCTTTCAAAGAAAGTTAGAAGATGGTCTAAAGTACTCTTCTGGGTGGGGGGGGGGGGGCGGGGGTTGTCTTCTCAATCCATGAGTCTGTATCTTTCATTGCCTTTGAGCTACTTTACAACTCTGCAAGTTGTAGAAAACTGATGGTAATGCAAATTATTTTTGTCCATAAAGATGCAGCAAATTGTGTTCAGTGAAGATGTAATTGATGCTTATCATGTGGCTATTCCTTAGTTTTACATCTATTAGCAGATGCATTGCAACATTCTTGATTGCCTATATATGTGTTTGTTCTTTGAAATGGTTTTATATATCATATGGGATTCCTCATTAATTAATGAGTTAAATAAAATCTTTTACACATATTCATTTTATGGTTTCATGAGAGCCATAACTATATCTTACCTAATAATAGACAAACATGTAAATTGACCGTACCTCTGCTACGCCCACAGCCAATCAGGAGTGAGTATGCAAATTAACCTGACAAAGATGGCGGATTAATTTGCATATGCAGGTGCAGAGTGGCAGGGAGGGGCAGGATGCCTGCATTTGGGGGGGGGGGCGGAGGGAGCTACAGGAGTGGTGCTCTGCCAGGAGTGGGGACTTGCAGGCTCCTGGGCACCTGGGAGCAAAGCCAGGGAAGGAAGGCCTATTCTTGCACAAATATCGTGCAACAGGCCTCTAGTATATCTTATAACAACCAGTTTAAGCTTTTCTTTTTAATTTCACCAGTTGGGCTGGCATTGTCTACTAACAAATACATTCATTCATTTGTTAATTCATTCACTTGCTTATTCAACAAATACTTACAAAACACTTACCATGTGCTGGGTCCTGATGGTTTAATGTTTCTACGAGCAGCTATTACCCTGACCTCTTAACCCCATTTGCTGTGCTGACATCTTAGCATCTAACACTTGCTATTGCAACTTATTTGGTATATCTCACCATGTGGGGTGTGATGACCATACATTGTCTTTCTTAATTTTTTTTTGTAAGAAACACTTTTTTGAGAAGTAGAGCTGGGAACAGAACCTAGGCCTCCTCACTCATGGCTCAGTGCCTTCTTCATGCCTCCTTATAGTCCCCTGTCCTGGGGTGGACAACGCCAAATATTTATCCATTTAATTTACCTTCCAGAAAGGAAGAATGGAATTGTAGAGATCAAGGGAACTTTACAGGAATGAAATAAGTAAAAGAGGCCTGTTAGTTTACCAAGAAGGCGACAGGAAGTGCAGTGAAGTAAGAATAGCTGAGCAGAGGGTTTTTTGTGTACTTTCTAAACATTTGCTCCCTGGCTATTTTCCTCAGAGACCTATTTGCTTCTCTTTGCAGTCTGGCTTGATCCATTTATATTCATTTGAATGTTTGTTTCTGTTTTTTCTTGTTCATTTTCTCTGTAGCTTTCAGTCATTTCTGACAAGGTGATTTTAGCCTCATTTTCTGTTGGTTCTTATTTCATTTTCTCTCAAGAAATGAAAAATTCCACTTTAACTGGAAAAAGTGTTTAGTACTTTACAAAACTTTGGGTCTTGCAGATTGGAAAAAAGATTTGTTGCTATATTAGGAAAGATGGAAAGATTCTGGTCATAGAATAAAGTGATATCATTTATGTTAAGAGAGAGAGAAAAAAGATGCTCCAATAAGAAACAGTTACCAAAAGCATATCTAAATATATTATCTTCAAATTAAAATACCCCATAAATTTTAAAATAGATGTCCTCTTGCCAACTTGTAGTAATAACAGTTATCTGATTTGTTCAAGAAAAATAAAAATGAAATCCTCCTGGGTGATTTTGATGAAAGCATTGAAAATAAATTACACTTGAGAATTGTGTTTCTTCTGAATAGAGAAACAAACTCTTCAAAAACATGCAACATGCTTTGAATATTTCACCCAAGTACAACTCGTTTCTTTGAAAAAATAAAAAGTAGTTACACAGAAATGAATCTAAGAACTGAATATAATTGGCAATTCAAAGTATTATGCAGTCAGATTTGTTATAGTTTCCCTTTGGTGACAATTTTGGATTGATCTAAAGACAGAACCAAATTTGAACGGAAGATAAGGCATTTATGTAATAAGAAGACTATCTAGTTTAAAGATTACATGGAAAACATGTTTGGGGGCAAACTGTGTCTTATATTGTAAGACTCAGAGGAGATTATGTAGTGAGAATGAGTTTAAAAAGAAAAGGCAGTGGCCACAAGCAGGGTTATCCAAGGCCCCAGGGACAGATTTTTCTCCTGAGATAGGTGGGGCATTATGTATGGCACTGATAAGGCCTTAGCAGGGGAAGCCAATTAATCACATCTCTTTTGTAATTCTGGTTTTCCCTACCTCTCCCTGCAATCTCTGATGGTCAGGCACTTGCCCAAAGAAAGCTTCACAGCCACGGATGGTGAGTCAGATAAATTACCTCTGCCTACTTTGAAATGAATGCAGCAAATGCTTTAGTAGAACTAGTTTTTGAGGACACTAAGCTAGCCACTGAACAATCCCTGTTGTCATTGAATTAGTCATTTCCTTCTTCACACACTCATTTATTTGGGAACTAAAAAAAAATACTTATTCTATGCTTGTTTGGTGACACATTTTAGATATATGTAAAGACTGATTTAAATATTTAAGTAGAAAAAGTGGTGTGGCTAAGTGGTTGAGTGTCGACCCATGAACCAGGAGATCACAGTTCAATTCTGGGTCAGGGCATATGCCTGGGTTGTGGGCTCGATTCCCAGTAGGGAGCATGCAGGAGGCATCTGATAAATGATTCTCTCTCATCATTGATGTTTCTGTCTCTCCCTCTCTCTTCCTCTCTCTGAAATCAATAAAAATATATCTTAAAAAAGATAGGAGAAACATTGAGAAAGGAGAGCAATGTGAATTGGTGATTGACCTAATGTAAGAGTGGACAAGTTACTTAAGAGGATTTCAAATCTTAAAATTTTGGAGGGGTTTCATGTCGAGGAGGTGGTCATCAGTTTTTTTTTCTCCCCACATCCACTTTATTTTGTGTTTGTTTTTTTTTAAATTTGATTTACTGGGGTGACATTGGCTAATAAAATTATATGGGTTTCAGGTGTATATTTCTATAATACATCATCTGTATGTTGTATTGTGTGTCATCACCCAAAGTCAAGTCTCCTTCCATCACTATTATACTTTATCCACCCCCTTTATTCTCTTCTACTCCCCCTCACCCCTTTTCCTCAGGTAATCACCATACTGTTGTCTGTGTCTATGAGTTTGTTTGTTTGTTTTTCCTTAATTCCTTTTTCACCCAGCCACCCAACCCTCTATCTATGAATCTGTTTCTGATTTGTTTGTCAGTTTATTTTACTCATTAGATTCTACATATGAGTGAAATCATATGGTGTTTGTCTTTCTCTGACTGGCTTTATTTCACTTAGCATAATACTCTCCAGGTCCATCCATACTGTTGCAAAAGGTAAGTTCCTTCTTTTTTTACAGCTGAGTAGTATTTCACTGTGTAAATGTACCACAGCTTTTCTATCCACTCATCTCCTGATGGGCACTTGGATTACTTCCAAATCTTCTGCTTTGAGGGGTTAGGAAAAAGGAAAATTACTTTGACATTCCAAAGATATGTTATCATAGATGCAAAAAGATAATAGACAAGATTAGTTAGGGTAAAGATTGACATTTGTCAGGAAAGATGTAGGCTTAGGACATGACCACCCACCATAAACTGCTTTTAGTTAAAAAGTTTGAATTTCAGACCATCCTTTGTGCTTACTTTAGGTCGCTGAGTTTGCAAGACTGCCACGCAGGCCTTCCCTGAGCTAGTCAGGTTAGCATGTGGCCCCTTTTCATCCACACAGGCCTTTCATGTTATGTTTTTAAAGTTTCTTTTTTGGTTGTTTTCAATCTCATGGCTCAGAATAATCAATACATTTGCAAATATTTTTTTCCCCCCTGAGTGAGGATAACAAGTCAAGAAAACAGCCAGGCCTTGCTTTTCTCCCCTTGCACAGGCAGTTTTTTTTTTTCAGACAGGATGGTAAGTGGCTTGTGCACTAAAGATGAATTCAAAGGCAGGGTGTCGATACACCTAGGTTAAACAGCATCTTTGTGTGTTCATCCTCCTCCTGTAGGCATTTCAAAGTACAAAAACCTTCCCTTTATATCTTTTCCCCTGTAGCTTCAGCAGCACATTGGGAATCACCATATCAATAGCTTCTTTCAGGCTTTTTCAAGGTGGAAATGACAAAACTGTTTGGGGAAGCAATCCTTGACTTTTCAAGGGTGAAGTGTTTATCTTCTCCTCTTCACTCACTTATTAAGGGGTAAAGATATCACAGCACTGACTATGTGAACACACAGAATAAGGTATTCTGGGTCGAGCTGTCATATTCCGCAGGAGTGATGAATATGCCACACTTATTTCCCATACACCTCATTTTTATGCCATCCCCAACTCATATTATCACTTATATTTGATATTATATCTATCAAATTTCTGAAATTCCACAATAGTAATGAATAACCCCCTATAGAAAACCAAGGCTACAGTATATGTTTGTCTTTATGACTAGATTTTTTTTTCTCTTTATTTTACCTGTTGGGATTCAGGTAAGTTAACTTAGCAGTTACAAATTGGCACTCCTGTCAGCACTTACCCTTGCCTCAATTTTGTAAACCTCTAAGTTTTATAAAGCCACTGGTGACTTTAGAAGGCAGGACTCTGCAGAGGAGGAAGGGGAAGATGCTCCCTCCTGGGCGACTCCCGGGTGCCCTTAGGCGACTTACAAGCTCTGGTGGAGGAGTGAGGGGGCACAGCTGAGGAGGGACCTGCTTGCCCATAGGTAATTCAGTCAGGCGGCATAAGTGAGTTTGTCTACATGGGGAGCTCCCATAAGGCCTAGCAAGCCAGCTCCGCCAGACAGTGTGCCTCTTTCAGACAGCTGAGTAAGGAATAAAAAAATATAATAAAATAAAAAAAGAAGGCAGGACTCTGGTGAGAAAGAACATGGGAATCACTGTAAAATATTCTCTGAGGATATTCACTGAATATTCTGCTGAGGCCTAAAGGTCAATTACAATATTGCACATCTTTAAGGGAGATAATGAAAATAAGATATTATCTTTATTTCTTCTACACATTATGATGCATTTGTACTGATATATGGTGGGCAATTTTTGTCAGTTAGCATAGAAAAAAGTATTATTGTTAGAGGGAAAAATCAGAAAATAAAACAATTGGAGAGAGAGAGAGAAGAGTTGGCATGAGGAGGAAGAGGTTGGGGAACTGGAGTAAGAGTAGGGGCTCCTATATGAAAACGTTCTAGATTTTAGACCTACATTTGGAAAACCAAAGACTGGGCAGGAATCTGATTAATATCAACAAAATCACAAACAATGTAGATCAGAGAAAGAAGAGCTTGTTAAGAAATTTTAAAGACCTAGCATGAGAGAGGCTCCTTTATAATCTTGAGGGGGACGTTTAATATAAACACTGAACAGCATTCATGGGCTTAGTTGAGGGCAACTTGTTGAGACATTATGATGTGCTACAAGTAGGGAATAAAACACTCTTAAAGAGGATTGGGACATACTTACTTAGAATTGACGGAATTACTAGTATAAATAATTCTCTTGAAAAGCAGGACTAGATATAATCTTCCTTTGTATAACTTTGGTTGAAAACACAACACAAGCTGGATGGGTCAAATATGAATCTGATTAAGGAGATTCTTATTTCCATGTCTTAATGTTGATCATTTGGATAAAATTATTTGTCATGATTTTCATCCATCAGCTCCTGCACTTGATATCATTTTTTGAATCATCACTGAAGAGAAAAATCTAGAAAAGTTCTATTACAAAACACAATGCCCTTGGCCTCTAAATAATTGAATAGTTAGCTAATTTCTGGTTGGGTTGAGAGACACCTGGAGCCAGATGGAATTCCTAGCTCCATTAATGACATCTATAAATAATAACAGTAATTAATATTTCTATATCAGTTACTGGGTCAGATATGCTAATTTAATCCTTACAACAACCTTATAGGTAGGTGCTCCTCTTATTTCCATTTTATAAATGGGGACTCGGGTACAGAGAGGTTAACTTGCCGAAGGTCATACGCTTAGTGAGTGAAAGAGCTGGTATTTGCATTCAAGGACAGTATTTCCCTACTCTACAATCTTAACCACATGTATGGCACCTACTTCCTGTCAGATTAATTACAGTGATTTCCACGAAGCAGCAATTTAATGAGGAGGCAGTGTGAAAACTGTCCAGGGATGATCATAGTAAAGGAGGAAATAACCCAACAACAATTAGATTAAATGTTGTGGGGATCAGCACAAGTATAATTAAGACTCCAAATATTTAGCCTCAGTATATTCACAAATGTGTGGACAGTAGCTGCTCTCAACTAAATATTACTATATGGTATTATTTGGAAAAGTTTATGGAATATTTACCTTTTCCCCAGCTCTTTTCAGAAGTTATAAAACCCTTCAAACTCTTAGCCCCAAAGTACAAATACTCTGACAAATAATATTCTCTTTTAAAGTGACATGTTTAGAGGAGTTTAAAGTGAGTGTTTGAGCTGAAGTGTGTTTTAAAAATATCATGATGGATCAGAAGTAGAAATGCTACTAGGTCTTCACAAGGCCACATGCATACTTCAGAGAAAGTAGCAGGCACTGAATTGTTTAGAGATGAGGGGTATGTGTTTGTAAGAGGACTTTTCTACATTTCCCATACTTTCTCTTCCCCAGCTGGTTTGAGAAAGCTGTGAAATGCAGGAATTGGTAGCTGAAAGTAATGGCAAAAAATTTAATCCTAATAATTGGAACACTCCTTGACAACTTCAAATGGCCATTTTTTCTCTCCAAAGTATATATAGCTGCCTAAAAATGGGGTGTGTTGGTTTAGCGCAATTATTTTCAAGCACTTTCAAAAAAGTCCTTGGCATCCTTTCTTCAAAGAAACTTTCTGGAGGAACCTCATATGCAAAAGACACAAAGTTAGCTGCTCAAGGAAGTGGGAAGTCTGGTTCGGTTGCATAGAGTCCCTTCTTCTTGGAGACATCCTATCCTTCCTGAGGGCAGCCTAGACATTTCACATAAAACTGGAAGCCCATTTGATAAATTTCTGGCTTATAAATGTTGGCTAAAATGTTGATATAATAAGGCATAAAATACATTACTTAGTCCAGTCTCTAAGTTTGAAAAATGTGCATTTCAGGTTTTGTCAAGCCAGTACCTTTTGAATACTGTTTTTATTCAAAGCAGGCTAAAACCCATGTTTTCTAAAATGTATTGGCAAAAACCCTCAAATTAACTTTTCTTGATTCAGTTCCATTTAGTAATTAGTATTGTTCTGTTGCAATCTTGATGGCACCAACAGGTACAGAATTTATAAAGCAATCTAGAAGGCGAGGAACAAATATGCTAGTTACTTTGAAAATGAGTTTGAACTTCAGTCTATCCCAAATATTTTTTTCCATTTGAAGAGATTGAACATATGTTATTTGTAATAAAACCTAGCATTATTGGAGAGAATGTCGGTCCTAAGAACCAAATAGGTCAAATGATCTATTGCCTTTATATCTTCCTATCATTTTTGTCTTCAAGTGCTTTCTCATCTACTGGTCTCTAGGGGAAGCTCCGATTCCCCTTTCACTCTATTCTTTCAAATTCCAAAGAGAAGGGGACTGATATGGATGATTTAATTTTCCAGCAAATGTTTTCAGTGCCTGCTTCTTGCTAGGCATTAAGCACTGCTCTGATACTAGAGGAGGCTCAACATTCCTGCCCTGCACGCAGCCACACTGATCTCCTCACTGTCTTCACACAGAATGTTCTTGCCTCAGGACCTTTGACCTTTCTGTTTTCCCAGTCTTGATCACCCCTCTTTCAGATAAGAACTCTCATTTTCACTTTCTTCAGAAATGTTATGTAAACATTATCTTCTCAAAAACCTTCTTTCACGAGCCAGTCTAAAATTTTAATCCCCTGTCCTGACATTTTGAACCCCTTCTCTGCTTTATTTTTTTCCTTTAGGACCTATTATTCTTTTATATACTACTGGAGGCCCGGTGCATGAAAATTCATGCACTGGAGGGGGGTCCCTCAGCCCAGCCTGCCCCCTCTCACAGTCCAGGAGCCCTCAGGAACGGGAGGTGACCTGGCAATCAGGGGAAGGCGATGCCCCATCTCACCTCTGCTACTGCCACTGCTGGCAGCGCAAGCCTCGGCCGACCCTGGTTACCTGAGCCTCGGGTGGCCCTGGGCAGGCATCATCCAAGGCTTTCCTGCACCTCGGGCGGCCCTGGGCGGCTGGGCAGCTGCCCACTGAGGCTTGCCTATGCCTTGGGCTGGCCCTGGGCAGCTGGGGGGGGCTGAAGGGACTGGGGGACTCCGGAGTCAGGCGCACAGAGTGGCCGGGCCCGCCTGGGGGCAGGCCTGGCCTTGCCGTGTGCCTGCTGCCCCAGTGGGGCTGAGGGGACTGGGCACCGCCATCTTGTGGCTGTGGGCACCACCATCTTTGAGGGTGGGGCAGTCAATTAGCATATTCCCTCCTTATTGGCTGTGGGCGCTGCCATCTTTGCGACGGCATGAGGGTCAATTAGCATATTCCCCTCTTTATTAGATAGGATTATAGTAATTATTATTTTGTGCTTATGGTGTATCTCTACCTTATAATGTAAGCTCCAGGCGCGTAGGGTTTTAGTTTGCTTTATTCGCTGCTATATCTCCAGCATTTACTATAGTGCCCAACACATAGTAAATGCTCAATAATATGTGTTGAATAAATGAATGCAGATTGACTGGTGGTAGCCATAAGTCCATGGGCCCAGATCTTTGAAAACACCACCCTGGTAGTTTTCACTCTGGTTTGTGTTAAAAATGGGATTGTGGCGATCTCTGTAGCTATGGCATAGGAGGTGGGTGGGGACAAGGAAACAAAACTGTTGTCCATCCCTTTCTTTTTCAAACAGGACACCTCAGCTTTTATCTCTCTGTTATGTTGGGTTTCAGGTAATATTTCATTAGGAGAAAAATTTGTGGAAATAACAAATTTCAAACTACTGAATAAGGATAGCAGAAAAGAATGTTTACATGTGATCGTGTAGCCTAAAATATTGTGATTATCAGTGTTTCTTAATCCCCACAAGGAAAGTGTAAAGGCGAGGGTTATGGAGAATTAGGCACAAAAGCCCCAAATTCAATGAGCTTCATATTTGAGAGATTTTAAAAATTGTTGCATGTAAAAGTTATTGCATTTTAATGAATTATTCAAAATTCCCCTTCCTTCATTCCTAGATATATTATTCTACTAGTATATTAACTCTCCATGTAATTGGAAATTTTTAGTGGGGAAAGGGGACAACAGTGTTATTTATGCATTTATGTTTTGCTTGGAAATTGATCTAAGTGCTATATTGTCCAAAAGCAAAAGTAAGTGAGCATAGTAACAATAGGTCTTAGTTCACATTCTCCAAAATGTGTATATTTTCAACACATTTTAAAGCACATGATGACATAAAAATTATTATGACCATGATATAAAGATATTCGAAGAATCTGTGTGAAAGCTAGATGTTGAACCATGGACAGAAACTACCGTATTTTTCCGTGTATAAGATGCTCTTTTTTTCTAAAATTGTTAGACTGAAAATCAAGGGGTGTCTTGTACACAGAAGTCAGCCAAGGAGGGAGCTGTGCAGGTGCATAGCTGCCCATACCTTGTCAAATAGGCTTCCTCTTATCATGAGCCTTATTGTTACCGTCAGCTGATGCCACATGGAGGTGGAGGTGGACAGCGCGCAGATGCAACAGGGACTGGAGTGTTCTGAGCCCATAAAGATGTCAAAAAATAAAAAAGATAAATACTGGTAAGCGATTGTCTTACTCTGTAAAATTCAAACTGAATGCAATCAACTATGCAAAAGAGCATGGAAATAGAGCTGCAGAGAGACAATTTGGACCTTCTCTCACTGAGTGTATGATCAGACAGTGAAGAAAACAGGAAGAACAACTCCTTAAGATGCCAAAAAAAAAAAAAAAAAAAGAAGGGCTTAAGAGGAAAACCAGCAAAATGTTTAAAATATTGATTTCTTAAGTTTGGGTTGGAAAAGTGGGGGGAACCTTATACATGGGGGTGTCTTATACAGGGAAAATATGGTAATCAAAAGATTCATCTGTCTCTATTTATCCTCCTATTAACCTGACTCAGAGCCCTGCCACACGACTGCCTCATAATTATTTAACAAACTGATTTCATATCCAAGGGAATACAGCCAGAGATGTGCAGGGTCACATAGATAACTTCTTGGCAGGGTGAGAATTAGAACGCAGATCACCGTAGATAGCCTTACCTCCTGTTTTTCCATAATACATTAAACTTCCTTCAAAATGGACATAAATGTGCTTTAGCCCTAGCTGGTTTGCCTCAGTGGACAGAGCATTAGCCTGAGGAGCAAAGGGTCCGGGATTCCATTTCGGTCAAGGGCAGGTACCTTGGTTGCAGGCTGCTCCCTGGCTGGGTCCTGGTCAGGGCTCATGTAGGAGGCAACCAATGGATGTGCTTCTCTCACACTGATGTTTCTCTCTGTCTTTCCCAACTCTTCCACTCGCCCTAAAAATCAATGGAAAAATATCCTCAGGTGAGGCTTAACAAATAAATAAATAAACAAGCTTTATATGTTAATACAGAGCTTTGCTTTATTGAAAATGTAAATGTATAGAGCAAACAATGCAAACTTTAACTGACCTATCTAGATTTACAAATTGAAAAGGAACATGCTAACTACAATAAGCATTAGTTGAACAATTACTGAATAATTCTTTGAATAGAAGCATAATTGACTCATAATTGAGCAATAATTATTGTGATAGAAGAAATACCATTTATTATACAACTGTAAACATGTAAGAGTACCCAGGGAAAATAGATGGGAGGAGAAAAAGGAAAAGAAAAGAGAAGAGGTATGCATGGAGGTTGCAGCAGAGTGAAGGGAATTCTGATGAGTGGAAATGAGAGCACCTGGGCAGGTAGGGTAGGGAGAGCTGAAGCCGCCAGTGATCACATACAACATAAAATGCAGTGTTGCAGTGACATGAGCACCTCAGTTTATTACTCTTTTTTTTTTTTTTACCCTTATATTGTTTCTGTTAAACAAACATAGTGGTTCTTAACTTGTTTTGGTTCAGAGGCCTTTTGGAAATCTGGTTAAAATTATAGACTTCCTCCCTGGAAAGATGCCAATAGGCACAGTGTCCCCAAAGGCCACTAAGAAGTGTACAAAATGTAATTTTCCTTGTTTACCTATGACTGTGTTTAATCTCTAGCTCAAGCCTTCGTTCTGCTCAATAGCAGGAACCTAATCCAGCTACTGGCAATGAGCCATCCTGTCAGCGACCTCTCTGTGACTGGGGGTGTGAAGTATCAGAAACATAATCATGACATTTCCTCCCTCTTCCTCCATCTGGGGTTAGTTCTAAACCTGGGCTCTGCTTCTTGTCCTTGGCCTGCTCTGAGCAGGCCTCCCCGAGATGTTCAGGATGCTCTGTGGGGTTCTGGTGTTGGTTCCATCCTCCCTTGTTTTCCTGAGCAGCCAGGCCCCCACCATGCTCCATGTGCACAGTGCCTGCAACTCGTCCCTGTTGCATCCCTTTGTCCAAACTATAAGATGCTGTCCTGCTTCTCTGTAACTGAGGAGCCTGGGGGCTTGTCCAAGCCGCTAGGCCCCTAATGATTTATGAACCCTCACACTCCCATCCCTGCTCTGGCACATATGTGGAGTTTGTACCTCTTTCCCATTACTATTAACCCTTAAACCCTTAAACTCAACAAGCAGTTTCTTTTCCAGTCGCTGGAGCACGGGCAGGTGTAGGACTTCTGACACCGATGCTAGGTTCTCTTCATCCATTTCCTTTTCTTTGTGACAACTTGGAGCCTCTGGCTGGGACAGGAGAAATGCTTGTCATAAAGTATTCTCCTTTTGGGACGATAAGAAAATGTATATACATTTCCTTACTAAAAAAGATACAAAGGATAAATGGAAAAGTAATGAAAATGATTTACCAATGGGGATAGATGGGAATGGAGCAAAAGGGCTGGGGAATTGAGTGAGATTTCCAAGTGTACATTAAAAAAAGAAAGGAAGGAAGGAAGGAAGGAAGGAAGGAAGGAAGAAAAGAAAGAAGAAAGAAAGAAAGAAAGAAAGAAAGATCATGTAATTAAGTATAGGCAGCAATGGAACTGCTCGGTCAGGAAGTCTATAGGAAGCTAAAGAGGCCAGGTGCATGGATTCATTCACCCGTGGGGTCCCTCCGCCTGGCCCTCTCACAATCTGGGACCTCTCAGGGGATGTCAGAGGCTCATTGCACAGATTTGGCCCTATCCCTGCAGGCCAGGCTGAGGGACCCCACCAGTGCACAAATCCATGCACCGGGCCTCTAGTATCTAATAAGAATAAAGATAACCTGTATACAATAGCAAATACACTCTTCAATTAAAAAAATAAATAACGAGGAGAAAAAGGAACCCTCGTGCACTGCTGGTGGGAATACAGACTGGTGCAGCCACTGTGGAGAACAGTACAGCGTTTCCTCAAAAAACTAAAAATGGAACTCCCATTTGACCCAGTGATCTCACTTCTAGAAATATATCCCAAGAAACTAGAAACACCAATCAGAAAGGATATATGCACCCCTATGTTCATAGCAGCACAATTTACCATAGCTAAGATTTGGAAGCAACCTAAGTGCCCATCAGCAGATGAGTGGATTAAAAAACTGTGGTACTTTTACACAATGGAATACTATGCTGTGGTAAAAAAGAAGTTCTTACCATTTGCAACAGCATGGATGGAACTGGAGAGCATTATGCTAAGTGAAATAAGCCAGTTAGAGAAAGATAAATATCACATGATCTCACTCATTTATGGCATATAATGAACAACATAAACTGATGAACAAAAACAGATCCAGAGACAGAGAAACATCGATCAGACCATCAAACCTCAGAGGGAAGGTAGGTGAGGGTGGGGGTAAAGGAGAGAGATCAACCAAAGGACTTTTATGCATGCATATAAGCCTAACCAATGGACACAGACAACAGGGGGGTGAGGGCATGAGTCAGGGGGATGGGGAGGTAATGGGGGAATAAGGACATATATGTAACACCTTAATCAATCAATCAATCAATCAATAAATAAGTACTTGGCCTTTTAAACCATATTGAAATTTGTGTTAAAAAAATAAAAAATCAATGAAAAAGGATGAAAACAAGTCAAACTTTAATATTGTATACTGACAGAAAGAAATAACCTTAACTTCATAGCAAATGGAAAAACATAGCTATAGAGAAGATATTTAATGGGAGTGTATATGAACACATATCTTCCACGTCCTTCTTTTCATCCTCATAGCTACCAGTTTTCCTCCCTCACTCCTCTCCCATCCATGCTCTGACTTCTTGCTCCCACCTCACATTTTCTAGATCTCTTACTGGGATTCTCAATCCCTCTTTATCTTTGTTAGGCAGAGTAATTAACTATGTAAGAGCTCCAAATTCAAGCGGGATACTCCCACTTACTAGTTAAAACTGCCTATAGCAACATCAAAGGCCTTCATAAGAAGGACAAAAGTGTTACTTTTGTTTAACCCATAGAACTTCCTTCAGATGGCAAAATTCTCTTTCCTGAGAAGGCAATGTGAAATAAAGCATGACCAATTTACTGTGTGTACGTTTCCATAGTAAAATTCAAAATAAACAATTTTTTACATGGACTCCATATACATTTTTTCATTGTGTAAAGAGTTATTTTGGTGTGTAAACTTGAATTAAAATGATTTTCGAGATATTTTAGCAACCTTTATGGTGTGGAGTCCTGGAGGTATTCAACTTGTCCAACCTTTAACACACCTTACTTATTGTGGCAATGAAATTAACTGTATCTGCAGAGAGGTCATTGATAGCAGTAATTGGGATGTGCCCCCATCTGAACGCTCAGTCAATCACATTGATTAGCTGAAGTCATTCTAGCACCAGAAAGCTATGGCCTGCAAGCATCATAAGTTTGGTATAAAAATGGTCATTAGCTGCTATAGAAACAATGGTTTGGGACTTAATATTACCTTAAAATAACTTTGTTTTGTTCAAACTTGGAGGAATTAAAAAGGGCATCAACTCAACTTTCTCGTTTTAAAATTGTTCTCAAAAAGGCATCTCTTGTGAAAAGTAAGAGCTTGATTGCTCTCTATCCTGTATTCCACACTCAGAAATCATCAGGGGCATCTTGGAGATGGAAAGAAACCACTATGCAAATACATGTTCACACACTCCCATCCACACACATGCATAACCACTCATAGGTAGCATAGGATGCTGACAAGAAAGGTGAGTTGAAGGGTATATTTTAAAACTGTCACTGTGTTCAATGATCATCTCTTGTTGCCAATCTCACCCTGATTTGGAACTTTAATTACTTCATGATTTTCAGGGAGGACTCTGAAAATTGAAAAGGTCAAGTGCCTTGCAGATACCTCATCAGATTATTCTGGCATCAACTGATTTTATGCCAGTCACTGCTGTGGGACCAGGATCTTACTAGGTTCCCACAGATGCAACACGACAGCTCAGGCCTCTCACTTCCTGCCCCAGGGTTTCTCTATTGATGCTTCAGTGACCTATGGGGAGGGGGACAAGGAGGAGTGGGGCAAGACACTCTGGAAACTGACACTGAGAATGTGCAGGAAGTTCAAGTCTTAGAGTGTGAATGAGGTACAAGCCTCTTTCCCCTTCTAGTCAACATTCTTTGAAATAGGTTTGGTATTTTCCATTTTTCCTGAAGACTGAAAAAAAATCGTAAGTGCAATGGAAAATAAAATGTGAAGAGTTCCTAGGGGATAGAAAGTAGTTGAGATTATACTTGCAGGAGAATCAAGAGCAGAGAAAACCATGTCTCAAGGTCCATCTCAAGCCTACCTGTATCTTTCCATCTCCATTGTCACCTTCCTACACCAAAGTACCTTTCTCTCTTACTGGGGTTCCACCTGGTCTTTCTGCATTGTTTTTGTCCTCTTCAATTCCTTCCCATGCTTTCCTATTTTAGGGCATTTGCAATTACTGTTCCCTCTGTGTTGGATGCTCCTTAGCTGCTTCCTCCCAGCACTGGCTCCTTCTCACGTTGTAGATCTTCCTTTACTCACCGCCTTCTCAGGTCAGAGGGTCTTCTGATTTCCTGATCTAAAGGCATCCTTTATTCTGCTCACCCCCCATCACCCTCTATTTCATTGCTCTGTTACTTCCTTTATGGAACTTATCAAATTTGTTATAATTCTTTTTTGTTTACTTCCATGTCGGTGGCTGTTTCTCCCATTAGAATATCAGCACCACAAGGGTAGGGATCTGCTCTGTTTTACTGGCATATCTTGGACTGGCAACACAGTTCGTGACACACAGGGTAAAGAAGGACACTTTTTAAGGCTCTGCAGTCAATAAGCACTGTGCCAACTGCAGAGCTAGATACTGGGAATGGAGAGGGAGGAGACAGGATCCTGCCTCAGGGAGCTCTGTGTGGAGAACAGCATGAGCATCCTATTTTCGGATCATTTGTGTAGACATTTTATTTTTACTTCTAGACTTTAGCCCTCTGAATGCAGGATCTCAGTCATCTTTGTATCCCTACCGAGACTAGCACAGACCATGAAAATAAAATAATGTTTTTGAAAGCGTTTAAAAAGTTCCTAAGGGAGCTTTATAAATATAATAAATTATTATTGTTATTAATTGTTCTATAAAGTACAATCTATGCTCATTAACTGTTGTTAATAACTGAGTGAAGAGGGAGAGTGTCTACATAAAAGGGTGACAGGAAGGTGGGGGTGTTGGTGACAAGGTTGAGTCAGAGTAGGCAATAGGCAAAGTGACTGAAAGAAAAACTGGATTTGAAAGGGCCTTCTCTACTGCTCATTTTCCCCCTGGAACTTTAGAATAATTTAGTAATAGTTATTTCTTTAGAAGTCTATAGGAAGCTAAAGAATTAGTCTGAGGCAATTGCAATATCCTAAGAATGAAAAGTTCACAAGTCATAGCATTTGTCTACTTAAAAATGTAACTCATTATTTTCCGGCTTCAACATGAGGTCATACAAATGAATTAAAAACATACATGTAGCAGCAATCATTTAATTGTTTCCAGTTTCACTGGGGAGCCTGGAAGCATGACACACCTGTAATTTTATTAAGTATTAATGAAGACCAACATAAATTATTCATTTCCTATTATGTTTACTAAGCCAGCAGGAATCAGTATAGCCAGAGATAATATCACTGCCTAAGACAAAGAAAACTCCAGCTGCTCATTACTGGATAGTTGGCCAAAAAGAGATCTGGCTGCTACAAGTGGATTTACAAAAATGCTGTCTGTGATCTAAAGCTCAATAAATCCAGTTTGATGAAGATGAAGTGAGCTAATGAGATGAAAGTCCTAGAAGGTGAGGCCTGGTGTCTTTTCGGAATGGGCATACCCCTAGATGTCCTGGAGACATCTGATGTATACTTTAGAAAGAAAAGTAAGGGAAATTTATGTGTATGTGCAATTTCATGTGAATGCCCACTGTAACAAAAATGCAAAATTATATTTTTGTTCCCTCTGCTCTTTGAATTTTCTCAGCCACTGGGTAAGAACCCATCAAGTGCTATGAAAATTGTGTTCACTCTTGAGAAATAGACATTCTCTCATGCACTCAAGTCACAAACTTAGTCTCAATCCAGTAGAATTTCCAGTTGAAGACATGATAAAACTTTAGTGTTTTATCTTTTCCTTGCTGCAGCTCTGCCTGCCTTAGGCCGGAAATCTACCATGGGAAAATGGGAAAAGTGGTGCTAGAGAATGATGAACACATGCAACCCTTCTTCTCAAGGAGCTCACTGCCTTTTGGGGGGACAGACAAGTGGTAGACTGGACTACAGTGTGATCTATGCCGTAATAGAGGTATGCTTATTGGCATAGCAAAGAAGAGGAAGGGTGCTGAAATCAAGCTGTGAAATGAGGAAGGCTTCCTGAGTCTCATAGGACTGACACTGCCCGGTGGAGGAAGCCCCATGCTGGAGGCAGGGAAAGGATTATAAACCTAAGTGTCATTTGTCAAAGGGATTGGCTTTGCTGTAGATACCAAGGAGTCACTCCTGTCAATTGTGCTAGTAAAATATGACCACATAATGTGGGAATGGGTACGTTTTAGATATGGATTAGATTATGGGATTAGATTAAATATGTAAAAACCTATAATTTTTGATATTTTGGGTTCTGCATCATCTTGGGCAAGTAGCTGAACCTCTTGGAGCCATTGTTTCTTTATATAAGATGGTGAGATCATTACCCACTTCAAAGGAGACAATTCTTTTTGTTGTTATTGTTAATCCCCACCTGAGGATATTTTTCCATGGATTTTTAGAGAGAGTGGAAGAGAGGGGGAGAGACACAGAGAGAGAGAGAAACATGAATGTGAGAGGGACACATCAATTGGTTGCTTCCTCCACACGCCCTGACCAGGGCCGGGGATCCAGCTTGCAACTGAGGTACATGCCCTTGATCAGAATTGAACCTGGGACCCTTCAGTCCAAAGGCCAGTGCTCTATCCACTGAGCCAAACCAGCTAGGGCCAAAGGCTATAAATTTAAAAGAGAAACCACACCTGAAGTTCTTTGTACTAAGGCCTGGCACTTAGCTTGGGCTTAATTATTTGTTAGTTTACTTACTGAATGACCTCCCACTCTTGCTTTTACTTTACATTGAGGACTGATGGGAGGAGCAGCAGCTATAAGGTAGAATCAGGAACAGCACTAGCCTGATTTAGCATGTTGGTGGTGGGAATGTGAGAACAACCACATAGAGACAGAAACAATGTCCTAAAAGAAGCAGACTAGTTGTGTCTGTTGTCATTGTTAATTTCCCATTACATTTTTATTTGCCCACACACTAATTGTATTTGTTTGGGCTGGCTTCAGGGTCCGTCATCATTTTCATGGTATTTTCAGTGTGGCTTTGAACACAGTTTGAGATCTTCAAATCGAAGTTGTTTCTATCTAAAAATAAAAAATAAAAAAAAATGATTTCAACATTAAAATAAGCTGCCACCTGGGAGATTATAACCAAGAGGCATCATTACTTTATTACTTAAGCCAATTAATTGTTGAAGTAAGATTAGCTCAGATGACTATATAGTACGTTTTTCATTGCTTTTTATTTCTAACACAGATTATTTTGGTTTAACTGAAATAGACCTTCACTTCCTTAAAGCACCCTGCCCAGATAGATAGGGGGTATGTATTCAATCCAAATGCAGGAGGACGTTCAGGAGAAATGTCACCAGTAGACATGGCACCAGAGGAATGAGAGAACCTCTGTTTGCTTCTGGTTCTGTCACCAACTAGTTGGGGAACTGGAAGGAGCTTTGTTTCTCTGATAAATAAATATGGTAAAATATCGTGGGATATGGTATAGTGAAGTAATTAGGAACATATTTCCTTTTCTCCTCCCTTTTATCCCCTTGTTTACCTCATTGTCTTTCACCTGTTCTCATTACTGTGCCTCAACCTTTCCAGAGGTCCAAGTGGCTGTGAAAGGATTTTATAAGTGTGAGAATGCTATGCCAACATCTGTATGTGAATATGATTATATTATTGGTCCTTTCTTCTGGGACCTCTTGTTAATGCAGAAACAGAATTTTCATTAATGATTTTGATCTGGAAACTGTTATTCTTAGTTGAAAAGTCTTTCACATCCTCTATAATAAAGAGCTAATATGCTAATTAGATCAAGCAGCAGAACGACCATCCGAACGACCATCCAGACAAAGCTGGGGCTGCGAGGGCTGAGCCCCTTGCACGAATTTCATGCATCAGGCCTCTAGTAAATTATATAAATTTTAAACTAAAAATATTTGCCAGTAATGACATTTCCAATAGTTTTAATAACAGAGTAGCTTGAAGCAGGACAGTGTTTCAGGATAATTATTTGTGTATTACCTGTTGCTGAGTTTGTTCAGCAAATAGTATCATTCTTGGTACATAGTAAGAGTCAGTAACTGATGTGAAATGAATGTGAAAAGTGAATGTAAACCCTAGTTTATTGTTTTAGTGGTAATTGATTTCTTCATACCAAGGTAAGTGAACGTACAGTAATCTATATGGAAATTTAATATCTAGTCTGTGCAATCAGAAACTGGAGTAGAAAACTGGAGTACTTTGCAAAATATCCTATATTAATATCATACCCAAATATTTTTATGTTTTTTATTGAATTTATTGGGGTGCCATTGGTTAATAAAATTATATAGGTTTCATATGAACAATTCTATAATATATTATTTTTTATTATATTGTGTGTTCACCACCCCAAGTCAAGTCATATCAAAACACTTTTAACTGAAGGTTTTATTAAATGTGTAGAAATGTGGTCCTATTGTAAGATTTAGTGCACAAAGAGCTCTCCCAACCCAAATATGTGCTTTCAACATGTATTTTCATGCTATGAGCTTAAAAAAAAAAAAAAAAAAGAAGAGGGAAGACTTTTAGCTAACATTAGTGACTGAGAAGTTTGTGACATTTTAAACAATCTTGAATGACCCACTCATTAATAAATCCTCTTTGTTTACTTTCACCAAATACCAAAGGAGGTTGGGACATGACACTGAGGTAATTATGGGCATAGGACTTTCCAAAGTAACACTGAGTTGAAGACAGGTTGACATTTTCGGTAAGGGCATGGTCAGACAGGTAAGCTAATTTGGGCTCATGTAAATCTGGGAAGCAGCTTTATGGTTTTTCCCAGTAAAAGGAACACAGCAATCCCTAGAGTCACATTGCAACATGGCATGGGAAGGGCTGTGAAGGCCCTCTGGTTTCAGCTGCAGCACCTCCGGTCATTGGTTGGATCTAGAACTCACAACCAATGAGTTCGGATGGTCGTTCTGCTGTTTGATCTAATTAGCATATTAGCTCTTTATTATAGAGGATGTGAAAGACTTTTCAACTAAGAATAACAGTTTCTAGATCAAAATCATTAATGAAAATTCTGTTTCTGCATTAACAAGAGGTCACAGGGTGCTTGACCTAGAGGGCCCGGACTAGCCACAGAATGGAAGGACCAACTGAGGCATTTTGAGCCAACCAGTCCCATGTGCCAGAGAAATCTGTTCAGTGGTGAACTTTCTGTCTTCAAGGTGCCACTTGTATACTCACTCATGTGCATGAGCCTGAGTGAAAATACACGCTCCCACCAAGACACAGAGAGGCACGCAAGGAAAAGGCTTGGGAATTAGGAAAAGGAAGCCTGTGTTTTTCTTTCTTCTGTTGCTTAATTGCTCTGTGCTCCAGGGAAAACCACCACAAGTGCTAGATGACTTCCTTTTGCTTCTCCAGATGCCCTTTCTGTCCTTTTCTAACCACTCTCCGGTCCTAGGTGGCTGATCTGTAATGACTATATCAGAAGGCTCCCTACCTTTCCGGTTACCTGTTGGGTTTGGTAAATGCCCAGTCCAAGCTGGAACCTGGAGAGAGGGATCCAATGAGCTTGGATTTTCCTGTGAGCTGACCTTGGGCTGACTTTGTGCCTCATTCAAGGGTCATAACTACTTTCAAGTAGATTGTCCCTAGTTGACTCCCTCTGCTGTTCCTCTTGCCCCTGACTCCCATGGTCCCACCCCACCTTATAGACTGAGGGTTTTTCCCTTGTTAAATAGTCTCTTTATTAAACTCTCTGAATTATCGTAATTTGGCTATGCCATCTGTTTCCTGCTGGCACCCTGACTGATGCATTTAACAGACTATCTTAGGTTATGTCTGTGCTTATCAAAGAAGGGGCCATGGTGGGTTGGTGATGACTGCCATGAGCTCAGCTAGAGGGCGGGGAACACAGATGTCCGGAATTAGCCATCCCACAAGTCTCCTCCAGCTCTTAACATTCTGTGACTCCGTGGATAAGAAACTGAAGGAAGCCTATTACATTTTGGACTTTTATATTACTATGGGGAATCTGGACTGGGAAGATAAGACCGATATAGTTCAAAGGAAGGCACAAGCAAGGTGTGCTTATGAAAACCAGTGGCGATTCCACACACAAAGTCATCTCTAACTGGCACCTTTCAGATGTTGCTCATTATTTTCAGTGTTGGCTTATTTTTCATTGTGCTACTTTTATGATAAGTATATATTTTTATTTCTACATCAGTGCTTTCTTATATGTAGCAATATAGTGCTAGCTTCCGCAGCATATGTAGTAACCTACAGTGTCAGCATGTACAGCAGTCAGGCAGCCTCACTTGGCAATTTGGCAAAAATATCTACTGCCAACTAGTAGTGTTGAAAATCATTCCTCAGGCTGTGGGTCTGATCTCTGAGTTGGAATTCCTTTTACTTTCCCATCTAACTTTCAAGTTAAAACATAAACTATTTATTCTCATGAACTTTGTTTAATAGTAATACCTTTGAGCTTCCTTATAAATTTTCCTAGAGTGTATATATTGTCAAAAAAGCCAAATGTGCCTATTTCAGCACCCACTGCAGTGAGACTTGTGAGCTGACTCGGGGTTGTCTTTCTCCTGGTCAAACATTTGTCCAATTTCCTTTTCAGAAAGGATAGTGACCAGAACTGCTTATGATTTATAGTGGGAGCAATGACTTTAAAGAAGTTTTGTGTTAGAAAACGTTACTTGAGCATTCTTGTCAAGCTGTCTGCTCACGTGGGATTTGATCCTTAGAACAAGTCAGCAGTTGACAAAATCTGACACTACTGCAGCTGTCTTTATTTTTTTCTTCTAAGATATTCCTTTGAGGGGCTCATATCATGGTTCCCCTCTCAAAACAATGACCCAGAGCAACTGCCACTTATGCCTATAGGGAAAATAAAACCTACCAGTTATTGGGAACAGACATGTTATGTGGCTATCAAATAAAAACAGCAAAGGTAATTCTTTTTGTCTTTGTTTTCCAGATTTCTTTCACACACAGTTGGTTATGTTATCCTTGGGCCACTGTAATAGGTTCATAGGGAAAGTGCTTTATTCCTGGTTTACAGATGAGAATTCTGAGGCAGAGAATTGCTATTATCAGAGCAGTGCTAGAACCCTGGATTATTAGTTCATAATAGGCTTTAATTTTCACTTTAATTAAATACTCAAATTTAACCTCAAATATGCCACATGGTTTAACTGTAGAAAAGCATTCCCAATTCATATCTAGGCTTCTAGAAAAGGGCTAGTAATTAAAGATAATCCTCTCCACTTTGAAGTTGCCCACTCTTTTCAATGCTATTTTCCCCAGCTATATGTTCAATTTTAAGCACCAGTGTGATCTGGGGCTTTGAGACAAGGCACAGACCATTAACTAGGCTTGGGATTTTGTATCACTTGCTAATCCCCTCCCAGCAATTTTTGGCCTATTTCTTTACCCTGCAGGAAAGGCTGAGTGTCTGGATTTTTCTCTACGTGAGCCCTGGATTTGGATTTCAGAACATATGGGTCAGAACACCACAGTAAAAGGGAAATCAAGATTTAAACAGGTAACTTTGGCAATTCTAAGCCTCTTTCTTCCAATGAACAAAAATTCCTTTGGCATGTTGTGTGAAAGAGCATTTCCTTTGCACTACATTCAGCTTTTTTTTTTTTTTTCTTCTAGTAAATGTATATGCTTGAGAAGGAAGATCTCATCTGGGAAATCCAGAGTGATTTTTAGAAATAAAACAGGGCTGGACTTACAAACCCCAGAGAGATCCTTTCAGCTTTAACCATATGAACTTTCAGATATTAACAAAGGCAGAATTTGAACTCCAAGTGATTGTGCTATGTTAGTGTTGGGAAGATAGCAAAGGAGCATGAGGAGGGAGTTCAATGTGTATGTGACCTAAGAAATGAAGGTTGAGAGAAAGAAATCCCTAGATGAAGGGCATATGATGAAATATATTACAGAAGTGAGCTTAGTGAAATCACAGATAGTCATAAAGTTGAAGTGTGGGTGATCATGTAGATAATTCTATGGCCCTGGAACAAGGAATGAGAAACCATGGTGTCAGCAGTGTTGAGTTCTGGAATCCAAGCATGTGGATTTGAATCCCTGCTCTGCTCCAGACTAGCTGTGTGACTCTGTACTGAAGAGCACACTTTAGATCAGTGATCTCCAACCTTGTTTGGTCAATAGAACACTAGACTTACCTGGGAAATTCTGAAAAAAAAAACAAAAAAAAACCAAAACAAAAAAACAAAAAACAAAAAAACACACACACAAAAACAAAAAACAAACACACACACAAAAAAACAACACAAACAAACAAAAAAAAAACAGGTGGTCAGGTCCACTTCTGGACCAATTCAATCAGAATCAGGCACTGGCAGGGACAGGCTTGAAAGCCTGGTTTGAAAGCCAGTTTTACAATCACAATTCTCACATTTTTTGCGTGTCGAAATGATACCCATGAATTTAAAGTTCCACACATTTTCTTTCTCTTCTTGAGTGAATTTGCAGATTGGCTCCTCTTGACACTGTGGTCACCTTTTCAATGTTGGCTGCAGTTGGTTTTCTCAGGCGAGAAATGAATTTTATTATACATCCTAGGAAAATCTCTAACACTAGAAGGAAAAATATGGCTATGATCAGGTGATGTAAACATTACCATGAAATCTTGGTGGATATGGAAAATCTAAAGGTAAAGCACACAGAGTACAGACTGAGCAATTTTCTAATGGTAGGACAAATAGAATTCCTGCTTGCTCTCATTGAGGTCTTTTTAGAGGAGCTGGAAAGTTTTTGCTTTTTTGAGGGTATATAACATTCCAATATTATAATTAAGGGGTGGAGGGAAGCAGATCATGGTCTAACAGAAGGCATGAATATGTCTCCCCCTAAATACTGCTCTAGTTAAGATATGTGTTATGTGCAAACAAGTCTGCAGAGAAAAAAGTATCATAAAAGAGAAAACTTAGATGGTTTTCCTGCATCTGTCTAGGCCACAGAGTATGAAAATATGGGCCTCTGGGGTGAGAAAACATTCAAAGGATGAGGAAACACTTTCATTGCACTGGCTAAAGCCACTGGTTATCTTCTTTTAGTTACCTTATATATATTTTTAAAATATATTTTTATTGATTTCAGAGAGGAAAGGAGAGGGAGAAACATCAATGATGAGAGAGAATCATTGATTGGCTGCCTCCATGGGGTCTGAGCCCACAACCCAGGCATGTGCCCTGACCGGGAATCAAACCATGACCTCCGGGTTCATAGGCTGATGCTCTACCACTGAGCCATGCCAGCTGGGATAGTTACCTTATATTTCAATGTGAATAAAGACCTGATATAGAAATAGGAAATGAATAGAGATAACAAAAGCAACCCCATTATAACTGGGTGTTGGAAGTTTATCCTAATGGTGCATCAACATGCAAGGTTCTTGTTTCTTTCCAAGCAGTGCCTTTGACTTCATTCTGTTGAATCTGATTTTTGTAGACTCTACTAACATCTTGGTCAGACCTCAGAGTTTTCAAATAAATTACAGTTTTTAAGTGCAGTCCAGTCCAATATAAAACTCCAATCACACCTACCCCCAGATCCTAGCTCAGGGTTTATCAGTGGCCTGAAGGGACATGCAGTGGGGGAAGGAAGCTTACTATTAAATTCCACTTCCCTCCCCTCTTCCCTCTCTGGTGTGTTAGGCTAGGGAGGAGGGAGAGGAAATGAGGAGGAAAGTAGAAATGGATTTTTGGCATATGTGTAAGCTCCTTAGGTGGCCCTGTGGAGGGACCCCCACTTCACAGTTACTCTCATGGAAGATCTGTCTCCAGCTTAAACTCTTCCCTTGTCCTCCAGTTTTCCTTCCCTCTCAGTGCATCTTCTGGCCACACACTCCTGCTGCTTCCTGAAGTAACAGAGAGCCAGCCCCCTTAATTAGATTGGGGTATGAGCTCATAGCTCAAGCCCTGCTCTCTTCCACAGTGTTTTCTTGACCTGTATGTAACTCATACATCACTCACACATCAAACACCACTCTCACTCTCACAACCACAAAGCACCACATGGCTTTCCTTCTCTTCCCTCACTTCTGTCATTTGTGTTAAACTCTCTTATCTGTTCAGACAGGCTCTGGGGGACAGGTTAGCAGGTAACACTGGGAATGAGTTGACAGTCTCTCTTTCTTGTAGATGGTTTTTTGGAGAGCCCTGACTTGACTTTGGTGGGTGAGCACTCACCTCCTTCCTTTTTCTTAAAAAAAAAAATAATATATATATATATATATATATTATTTATATATTTTTTTGATTTTTTTATAGAGAGGAAGGGAGAGAAATAGAGAGTTAGAAACATCGATGAGAGAGAAGCATAGATCAGCTGCCTCCTGCACACCCCCTACTGGGGATATGCCTGCAACCAAGGTACATGCCCTTGACCAGAATCGAACCTGGGACCCTTTAGTCCCCAGGCCAACGCTCTATCCAGTGAGCCAAATCGGCTAGGGAACCTCTTTCCTTTTTCCATGAGGAAAAGTACCAGTACCCCTGACTAGACCTCAGAATCAGTAATGCATGATTCTGTGGATGCTCTGCTCTTCCGTTTCTTCCTCTTCCGTGTTCTGTTTATGTCTATGGGACAGTGTCCTGAGGGATGTTTTGGGACAGCAGAGAGAATATGTCCATCTCTGACAAAATCTTAGAAGGGCCATCTGGTTCCCCAGTTGCCTGCAGCTTTATTAGGAAGTAGGGTATTGGACAGTCCTGTGTCCTCAGTTGAGAAGCCTAGTTGTCAATTCCAGAACAATAGGAGGGGTTCTACTAAACACCCCATTACATTATAGTATGCAACATTTATCGATCACTTTCTTTGTACTAATTGTATTAAGCCTTTTAAATATTTTATTCCACTTAGTCCATATGATAATACCATATGTTAGGTTTTATTATTATTCTCATTTAAATAATTAAACACTGTAATGGGCTTCTGCCATATCTAGTTACACAAAATATTTTTAAAGCCTCTCTACTTTGTAATAACCCCATGCAGTTTCCTCAGTGAGGAAAGCAACCAATGAAACCTTTGTTTCTAGAGAAGAATGAGTAATTTGGATTCTACCCATCACTTGCCCCCATGAGAGATTTCATTAGCATTGTGTCAGTGGAGGAAAGAGGCATGGTGTTGGTTTTCCATTTTGTAGCAGGTATTGAGGCAGAGAGAAAGCCTTAGTCTGTTTGGGCTGCTGTAACAAAATGCCACAGATTGGGTGGCTTGTAAACAACAGAAATTTATCTCTCACAGCCTGGGGCTGGAGATCTGAGATCAGGATGCCAGCATGGTGGAGAGGGCCCTCTTCTGTGTTGCAGACTTCTCATTGCATGGCAGAAGGAAGGCGAAGGAACTCTCTGGAACCTCTTTTATAAGGAAACTAGTCTCATTCACGAGGGCCCGTCTTTATAACCTAAGCACTCCCCTCCTACCCCCCAAAGACTCTGCCTCCTAATACAGTCACCTAGAGCAGTGGTCAGCAAACTCATTAGTCAACAGAGCCAAATATCAACAGTACAATGATTGAAATTTCTTTTGAGAGCTGAAAACCGACTTCTGCGCATGGGCCACAAAGTTTCAATCGCACTGTACGTGCGCGTCCGCACGTGGTATTTTGTGGAAGAGCCACACTCAAGGGGCCAGAGAGCCGCATGTGGCTCGCAAGCCGCAGTTTGCTGACCACTGACCTAGAGGTTAGTTAGGATTTCAACATATGCATTTTTGGGGACACAAACATTCAGATCATTGTATTAAGGAGAGCTCTGTTACTGGCAGTGGTGATCATACTGTCCTGACTAGCCACTTCCTGATGATGGCAGAGGCTGCAACTTCCCATCAGGCCAGTTCTGAGTTGTGGCCGTGGGAGTCCTGCCCAGAAGCTCAGTCTGGAATCCGCCTCTTCAGTCCTTACAAAGATTCTGTCGGCTGGCTCTGTCTCTTAATAAATAACTTTCTGCTTAACCTTGCTGCACAGGGTTTGTTGGCAGCAACAAAGCACCCTGGCCAAGGCAACAACAGAACCAATATTGCTTTTATTCTTCATATTTGAAGGGATATTTAAAGAGGGAAGAACTACAGACATGAACGTGCTTTATAAAGCCAGTTCTTAGAAAAATCAGAAAGTCAGGAATATCAGTGGTTACAATATTTCTCTGTGACCCATAGAACATCCTTACTCTAGCAGTATTTTATTGGAGCTAAAATGCTTGTAAGGAAAAGATTTTAGATAATGTGAAGACTTGATTTAGCTTCAAAATGTCATATTTAAGATGTTGCTTTTGCATTGATTTGCTGCATATGTCGTTAAACTTGTTTCAGTGAAGCATGGGATCATGGGAAGAAAAATCTGACCTATTGGGGTTCTGGGACTGCCACTTATTAGCTCTGTGGTTTGAGTTAAGTTGGTTAACTGTTTGACTCAGCTTCCTCATTACAAAATTGAAATAATCATAGCAGTAACCTTTTCCAATCATAGACAATTTCTGAAAAGAGGAAATAAGAATGTTTGGGGGATCATATAGGGCTAACATAAATAAAATAATTTTATTATAGCTATGGTCATTTGAATAATCTCAGTGAGTAGGAAATGGTGGGAAAAGACTCTGAAAACCCACACTATTAGGAAAAAAAAGGAAAGACATTTTTAGGAAGGCATGGTGAGCAAATATGATTCTTTGCATGCAAATGTCTCTTTTCTCAAATTATATAAGGCCTCTGATCTTCCTTCCCTTATTCAGCACAAGTAAGAATGTGTAATGCAGTAGTTCAGAATCCCAGGAGAGTCAAATGCATTTCATCTGTAGTTTCAGAAAGGATGGCCAATTTTCTGCATGTCTTATTATATATAAAAATTTCCCCCCCATGTATTATTTGTTCAATCATCTCAGTAGAAGTTGCTTAGAGGTCTGCAGGTCTCCAATGCTGGGTAGTTGCTAAGTCTGTCTTTTTAAGATGGAATGCAGGCACTTGTGGTGTCTAGTGAAGAAGGCCAATGTCATCTCCATGGAGAATTGCCCTTCTCCTTTCCCTCTTCCTTAGAGTAGGTCTAACAGTAAAAGAGCCATAGATTCCTCTTGGGTTTACTGCACTCCCATCTGCAAATCTGTGCCTCAGGATTACTTCATTTTCCTGTGTGCAGAACTCAAAAGGAATGCATTTTTAGTAACTTGCAAGGGTGAATATGATCACAGATCAATCTTGCTATCATAATTTCCAAACAAGTCCTATCTTCATTACATGTGCAGGATAAATTAGTGATAATTATATTCAACTAGAGGCCCAGTGCACGAAATTCATGCACGGAGGTGGGGGGGGGGGTGTCCCTCAGGCCAGCCTGCACCCTCTCCAATCTGGGACATCCCTCTCACAATCAAGGACTGCTGGCTCCCAACTGCTTGCCTGCCTTCCTTCCTGATTGCCCCTAACCGCTTCTGCCTGCCAGCCTGATCACCCCCTAACCACTCCCATGCAAGCCTGATTGATGTCTAACTGCTCCCCTGCCAGCCTGTTTGCCCTCAACTTCCCTCCTCTGCCGGCCTGGTCACCCCTAACTGCCCTCCCCTGCAGGGTTGATCGCCTTCAACTGCCTTCCCTTGCAGGCCTGGTCCCTCTCAACTGCCCTCCCTTGTAGGCCTGGTGCCTCCCAACTGCCCTCCCCTGCTGGCCATCTTGTGGTGGCCATCTTGTGTCTACATGGGGGCAGGATCTTTGACCACATGGGGGCAGCTATCTTGATCCTGTGTGTTGGAGTGATAGTCAATCTGCTTATTACTCTTTTATTAGATAGGATAGAGGCCTGGTGCATGGGTGGGGGCCAGCTGGTTTGTCCTGAAGGGTGTCCTGGATCAGGGTGGGGGTTCCCTTGGGGTGTGGGGCGGCCTGAGTGAGGGGCCTCTGGTGGTTTGCAGGCCAGCCACGCTTCCTGGTGACCCAAGCGAAGGCCCTGGTATCTGATAATCATTGATTGGCTGCCTTCAGCACCCCCTACCCCCCGGGGATGGAGCCCACAACCTGGGCATATTTACTTTCTACAATTGAAACTTTGTATCCTGGAGCGGAGCCAAGCCTCCTGCTTGCTCCGTGGCCGGCCACCGTTCTGTTTGGATTTGTTTGCCTTCTATAATTGAAACTTTGTAGCCTTGAGTGGAGGCCTGGGCCCGCCAGAGTGTGTGGAAAGCTTGGCTTCCTCTGTTGCTGGGGAAACCCAAGCCTCCCTTCTGGTAGCCATCTTGGTTGGGGTTAATTTGCATACTCACCCTGATTGGCTAGTGGGTGTGGCTGGCTGGTGGGCATGGCTTATGTAGCGAAGTGATGGTCAATTTGATTATTACTCTTTTATTAGAGAGGATAGGACCTAAGAGACTACTTCCCACGAGATAACCTTTTGTAATTGGAGATGGGGCTGCACTTGCCATGAGCTGCTCTCAGCAGAGAAGGTCACATATCAGGAACCGGATGGAGAGATGTCAGAAGCCAACAAGCATTATCTAGTGATATCCAGAAACCTTTAGTATAATTACTCATTTCACAATACACTGCCTGTGATTGGATTCCCTGAGAGTACTGGGGAAAGGGCAGCAAATCCTGTACAGCTGATAGGATGCCTGATTGAAATGACCCACATGGGTATGGAGTAGAGTCAGAGAGGGCTTTGAGGAAGAAGGGTTGGAAATTTGGAGAAATGGGTTGCAGATAAAGTCCATGGAGATTTTGGGGGGCAAAGGAGCCTGGTAGAAATGTGAATTCTATTTATCAGAAACCCTTACTATAACTAGCACTTGAATTGTGCTTTACAGAATACTAAGAGTTTTTTAAAAAAAATATATTTTTATTGATTTCAGAGAGGAAGGGAGAGGGAGAGAGAGATAGAAACATCAATGATGATGAGAGAGAATCATTGATTGGCTGCCTTCAGCACCACTCCCCCCGCCACCCCCTGGGGATGGAGCCCACAACCTGGGCATGTGCCCTAACCAGGAATCTAACCATGACCTCCTGATTCATAGGCTGATGCTCAACCACTGAGTGGGCCGGGCCAAAGAGTTTTTATATATGTCAGTTCTCATTTTATTCTCTCAAACAATCTGTACAGAAGCTTTAATTGTTCCTATATTTCTTATGAGGAATCAAAGGTTAAACTTCATTGTTTAACTTGCTCAAGCTCACACAATGAGTCTCAGAGATGGATCATGTGACCTTGGCTAGAGCTCTTGCTTTAGTATTCCAGCTGCTCTGATGACTACACTGGGGCCACGGTGATGACTTTGCATTTTAATTTTCTTCTTTTACATTACAAGGATTCTCACTTTAGGTTAAGAAACTGAAGCTTCTGATGTCAGTTTGGAATTCTGTGCCCTGGTTTCAAGATGAAAAGCTTGCATTCTTTATTCCTTTTCAGTTTTTTTTTTTTTTTTTTTTACTGAATAATGATATTATTTGTTATTTGTCAAATTATTTAAGTTAACACATGGAAACCACTGTAAGTTTAAATGACTCTGATAATCCCTTTGTTGTTTTTCTCCCAAGAATGATTTCCTCTTTCACAGTTGGTTGGCGTGTTTGTTCCTATAAAAATCAAATACTTCATGGAAAGCTAATTATTTAAAAAAAAGATTCCTTACTAAATTGAATTAATGCTATTTTCAGAAGTGCTAATGTTAGTCAATCTTAGATTAGTAGAACCCCAACAAGCCAACTCAGTAATAGATATAAGTACTGCAATTGGGTGATGCCAAAGGGAAAAAAATTGATAAATAAGAAGAAACATTAAACAATTATAGCAAGAGAAGAATGGGATTTTGTTCCCTAAAGACAATGATATAAACTGAAAAAGAATCCTAGTTGGTTGCCTCTGCAAGAGAATCACCCTGTTGTCATGATGGGATGTCAGGGAAGGGCACCTGTGTCTGAACATATGTATAAATCATGAAAGTGCAGCTCCCCGGGAGGGGTAACATTTTAAGCCTTAGCCAGATTTTAAGTCAATGTACATAAATTCAACAGTTGTATTTGTAAGGAAAGGTTTAACAGGGTTAGAATTAAGGGGGGAAGCGGGGCACAGGACTCTGGGCGCTTAAGGAGACAGAGTGGTAGCATCCCTGGCACGATAGGAAGGATTATGGGAAGAATCCTGGTTCTAGATCTTTCTGAAGACAGTCCAACAGTACTCTGGTCAATTTCTCCTCTAACAAAGACAGGCCCGTATCCTGTAGACACATTAAGAGATAAAAAACACATAACCTTTTATATTACTTGGGTTCATTCCTGATACAGCCGGTGTGGTCAGATTGGTTGTTTGTTTGGCTTTATTTGATTAAGAGCACGGTGCCTGCCTCCTGACCCTGTGTCCAGACCTTTCTCACTCTTCTTGTCTCCCTGTGCTCACTCACATCCTCTGGCTCCCCAAGACTTCACACCTGGGCCCAAGCTGTGTCCAGGTGTCTTTCCTTTTGGCCTAACTTCCATTTAGACTTAAATGTCATTGGTCTCTTGATCCCAGAATCCTGTTTTCAGTTGGGTGAGAGTTTATCTGATGGCCCATACTTTCCCAAGCTATACTGCTAGTGTTCCTCCTGGGGCGAGGTGGTGGGCGAGGGTTAGGGAGGGGAGTAAAAAAAAGAGTTCCTTGGCAAAATAAATTTGAAAAATCCTACATAGTATACCACCCTCTTGAAGATTCACAATGCTCATTAGCTTGGTGAAGTCTTTCAGAAATAAATTTTTGTGATGAGTTTAGTGTGGGAAACACTATTCTAGCAGAATACAAACTAAGGTCTACATTTTTATCCTTCTTAAACATTATATTTCCCCCCAGCAATCTATAGGAAAAAAATGCCTTGACCTTGAGGAATGACCCCCATTGTTGGAATTTCAGGTGCTACAGTGGCTACTGCTGGATGATATTTGGCACAAAGATTCTGGTGCCAAAATTTAAATTATTTTTTTTTAAATTATTTTTGGGTACTTTCTGCTCTGCTAAACTCAGTCAGACTCGGGATAATTGGAATATTTTCACTCCATTTGAACAAAACCAAGGTAAAATTTGGATAAGCTTATGGCTCTGATTTTAGCAACTTCTATGTCCATTCATGTTCAGCTATTCTTTTGAGAAGTGAAATATATTCATTTTCCCATCAGTGCACTAACATCAGGCCACTCGACATTTAAAAATGGCTGAGGTTGGATTTTTTGTTATTGTTGTTGTTAACGGTAAAGTCATCTCAGGCCAGGAGCAGAGCTCTGGGATGATGTGATCAGGTGACTAAATTGCAACCCCCTTCCATTCTGCTAATGAAAACGTTTCTGTTTACCTGGGAATTGGGGTATTTTGGAAATTCTATTTTAAAGTTCTTATATTAAGAAGATGCCTTCTGGACAGCCTCAAAATGAGGTCACAGACCTGAAAGAAATGTACGCTGCCTTAGGAACGTAGGCTGCCAAATGGAATCTGGAGGAAAATGCTGCCAATTTGAAGTCCGCCCTCCCTTCCATTCCCTCCGTGTGACTGGAGTGCAGGCTAGTGCTCTCTCTCTGTCTGTCTGCCAGTTCTTTTTTTCCTACAATATAGACAGTTATGAGTTCTCTGGTCTAATAATATTTTAAATCAAACCTCCTTTTCATCTTTGATTATGGCAGTTAAGTTGTTAACTGTGATGGAGAATCTCCTGTTTCCACCAGTTCCATTTATCCAATAGTTGAAACAGGTGTGACTGGAAGCCTCCTTCTGCGCATAATTCTCATTTCCCTTACTTTTTAAGTGTGTGACTACAGATGAGAGTATTTTTTCTAAACCAAGCTATAAACCCAGCATAGTGATGTCTGAAATATAGGATTTACTGAGTTCCATAGAAATCATTTGGACAGACTTATGGACCATGTTATTCAATCATGTATTGCAAGATTCTACTTCTGACCATGGTAAATGCAGAACAGAAACCTGTTTTTGAAATCCTAAGCTTTTTTTTTAAAAAAATATATTTTATTGATTTTAGAGAGGAAGGAAGAGGGAGAGAGTGATAGAAACATCAATGATGAGAGAGAATCATTGATTGGCTGCCTCCTGCATGGCCTACTGGGGGATCAAGCCCTCAACCCAGGCATGTGCCCTTGGCCGGAATTGAACCTGGGCCCCCTCAGTCTGCAGGCCAGCGCTCTACCCACTGAGCCAAACCAGCTAGGGCGAAATCCCAAGTTTTTTAAGTGTACCTTTTAAAAACCCTTTACTAATGAAAATATACCGTTGATAATTTATCTTAACTATATCTTAACTCGTATAATTTAAAAAACTATTTCTATAATTTATATCCCTTTCAGAAGCAATGTAATGACTTTCTTCTCAGAATACTCTATTGTGCTCAGCATGGTCTAGAATTGCTAAAATGTCCAATCATTATTTTAGTGCTTTATGTAGTCCAATTATTTTAAGAGACTAAGTCTCATTTTTGAACAACTGGCAATTCTAATTCCTATCATCTCCCTCAGAAGGTGGAATTCCTGGTCTATGCAGAGCAATTTTCTGATTCCAGGCATAATGTCACTGGTGGTTGTTGACTTACACTATTCCTCCTAAACACCAGCAGATAAGCACTCTCCTCTTTTGTCCCTTGACTGGAAAGTTTGGAAACTTGTGTTATGTGGCTCTTAGCGTCCCTATTGCCCATAGTAGTGAATAGCTTGAAAATTCATCTTTGGATTGACTTCCCCTCCTTCCTAATTCCCTGTCCCAAGTCCTATTTAAAAAAATACATATACATTTTTTACTGATTTCAGAGAGGAAGGAAGAGGGAGAGAGATACAGAAACATCAATGATGAGAGAGAATCATTGATTGGCTGCCTCCTGCACATCCCCCAGTGGGGATCGAGCCCACAATCCTGGCTTGTGCCTGGACCAGGAATTGAACCATGACCTCCTGCTTCATAGGTCAATGCTCAACCACCGAACCACGCGAGATGGGCCTAACTCCTATTTTTTAGGATCGTTTCTTAAACTCTCTGCTCGCAAACTAGTCTCAGGCTTTGCATCCTTTTGGAACCCAAACTAAGACAAGGAGCAAAATGTCAGGAGAAAAATTAATAAACATTTCCCCCATACTTTCCGTCACTGCACTGAAGGATGCAGAAAATTTTATAGTACAACATGCTAAATGACTTCAGAGTACAAGGAAATAATTTTTCAAGTAGCACTCGGCCTAAGAGTTAGCTGTGCTTTTCTAACAAAAGTCATGGCAATCTATAAAAGTTCTTCAAAAGCTGAGGAGAAAAAAGTTTGTTGACATGACACTCAAGCTATTCACAGGCGGTTATGGCAGACCTATTTGTAAAAATGAGCAAGAGCTGCACTTACAGATTCTGTATGAACCCCTGCTTTCCTGAATTGCTAAAAGCTCTGCCTTTGAAGTCTGATCTTTGAATAATTGTGGACAGAGGCTGAACATTTTTACAGTTTACACGTTAGTCCTGACCTAAGGCAGAGACTAGTCTGGCCTGGGGGACAGTATCTGAATACAGAAGATGATCAGTGGCTGGCACGCAACTTGAATGACAACAGAAATAGAGGGCTCAGAGGCTCTTTGAAACGCCGTTAAAGATGGAGGCTTTTAGCAATACTCTCATGAGGGGATGTTGGTAACAGAGGGCTTCAGACTCACCAGCTACACATTATTTTTTTGCTATGTGCATATTTATGTTTAAATTTAATTATTTAAGAAAGCATGCATAATTTATGCCAAAGTAGTGCTTTATTTCTTCTCAATTGCTTCTTCTTCTTTTTTTAAAGATGCCGTTAGAAGAAGCCGTCCACATTTTGTTAAGGTTAAATAGCTGAACCAATGAGCCTCAAGAGACCATGGAGGTCATGCAATTTGTGCTTAGGGAGGTGAGTGGTCCCTTTCTGCATAATGCCTGACCCCGGCTTATTCCTGGTAGGGTATGTCACAGAGTACACAGCAGAGCAGGAGAAAAGAGCACTACGCAGAACTATTCTGTACTAGCGTTTGTGCCATGCTGGAGGAGAGCTGGAAATGTAGTAGTTTTTATCCTTAGGAGACAAATGCCAGCTGCTGTTAAAAAGTAGCTGATCTGGGAGAGTTGGGCTGAGAGCGGCGGAACAAAAATAGAATTCGGCTATAATTTTTCTCTTTAGGTTCAGGTTCTGTAATTGATTACTGGTATCTGAGGAGAACATACACGAATAAGGGAAAACAGGGAGGGGATGAAGAATGGTAAAAGGGCTTTTTAAACAAAAAGTGACATTGGAGAAAAAGTGAAATTCATTTAATGACAATAGTAAAGTCATTTTCTCTTTTGGCCAATTTTTCTCTGCTGTCTCCCCTTATTCCTTTATTTCATTGTCACCATTTTCCTTGCTAAATACCTTCTTTCTCATCTCTGAAGACCAGGACTGAATTAGGTTGTCCTGAATTACATGAGAAAATAGCCACTTTCAGCCACAGTGTTGGGTACAAATGTGTTCTCTAAGCAGCATGTAATCTTCTATATTATTTTAAAAGAATTTCTTTTCAAATCCTCTGTGATTGATTTTTCGATGGCATGAATAATACGCACCAATGTAGAAAATATAGATAACAAAAAAAGTACCTGTGATAATGATAACCACTTTTACCTTTGTATTATTTCCCCTCCAGACTGGAGGATGCCATATGGGGGCGGGGCAGGGGGTTGGTGGTTCACAGACTATCTGTCTTGAAAAGATTTGGAGTGATTTTTTTAAGTGCAACTTCTTAGGTCCTCCCCAAATCCCATTAAATAAGAATTCCTGGAATATGGGGTTTGGGGTATGCATTTTTAACCTGTGAAAGCAGGAGTGATGTACAAAGTTTGAGAATCACTGTTTCAGGGTGTTGTTTTTTTTTGGGGGGGGGGCAAGAGTGAGAGGGAGGGGACCACAAATCAATGTTGAAAGAAAACCGATGTTGGACAGCCTGTCTTAAAGAGTTATTCTGGCCTGTTCTTCCTTGCATTGTAGACCACAGGGAACAAAGCACCACAGACCACAGGAATATGAACTATATCAAGTCATATGAGGGAGAGCTGCCACGTGCCCAGTGCTCCTACAGTCTGTAGGGAGAACATTGCCCCAGCCATCTGCAGGTCTGAAATGACTTTCCCCAAGCACAGATGGCTGACCAGGCTAGGGCTGTGACCAGAACCCATGTCTTGGGTGCCTGTCACTCGGTTCTCCCCATTCCTTCAGGCTAAATGTCATGCTTTCCCTGTGTAAGAGGTTGTTTTTTCTTTTTTTAAAAAATATATTTTATTGATTTTTTTAAATAGAGGAAGGGAGAGGTATAGAGAGTTAGAAACATTGAGAGAGAAACATCGATCAGCTGCCTCCTGCACACTCCGCACTGGGGATGTGCCCGCAACCAAGGTACATGCCCTTGACTGGAATTGAACCTGGGACCCTTGAGTCTGCAGGCCGACGCTCTATCCACTGAGCCAAACCGGCCAGGGCTAAGAGGTTGTTTTACTGATCAGAGAAATAGTCTACTCCTAAATTTCCAGGGGACAAAAAATGAGTAAAGTAGTGCACCTTGTCAGTGGGCAGAGTAAGAGTCTTCCTCCTCTTTACACAGAACACATGCCTGCCCTTTCTCTCAAAGGAACTGTCTTTTGGTCACACTCATAACATGTCTTTCATAGGAATAGTTTCAAACCATTGTACTCTTCAAGTATATTTGCACATTATTTATTTTGCCAGAGTATTCTGACCTGGGGACAGGTAAAGTGGCTTTTGTTGTCATTATTCTTGGTATATTAATCATACTTCACTTACAGCACCCTTTCCACTCCTCTGAATAAGTGTGTGGGCTGAGAAAACATCTTCCCTAAGTAATTTGTTAAGTGTTTTTAGAGTGAGTGCGTGCTCTGTAATAAATGTACCCTCCCTCCCATCAGATCACAGCCTTTTTTATGCTTGGTATTTAATCTGTTTTTGACTATTGTATGAGTATATGTTTTAATCATTGAGATTTATCACCAAGACTACTAGAGATGATTGTTGACCCATTATTGGTAAATTAAAAAGAAAGAAAAAAGCAAAAAGCCAAAGACATAAGAACTTTGAATTTACACCATAAGAATTACCACTTCATAAAAGTTTTGTTTGATACAAAAGACAGGCTCCTGAGCAGTCTAAAATTTTTAGCCTTTCCTTATTTCAAGTGGAACATCTGGATAGAGGCAATTTCATCGTATAAGCAACTTTTTAAGCACCCAGGTGGAACTCATTAATGTGAGAGGTTCCCATCATGGGCAACAAGCAGTAGGAAGATTTTGGATTGTCTGAGATAACTAATTGTATTTTTCTGTAACTATTTATTTTATAAAGAGAAGTATTCCCGAAGCATGTAAATTTGCATAATAATATTTTTCAAAAATTTAATAAGTAACGAGCAATTACAGAATCGTGCTTTATGGAAACTCCATACGAAAGGACTGGTGCCTCAGTTAGTATATCCTGAGCCTAGACTGTACCTCAGTGGGGGCTTGCCTTTATTCTAGGATTTGCAGTGGTTTGTGAACTGGAGTTTTTCTTCTTCCCAATGGATTGGCTCTCATGTATCCCATGCTTTTTATTTTGTCTGGTCTCCATGATCTGAAAGGCAGTATAACAAGAGTTGCCCAAGGTTATTCAATAGCGGGGGGAAAAGAACAGTTTTGGAGACTAGGAGATTTTTTTAAAATTAAAAAATAGTTCCCTAAAGAAGAATAATATTATAAAATTTCTGTATTGTATTGAGCAGCTATTACCAGCTATGTAATTATCAACTACAAAAATATCGCCGGCATGCAACAATGAACATTTATTTCTCCGCTAGGTATCTGCAGGTTGGCTGGGGCTCAGATAATCGAGGCTAGGCATGGCTGAGCTTCACAACAGTTGTTGATCATTCTTCTGGAACATGTGGGCTAATCAAGGTGTGTCCTTTCCTTGGCAGTAGCAGAGACACAAGGATGCAAGTCCCACTTGAGCCCATTCCAAGCCTCTGCTTGTGACATGTCCACTGAAAGTCCCATTGGCCAAAGCATGTCACATGGCTAAGCCCAATGTCAATAGGGTGGGAATGTGTCATCCTTCTATAGAAGTGGTGTGTGCTTATTTATTGAACAATAATATAATCTTCTACACTTCTATTTTCAAACCTTATCCAACCTTCTTATTGTATCTTAGTTGTGCTCTGGGAAACTATTGAAGGGGGCAGTCTCTTTACAGGTGCAACTAAAAATTGCAAGCTTCTTTCAGGGCTTTGGGGCCATCAGCTCCTATAAATATTTAAGGGTCTGAAAGGCAAAGAGTAGACTTGTAATGTGGCAATAGTTGCAGTGGTAATAGTTCTGCAGAATAGGGTCATTGGGATTCATCCCCATGAAATAGTATTAGAGGAGATCTTATAAATGTAGGCCACCAAGTAGAATTTACAGAAGTGGTAGATAATGGCTAAGCTTTTTTAAAATCCTCACTTGAGGATATTTTTCCATTGACTTTTTAGAGAGAGTGGAAGAGAGAGAGGGAAAGACAAAGAGAAACATAGATGTGAGAGAGACACATTGATTGGTTGCCTCCTGCATGCGCCCTGACCAAGGGCCCTGGCCGGGGAGGAGCCTGCAATTGAAGTATGTGCCCTTGACCAGAATCGAATCTGGGACCTTTTGGTCTGCAGGCTGACACTCTATCCACTGAGCCAAACCAGCTAGGGAGATAATGGCTAAACTTTTGACTCACTTCTCAGATCTCCCCCGAGGGAATGCAATACATGCATATGGATTATTACCCAATGTGTGCACTGAAATTACTTGATGTGGTCTCAAATCCTGGTCTTACTACTGTTATACAAGTTGCCTCATTTTCTGATGTTCAGTTTCCCATCTATAAAATATAACCCATAATGCCTATCTAATAGAAAGTGATAAAAATAAAATGAGATGATGGATGTGACTGTGGAAACTACCTCACTTGTGTTTATAGCATGAGCTCTGGAATCTGTCTGCTGCGGTTGAATCCTTTCCTTACTACCAACTAAATGGTTAACCTTACAGTTGTCTCTCTGAATTAGCTTCCTAGTGCTGCCATAACAAATTACAATAAATTAAATGGCTCAGGACAACAGAAAATTATTCTTTCAGTGTTCTGCAGGCAAGAAGTCTGAAATCAAGGTATCATTAGGGTTGGTTCGTTCTGGGAGCTTTGAAGAAGAATCCTTTCCTTGCTTCACTTTTAGCTTCTGGAAGTTGCCAGCAATTCTTGGCTTGTTGGCAACCTGACTCCAATCTCTACCTCCATTTTCACTTGGCGTTCTTCCTTATGTCTGCTCTGTGTGTGTGTATCTGTCTGTCTATCTTTCTCTCTGTGTCTTCTCTTCTTCACAGGACACCAGTCATGTTGAATTCAAGGTCCACTCTAATTTATATGACCTCATCTTAACTAATTATATCTGCAAAGACCCTGTTTCCAAATAAGGTCATAGATACTGTGGATTAGGACCTCAATACATTTTTTTAGAGCACACAGTTCAACCTACAATAGTCTACCCTCCTTTCCACACAACAGTAGAATAGAATTCAGCCAACTTTTCTGCTACTTTACAATAAAGACTAACCTTTCCTCGAGTCCAATGAAATGCTCATTATTTCCTTCTAAGACCTTACCAGAAGCACCTTTAACATACATATGTCTATGATTCTCCAAAGTCAGTTTTCTTATCTATAGAATGAGGATGATAATATCTACATTTTGGTATTATTGTGAGGATTAGATGTAATCATGAAAAATGCTTAACCCAGGAAATGGCACTTTGTAAATGTTTAGTGAGAGTTGGCTTTTACATAAATATTAAGTTGAGCCAGGTAAAGTTGATGTTTTATAGGTTGTAAATGGTTGAATATCATCAAATCCTTGTGCTATAAATTTGAACTATATGGAATTACTTTTTTTTTTACAGGTTAAAACAATCAAATTTCAATAATTCCATAGGCCTTAACCTAATACTTTTTGATAAATAAAATGTTGATGATACCAAAATAAGGTATCCTTATTAAGCCATGGTATTTTCTTCAAGAATAACATTCTGGCCAGCTGGTCTAGCTCAGTAGTTGAGCATCAACCACTGAACCAGGAGGTCATGGTTTGATTCCAGGTCAGGACACATGCCTAGGTTGTGGGCTTGATCCCCAAGTGTGGGGTGTGCAGGAGGCAGCTGATCAATGATTCTCTCTCATCAGTGATGTTTCTATCTCTCTCTCCCTTTCCCTTTCTCTCTGAAATTAATAAAAAATATATTAAAAATAGCATTCCTGCCCTGGCCGATATGGCTAAGTGGTTAGAGCACCAGCCTGCACACTGAAGGGGAGCGGGTTCAATTCCCAGTCAAGGGCACGTACCTGGGTTGCAGGTTTGCTTCCCACTGAGAGTCGGGTCAGGGCATGTACAGGAGGAGACCAGTCCATGTGTTTCTCTCACATCACTCTTTCTCTCTCTCTCTCTCTCTCTCTCTCTCTCTCTCTCTCTCTCTCTCTTTCTCTTTCTCTCTCTCTCTCTCTCTTTCTCTTTCTCTTTCTCTTTCTCTTTCTCTTTCTCTTTCTCTTTCTCTTTCTCTTTCTCTTTCTCTTTCTCTTTCTCTTTCTCTTTCTCTCTTCCTCCCTTCCTCTGTCCCTCCACCCCCTTTACTCTCTCTGAAAAGCAATGGAAAAAATATTCTCAGGTGAGGATTAAAAAAAAAAAAAGAATAGCATTCCTAGGAAAACTATTTTCAAGCTAAGACTAGTTATTATTAATTTTACTATCATATAGATTTGTTAGATTGGTATATTTGTGCTTTATTACACTATTTTTAAAAACAGGTAAATTTCAACATTTTGCTTTGGGGTAATCAAAGATTTAGTAAAGAAACATGAGGCATAAATCCAGTCCATAATTTAATGATTAGTAATATCTGTTTCTGAACCAAGGGCCTCTTAAATTAAACATATATTTAAATTAGGTTGATATAGTTGTTTCATATTCTGCTATTCACATTTTTTTAAAACTTGAATTTAGATAGTGAAAAACAGGTAACCAAAACAATTTTTACAATGGTGTTACAATGGCCAACTATGTATTTATTTTATAGGGGTTTTCCCCAGGAGAAAGGACAAGCGCCATCGATATAAAAATCCAGTGCTACTGGAATTTTCTGTGGAGATAATGGTACTAATGGAATATTTAGTTAAGGATAACTTTTGAAAATTAAAGTGTTTTCCTCAGTGTCCCTTACACAGCAGTGCAGGCAGGAAATCAGAAATTGAAGTGAGAAAGTGTTTAAAAAACGGAAAATGAAGCATGTCAGAATAAGATGTATATACATTAAAAGATTTGCCAGAGAGCCAACCAGAAAGGTGGTAAATAGTGCCCAAGAATCTTAAGAGATTACTGATTTAATATAGAAAAACTGTAAAGCAAAATGGATAAAAGGAATGGAAGGTATCTAAGGCCCTGTGAAGAAACTGAGAAAATATTCATCCTTTCAACAGAATTTTTGAAATATCTTTGGTGTGCTAGTTAACTACTGAAGCTTCTGCATATAACAGTTTCTCCAAAAAGTGTGTTGAATGAATGTGAATAATAAAATAGGATATATTAATATGACTCAGGGCAAACTTCCCAGACAGAGATTTTGAATAATGAAAACTTGCCATCCTAGCTTCAAAATAAGTAGCCAGAGCTAGAGCTAGAATTGTATAGTAAAGAACTATATTAAGACTCATAGATTTGAGTTCAAAACCTGGATCCCTTTCCTAAAGTATGTATGACCTAGTACACTCACTGGTTCCACTACTGATAGCATCCCCATGAAATGGGTGGGTCACATCTTCAATTACTTTAAAAAATAATTTAAGACAAGAGCACATATCTTTTATTTTATTAATATTTACAGACTTTTCCCCTTTGCCTTTATACAGTTGCTCTTTTCATTTGTTGCCATTTCTCTAAATTTCGCTTATCACTTTTGCTGGATCACCAACAACAATGACAATGACAATGAAGGTATCCTTGTTTTATTTGCCCATTGTGTTTTCTATCTTAAAAAAATAGTTCAATGGTTTGTTGTGTACCTTACTCATCAGGTTAGCAGGTTTAGTTCTTGGGTCAGCCTTGGAAATGTATCTGACAAATATTTAGCGTGGTCTTTGTAGTGATTAAGAATGATTAAGTAGCTAACATTCCTATCAAATTGAACTTTAAAACACTTTCTAATAATAATGTTGATTTAGTGATTGACTTAATAAATGTCAATAAAAAGAGGCAGTAACTAAGTCAGTTTAGAAAAACATTAGTCATAGGAACTGGAAATATTTATGTATAACTTTTCGACTTTATTCGATAGGAACTTGTCACAGTAACTGCTCAAGAGGCTTTGATCACATGCAAAGATTTATTTTTGCTTGTGATATAGCCTGCCCCTACAGAGAACATCCATGGCAGTTGAGCTTATACTTCTAAGAAAAAGCTTCCCATTCGACATTGGGGTTGAATTTTGTCTATATGTGCCATGTATTTTCTGCTCCCTGTTTTTTTTTAAGAAGAGGTAACTTTGTAATACACCTCCAAGCTCAGGGGCATTCAGTAGGATATTATAAATTATCAACTCTCCCAGGAAGTTCTATGGTCAAAAGGCCATTGATAGGGCCCAACTATAGGGAAAGTGGTAAAGTTGTTCCCACTGCAAACCCAGTTGGGAATCCTTTTCCTACCTAAGAAAATATAGTACTAGTATTTATGAGGCAGAGCAGAGGTTTAGTACCTGCACTTGAAGTTTAGCCATGGTTTGTCCTTTTGGGAGGTATATCTTGAAGTTCAGCCATGGTTTGTCCTTTTGGGAGTTATATCTCATCTTCTAAACCATTGACCTTTATCTGAAAACCCCCTCCCTCAAATGCCAATTTAAACTTAACTTCTAGGACTTATTCCCTCAAAGCTTGGTCTTTATTTTCTACTAGGGCCCCAGTGCATGAATTCATGCACTTTGAAAGGAACTATGGGCCGTGAGGCTGTGGTGGGGACAAGGGCGGGTCTCAGCTCATCCTCCGTGCCACTGCCTGGCCCGTCCCGCCACGGCCCTCAGCCCCCTGTCTGCTGGCAGCCCTGCTCCCGCAGCTCCCGTGCACTGACAGCTCTGGCCCCGCTTGCACCCACTGATGGCACGTAGTGATTGGGGCCGGCACCAGCAGCGGGTGCAAGCAGCGGCTGCTGCCCCGATTGCCCCTCAGGAGCAGGGGGAGGTGGAGAAGCCCTCAGGGGTGATCAGGGCTGGTAGCCGCAGCTCACACCTGCTGACGGTGCTGAGTGATCAAGGCTGGCTCTGGTGCTGGCAGCAGGTGTGAGCAGGTGTGAGACCCTGGTGGGACTGTGGCGCATGGGAGCAAAGAATTTTCAGTAACCACCAGAGGCTTGCCCCGATGACAGCGACTGGTGCCCCACCTTGGTCTGGTGCCCCTGCCCAACTGCTCCACCATCCCGCTGTGGCTGATGCCTGCCATGTTCTGCATGCACCCCCTGGTGTTCAGTGCATGTCATAGTGACCAGTTGTTCAGTTGTTCCACCGTTCGGTCTATTTGCATATTAGGGTTTTATATATAGAGATCAGGCATCCTCAAACTACGGCCTGCGGGCCACATGTGGGTGTTTTTGCTGTTTTGTTTTTTTACTTCAAAATAAGATATGTGCAGTGTGCATAGGAATTTGTTCGTAGTTTTTTTTTTTTTAAATATATTTTATTGACTTTTTACAGAGAGGGAGGGAGAGGGATAGAGAGTTAGAAACATCGATGAGAGAGAAACATCGATCAGCTGCCTCTTGCACACCCCCTACTGGGGATGTGCCCGCAACCAAGGTACATGCCCTTGACCGGAATCGAACCTGGGACCCTTCAGTCCGCAGACCGACGCTCTATCCAATGAGCCAAACCGGTTTCGGCCAAGTTCATAGTTTTTTTTAAACTATAGTCCGGCCCTCCAATGGTCTGAGGGACAGTGAACTGGCCCCCTGTTTAAAAAGTTTGAGGACCCCTGATATAGATAATAGCAGTTAATTAGTGTCTAACTTGTGTAGTCTCAGGCATAAGTCCTACTGGGATTCCCTTGGCAATCTAGAGTGGGAATACATGGATGTGGCATACATGGGAATCAGGATGGATCTGGGGAAATGGACTGTCCTGATTCCTGAGGATACCTACGAGGTTCATGGATGTCCTATGTCCAGAGGAGAGAAATGAACACATATGTGATTGAGTCAGTCATCTGTTGGCTAAAGCAATACATTATTTTCTTGGAAAAGAAAACTTATGGGTTATTAATTATTTATTTTAATTTGTCTATTGGATAGAAAAATTAATATGACTGACTTTTAATGTATTAAAGTGAGGCTTTATAAATAGTCATAGTGTACAGATTAAGTTCACAGGGATAAGACAATGAAATATCACTAAGTCCTTGTATTTGTACTCAAGATAAAGAATTCAAGTATGGTTTGTAATATTGCCTTTAAAGTAATTATGGTGGGTGGAAAGATAGACAAAGCACTGCATACATGTATATTGATTATTGTGACATGTTACTGTAATTAAATGTACTAGAAACACTGTGTTTAGTGGAAATGATTGGTGAATTTTGCCTCTAGTCATATAATTGATAGGGAGAAATTAAAAATTCTACTAATATTTCAAGGTTACTTTATATGGATTTTCAAGTAAGATATTTATGAATTGATGTGAAGGTGATATACATGTGCTTATTTCAGGGTCCTCTTTATTTATGTACTATGATCTATTTGTCTTTTAAAAATTCTTAAGATCAAGGGCTTATTTCATTTTTTTCTAAATATTTTCAAATGCCTTGTGCATCTGTAAGACCATGATTACAACAAAAACAAACATGTTCAGTTATATGTAATTTTGCAAGAGGATGAATGCAGATGGGATTCTAATTAGAACCATTATTTATAGATTAACTATATAATGTGGCTTTGCTTTTTGGTGAAGCAGCATGAGGGACAACTGAGGACATAGGGTTGCAAAGACAAAAATGTTATGCTTGCAGATACTGTGATCTCATTCCTTGGAGGAGGAGTGTCTGGATAAAGATGTGTGAGCATCTCAAATCCCACCTCATCCTAAATCACTGTGGGGCACTCTAGGACAGGCAGGAATGGGAGTCACACCTGAGGTAGTAGAACTGAAGACTTTATTTTGCCTCTTGTTTATTTTCTGGCCTGCAAAAATGGTGTCCCTCCAAATTTCTTCAGAGATGTGATTGCTTCCTTATTCCACTGGGAGCCTCTTTTCCAAACGGTTCCCAGAAGGGCTTACAGCTCACATGTCCAGAGCCTCAATGGGGCCCCAGGTTTGAATTACAAGAAGCGACTGGAGAGCACATAATTAATTATTATTATTATTATTATCGTTATTATTAAGTGCTAAAATGTTAAGTGAACATTGTATCTGCTCTGAAATATGATTGAAAACTGATGGTTCTGTTTTAAGTTTTCTTTTTAAAGAAATTCAGGGGAAAATCTTGTATATACAATTATAAATGTTCTTTTGTAGCAGGTGGCTGAAGAAATTCAATTAATCAACTGGGTTTGGACAGGTCGAAGGAACAGGTATATGGTGGTTATCAAAAGCCTTCCATGGGAAACTAATGTGCAAACAGGCCAGTAATTCTGCTCTTGGTTTTTTGAGAATATATATTGGCTTTCTAAGCTCTATATAATTCAAAAGAGGGATATTTTGAGTATTAATGTTCAAATATGTTTATTTTAGAATTAAATAACAAACGATTTCCTTTGGTTTCACTGCATATATTTTCACTAATTTTCTAAGCATGGTGACTTAGCTGACTTTAATTCTACTCATTCATTGCAATCTGTGGTAAACCAGAATATAACTATATTTTAATTTCATGCTTCTGAATTGGAAAATGCATCGTGGAAATGAATTAATCACAACAGGTAAATAAACTTGACCAAGTTATTAAGGGATCTCCTCCATTGTCTAACGCATCATGTCTTTGGGGCGCCTGGGCTGAGAACGAGTCCCCTTGTTCCTCTGTGCCTTTTCACTAACTATGGAAGGGAAGGCCAGCAAGCTGTGGAGCTCTGCCCTGCAAATCAGCAGGGACCAGTCCATCTGGGCTTGGAATGCAATGAGTCCACTAGCAAAATTTTCATAGAAAGTAGAGACAGATGCATTCTATAGGATCCTTATTTCATAGACAGCTGATATAAAATCACTACACAAAAATATATGTGGGAAATCTGATTAATAATTTTAGAGGTGGCAGTTTTTTGGAAGTTTGAAAGATAACCTTTAAAAAATACCTATCTGTAATAGTCCTGCTCTCTCGCGCTTTCCACCTTCTTCAGACTTTATGTTTTTATCTCTTCTTTCAACCCTTGATTTGTTCTTTCCCCCCCCTTTCAGAGTAAAGAGATGGTGGGAGGTGTAGTTCTTAAAAGAGAAGATTATAATAAGAAACTATCTTATGTATTTTTATTTATCAAAAATCAGTAACTTAGAATTGGTGTTAAAAAATGTTTTTTTTTTCTTTATAGATTAAGGTATTATATATGTGTCTTTATTCCCCCATTGGCCCACCCCACACCCCACACCTGTTCATGCCCTCACCCCCCTGGTGTCTGTGTCCATTGTTGATTGAGCTAACTTTATATATAAAAGACAACTATATTTTAATTGTAAGGGGTTTTATTTTGTTGGTTTTAGCTCCAAAGAATGGAGAAGGAATTTGGCTCATCAGATAGTTTATAGGCCAAGCAGGGAACTGGGTGCAAGGCATAAAGTCAAAATGGGCTGTCAGCTGGGGAACCAGGAAAGAAAAGATTTAGATTTAGTGAGTGGAAAAATAGGAGGTGGCCCAGAGGAACTCAAGAACATATGCTGTCTGGCCAGTGTAGCTTGATGGTTGAGCGTCGACCTATGAACCAGGTTTGATTCCTGGTCAGGGCACATGCCCAGGTTGCAGGCTCAATCCCCAGTGTGAGGTGTGCAGGAGGCAGCCAATCAATGGTTCTCTCTCATCATTGATGTTTCTCTCTCTCTCTCTCTCTCTCTCTCTCTCTCTCTGAAATCAATAAAAACATTTAAAAAAGTAAAAAAAATAACATGTGCCAAAATATACTCTCATATTTGGGAGAGCTGGGTTCATTGATAGGTTCTAGAACAGGCTGGAAACCATGGTTTTCAAATCCCTTTACTCACAAAACTCTTTCATTAAGTGAAATCGTGAATAGTTCTAATACGTTACATAGATGAAAGTGATCGTAGTGAGGGAGAGCCCTGCTTTCTTGGCCTCATACAAAGGTGGTGTCTGAGTGAGTCTTTGCAGAGCACAGCTAGAAAATCACTGTGGTAGCCATGCATTCTGATTTGGTTTCAGAAAGCAAAGTCAATATGACAAATTTTGGTTGTCACCCATTGATGAATTCTTGACACATGTGAGTTCTTTACACACTGGAGGGATGTCCTGGTAGACACAAGTCTGCAGGGCATCCTCAGGCAGTGTGAGAGTACACCTGAGTCAGGCACACGCATGTTCCTAGATGGTCTATCAGGGCTGACGAAAGAGGACCTCAGGGAAACAGCAATGTGATCGTGTCCCCAGGACAGTAGTTAAGTTCCTTAATGTTTTCCGAGGCAGAGCTCACTAGCTCTTCTCACTCTCTGAGATGCCCTTCCTCCAGCCCTTTGTATGGTTCCTTCTTGTCCTTCAAATGTTAGGTCATAGGTCACCTCAAAACAGCTTTTTCTGACTACTCTGTCCCCATAGGACCACTTCCTCAGTTGCATTATTACATTACTCATCTTCATCACAACACCCTGTTCATCTCTTCAGAGAATTTTAAGAGTAGTTTTAGCTTGCTCAGTTTTAATCTTCTTCACTAGACTATGATTTTCATGATAGCAGCGATCATATCTGTCTTATTCACTCTTGTAGCTTCAGTACTTGGTGGGTATAGTACCTGGTACATAGTAGACATTCAATAAATATCTGTTGAATGAGTAAATGAGATATTTTGTATGAAAGGTATGAAATATAATAGAGGGCACTAGACAACTCAGCGAGTGGGGACATTTCTTTTAGGAAATTTCTCAGAACAGTGAAATATTAATTTTGTCAATTTTTTTTAAGAAAATAAATAGTGAAATTTTTGTGCATCACAGCATTAGTGATAAGTCAATAGATATAAAGCAGAGTGTATATATACGGTTTTATTTATTTATTAATTTTTAAAATTATAGTTTACATTCAATATTATTTTGTATTAGGTATATAGCATAGTAAAGATCTTTTTTTAAAAAGTTTTTATTGACTTATTTTAAATTTAATTTTGTTGGGGTGATATTAGTCAACATGAACACATAGGTTTCATGTGTGGATTACTAAGTTACAAAATCTGTATATAGGACCATGTGCTCACCACCCAAAGTCAAATCTTCTCCTGTCACCTCATATTAGGACACCTTTCTCCCCCTTAACCCCTCTCTCTGCCAACCACCCCACTGCTGTTTGTGTTCATAAGTTTCAGTTTTATATTCCACATATTAGTTCTTAGCTTTTTCTGTCTGACTTATTTCACTTCGCATAATGCTCTCAAGATCTATCCATGTTGTTGTAAATGATGCTATTTCATACTTTCTTGTGGCTGTGTAGAACTCCATTGTGTATATATACCACATCTTCTTTATCCAGTCCTCTATCACAGAGCACTTTGGCTGTTTCCAAGTCTTGACCACTGTGAATAATGCTGCAATGAACATAGGGGTGCATATATCTTCGCATATAAGTGATTTTGAGTTTTTTGGGTATATACCCAGGAGTGGGGTTGTTGGGTCATATGGTAGCTCTATTTTTAATTTTTTGAGGAATCACCAGACTGCTTTCCATATTGGTTGTACCAGTCTACATTCCCACCAGCAGTGAATGAGGGTTCCCTTTATTCCACAACCTCTTTAACTCTTGTTGTTGCTTGTCTTGTTGATAATGGCCACTCTAACTGGTGTAAGGTGGTATCTCATTGTAGTTTTGATTTGCATTTCCCTTATTGCCAGTGAGGTTGAACATCCTTTCATATATCAATTGGCTGTTTATATGTCTTCCTGGGAGAGGTGTATTTTCAGGTCCACTTTTTTTATTTTATTTTATTGATTTTTACAGGGAGGAAGGGAGAAGGATAGAGAGCTAGAAACGTCGATGAGAGAGAAACATCGACCAGCTGCCTCCTGCACACCCCGCACTGGGGATGTGCCCGCAACCAAGGTACATGCCCTTGACCGGAATCGAACCCGGGACCTTCCAGTCCGCAGGCCGACGCTCTATCCACTGAGCCAAACCGGTTTCGGCTGGGTCCACTTTTTGATTGGATTGTTTATTTGTTTGGTGTTGAGTTTTATGAGTTTTTTATATATTTTGGAAATTAAACCTTTGTCAGAGCTACTGTTTGCAAATATCATCTCCCATCTGGTTGGCTGCCTGTTTGTTTTGTTGTCCGTTTCTTTGCTGGGCAGAAGCTCTTCAGTTTGATATAGTTCCATTAATTTATTTTTGCTTTTACCTCCCTTGCCTTTGGGGTCAAATCTATAAAATGTTCTCTACCACCCAGGTTCATAAGTTTGGTATTGGTATATTTTTTCTATGTGACTTATAGTTTAGGGTCTTATGTTTAAGTCTTTGATCCATTTTGAATTAGTTTTTTGACATGGGGACACACTGAAATCCAGTTTCATTCATTTGTATGTGGCTTCCCAGTTTTCCCAGCACCATTTATTGAGGAGACTATCTTTACTCCAATGTGCATTTTTGGCACTTTTGTTGAAAATTATTTGTCCATATACATTTGGTTTTATAGCTGGGCTCTCTATTTTGTTCCATTGATCTATGTATCTGTTTCCCTGCCAATACCATGCTGTTTTGATTATCATAGCTCTGTAGTATATTTTGAAGTCAGGTATTGTTTTCTTTTTCAGGATTGCTTTGGCTATTCTGGACATTTTGTGGTTCTATACAAATCTGATTTCTCATTCTATTTCTTTAAAAAATGACATGGGGATTTTGATGTGGATTGCATTAAATCTGTATATTGCTTTGGGTAAAATGGCCATTTTAACTATTGCTGAATTTTTTCAATCCATGAACACGGGATATTTTTCCATTTCATTGTGTCTTTTTCAATCTCTTTTAATAATGTTTTGTAATTTTCAGTATATAGGTCTTTCAATTCTTTATTAAGTTTATTTTTAAGTATTTTATTCTTTTGGTTCCTATTACAAAAAGAATTGTTTTCTCCATTTCTTTTTCTGAAGTTTTGTTGTTGGTATACAGGAAGGCAATGGATTTTTGCACATTGGTTTTGTATCCTGCAACTTGACTGTATTTGTTTATTGTTTCCAATAGTTTTTTTGGCAGAGTCTTTAGGGTTTTCTATATATAGCATCATGTCGTCCAGAAAAAGTGACAGTTTGACTTCTTCCTTCCCTATTTGTATGCCTTTTATTTCTTTCTCTTGCCTTATTGTTCTGGCTAAAACTTCCAGTACTATGTTGAATAAGAGTGGTGAGAGTGGGCATCCTTGTCTTGTTCCTGACTCAGGGGAAAAGCTTTCAGTTTTTCACCATTGAGTATGATATTGGCTGAGGGTTTATATATATGGCCTTTATTATGTTGAGGTGCTTTCCTTCTATTCCAATTTTATTGAGTGTTTTAATCATAAATGGATGTTGTATCTTATCAAATGCTTTTTCTGAATTTATTGACAACATCATATTATTTTTATCCTTTCTTTTGTTAATATGGTGTATTATATTGATTGATTTGCAAATGTTGAATCATCCTTGTACCCCTGGAATGAAACCCATTTGATCGTGATGTATTATTTCTGTTGTATTCAATTAGTTAGTATTCTGCTTAGGATTTTTGCATCTATATTCATCAGGGACATTGGTCTGTAGTTTTCTTTTTTTGTGTTATCTTTGCAAGGTTTTGGTATCAGGGTTATATTGGCTTCGTAGAATGTGTTAGGAAGTATTACCTCTTCTTCAATTTTTTGGAAGAGTTTGAAAAGAATAGGTTTTATTTTTTTAAATTATGTTTTATTTATTAAGGTATTACATATGTTTCCTTATCCCTCCCCCCTCCGCCCCCCCCACCACACACACACTCATGCCCTCATCCCCCTGGTGTCTGTGTCCATTGGTTGGGCTTATATGCATGCAATACAATTCCTTGGGTTGATCTCTCCTCCTTACCCTCACCCTTCCCTACCTTCCCTCTGAGGTTTGACGGTCTGATCGATGCTTCTCTGTCTCTGGATCTGTTTTTGTTCATCAGTTTATGTTGTTCATTATATTCCACAAATGAATGAGATCATGTGATATTTATCTTTCTCTAACTGGCTTATTTCGCTTAGCATAATGCTCTCCAGTTCCATCCATGCTGTTGCAAATGGTAGGAGTTCCTTCCTTTTTACAGCAGCATAGTATTCCATTGTGTAGATGTACCACAGTTTTTTAATCCACTCATCTGCTGATGGGCACTTTGGCTGTTTCCAAATCTTAGCTATGGTAAATTGTACTGCTATGAACATAGGGGTGCACATATCCTTTCTGGTTGGTGTTTCTAGTTTCTTGGAATATATTCCTAGAAGTGGGATCGTAGGGTCAAATGGGAGTTCCATTTTTAGTTTTTTGAGAATTTTAATTATTTCTTGAACATTTGGTAGAATTCACTGGGGAAGCCATCTGATCATGGACTTTTGTTTTTTTGGGGAGGTTTTTGATGTTTGTTTCAATTTCCTCACTGCTGATCAGTCTATGCAGATTTTTTAGTTTTTCACAATTTAGTCTAGGAAGGTGATATATTTCTAGGAACTTTTCCATTTCTTCTGGGTTATTGAGTTTGGGGGCATAAAGGCTTTCATAATATTCTAGTATGATCCTTTGTATATCTGTGATGTCGGTGGCGATTTCTCCTCTCTCATTTCTGATTTTGTTTATATGGGTCTTTCCCCCCCCCCTTTTTTTTTGTGAGTCTAGCCAGGGGTTTTTCAATTTTTTTAATCTTCTCAAAGAACCAGCTGTAAGATATGTACACATATAATACCTCAATAAAAAAATATTAAAAAAAAAATAAAAATAAAATATCTACACTAATAAAAGAGAAAAAAAAAAAAAAAAAAAAAAAGAACCAGCTTTTTGTTTTATGGATTATTTGTATAGTCTTTTTGTCCTCTATTTAATTTAATTCTTCTTTCTTCTGCTAATTTTGAGTTGCTTTTGTTATTCTTTCTCTAGTCTTTTAAGGTGTGATGTAAGTTGTTTACTTGGAATTTCTCTTGTTTCTTGAGATAGGCCTGTAATGATATAAATTTCCCTCTTATTACAGCTTTTGCTGTGTCCCAGAGGTGTTGATATATTGTGTTATTATTCTCGTTTGTCTCTATATATTTTGATCTAATCTTTTATTTCTTCTTTGACCCAGTCATTTTTTAGTAGTATGTTGTTTAATCTCCATGTATCTATAGTTTTTTTCTTTTCTTTTTTATCTCCTTTTTGCAGTTGATTTCTAATTTCAAGGCATCGTGGTCAGAAAATATGCTTGGAATAATTTCAATCTTTTTGAATTTGCTGATACTTGTTCTGTGACCCAATATATGGCCTATCCTTGAGAATGTTCCATGTGCACTGGAGAAGAATGTATAGTCTGATGTTCTGTGATGAAATGTTCTGTAAATATTGACTATGTCCATTTGGTCTAGTAGTGTTTCATTTAAGACCAATATTTCTTTTTCTTTTTTTAAAATTTCTTTATTGATTAAGGTATCACATATTTGTCCTCATCCCCCCATTCCCATCCCACACCCCTCCCTACGCATGCCCCCACCCCCCTGTTGTCCTTAACCACTGGGTAGGCTCATATGCATGCACACAAGTCCTTTGGTTGATCTCTCCCCTTTACCCCCACCCTTCCCTACCCTCCCTCTGAGGCCCGACAGTCTGATCCATGCCTCCTTGTTTCTGGGTCTGTTCTTGTTCATCAGTCTATGTTGTTCATTATTTCCCCTAGATAAGTGAGATCATGTGCTATTAGAAATACACTTATAAGAACCGAAAATGAGAAAAGCAATAATGGTTATGCTGACAGGCAAATGAATCAGTCTGTAGTGAGTTTCTTTCTGGGCCAACAGTTCTTTTGAGACCCAATTTCAATGTCAAACAGTTCCTTATGTGTACATGTCAGCAATGACATTTCAGTTCTGGATGGTGGACAAATGGTGGTAATGCAGGTCCGACTCTCTCTGGTTTGGTCCTGGGCAACCTGCAGTGACGCACAGCTGCTAACTGCTAGTATGGCAAGGCGATGTCGGCTTCTTCCATCTCTGGACTGCTTCTCTTCTGTCTTCATGGCTGGAGTAGTCCTGTCGATTCCTCTCTGTTGCTGGAATCCACATGGTCTCGGAGTTGTTTTCTGAAAATATACAATCATATTCTCGACCAAAAGTTAATAAAGGAATATTTTCTATAAATTTGACTTGGGATCCTATTTCATTTTTTACCCAAATGATTTTCCTCTGGCTTGTTTTAATACCTTGTGTGTTTTTGATGGGTGTCTTGCTTTTAGCCTTACAATTAATTTTCAAAAGTATTAATTTTCTAGATGTAATTTACTTACAGGTTATTTTTCCTTACATGATATTCTTCTACTATCCCCCCTTTCTTGATTTAAATCTTAGGAGGCTTTTGAAAATTTTATAATGTAGTCTTGATGGCTTTTAAATTTTAATTTTTTGCACTATAATATTACTGTTTTAGGTTCATTACATGGTGCGCAATTTTATCATGAGATGAACTACCAATAAAAAATTTAGTTAACACGTTAGGAACACCTTTTTGTCCAGTACAATTAATTTTTCTAGCATATTCGCTTGTTTCAACTAGCCAATTTAAATTTGCCTGAAAACTTGACTACTATTTTACTGTCAAATTTATTACTTTAACAAGACCAATATTTATTTATTGATTTTTTGTTTGGTTGAACTGTCTAGAGCTGTCAATGAAGTATTAACCCTTTGCACTCGCTTGCTTTTTTCTCGATTCCTTTGTTCTAATGCTAACCGTGTCGAGTCACACTCGACATCCGAGTGCAAAAGGTTAAGGTATCCAACTATAATCCTGTTTTGATCTGTTTCTCCCTTTAGTGCTGTGAGTAGCTGTTTAATATATTTTGGTGTTCCCTGGTTGGGCGCATATATATTAAGAAATGTTATTTTTTTCTTGATGTAGTGTTTCTTTTATCATTATAAAGTGTCCATCTTTGTCTCTTGTTATCTTGAGATCTATTTTTGTCAGATATAAGTCAGTAAAGGTTTTTAATCAGTCATTTATGGTAAAGGAGGTACAAAGTACCAGGAAAAACAATAAACAAGATAACAAGGCAAGGTGGTCAAGACTGTAGGGTATACTTTTTCTCTCTTTCCTGTGTTATTATAACCGAGTCACATTAAAATTAATAACATGTATAGTCATGCTATGGTAGTGACATTTTACACTCCTTACTTTCTGGCATGGTACTTGATTGCATTCGGGAATAAATGTTTCCCTTCTGAATGATGATACCTGGATCCCTAGCAATCTCTTCTGGATCCCTGCAAGGTTAATGTGGAGGATCCTGGTGAGAGGGACGTAATGCTGTGCAGAGAGGGTGACTCACAGGTAGACAGGTGCCAGAACTAAGGAACACAGTTTTCATAGGCACAGGATACTTAAAAGACAATGGTAAGAGTTGGCTCTTCTTGTTTAGGAATATTTTGAGACTGGATTTTGTTCATATTTTATTTTGAGCTCTGAAGGCTTAAGGGAACAAGACTTAATTACGACCAGGTGAGTTAGTAGTGTTGGAAGGAGGATGGGAAGAGAATCTAATAGTTGTGGAGTGCCTATTGGGTTCTGTGTTAAAAACCTTTATGTCCATTATCTTCTAGAAATTTCAGATGGAGGCTCAAGTCTGTACAGCTGACACCTGTACCTCACATTCCTGGCACTGAGGTATAGATTAGGGGAAAGTTTCATCTATCACTACCACAGTTATAAGTGATGTCAATGTTTGACTTTTTCTAGTAACCAAAACACAAGTTGGAATTTTTGCTTAGCAAGATTTTGGTATGAACTTGCACATTTCAGTTAGGTGCTTTCCCCCATTATTGTGAAGAGGAATGGGGAAATGATGAGTCATGGCAGTGAATCGTATCTGCACATGATTCTATTTTTCTCTTAACTAAAAGGTGCTGCAATAGTATTTATTGCTCCAATTTCATTTATTAAATGGCTATTGTTAAAGTAGGCATGGGTTTTTACTTTTGTAAGTATAAATACTTTGAGAAATTACTCTATTTTCTTTGTGTACTGAAAGTGTTTATGTGTTTTAAATTATACCCATGCAAGTCATTAATGATTAAGTGATGTTTGAATGTGTGAGCTTCTGATTTACATTGACAGAATCCAGGTTATAGAATTTAGAGAATGTAATTTGGAATGCAGGCTTATAAAAGTCAGTCTCTAATAGCAAAACAAACAAGGATATGATAAATATAACATTGCATTTGATTGAATGGCTATGAAATGTTGATATCTGAATTAGCTTGGAAGTATTCATTATTTGATTATCTCATGCATACAGCTTTCCCTTGTCCTCACTGTCCACCTTCCTTTAAAAAAATTCTACAAACCACCCAAATTGTTATGTCATATGTGAATATTTAAAAGTGAATCAAATTTGTCTTTCTTATTTTTGAAAATTCTTGAGCCCATGAGTCCCACCCCTATTGTGGGACTGGAGAGATACAGAGGAGTCCCAGGACCCAGGTGTTGCCAGTCCTGTAGGTCCTGATGTGACCAGAAGCTTGTTGTGTCCTGTTGTCAAGTTGTCAGTTGGCCTAGTCCAGGCTGTGTGAGTGCCTCTGACTTAGAAACCTACAGCCTTCCTTGGGAGGTGGGTTGGATAGATCTTTCCATTCTAACCCAGCTCTGCTGTGACTGTGGTTCAGCAAAACAGGTTCCAATGAATAATTCATTAGGTATAGGCTTGTGTATTGATTTTTAAACACTGATTTCTCTTCTTTTACATCCTGAGAATGTGAAGTGATTATATTCAATGTGAAGTAAGCTGCATAAGCTTACTTGTATGTGTTTTTAAATGAATCATTATGATGAAAATTACCTTGAAAATGTAATAGTACCAGGTCAGATGTTAGTAAATTTTGGAAGTTGCCATCAATTACATGTACAGATTATACTAAGTGAAGGTCATTCCTACTCTCTTATTCTGCCAGATATATTGCCAGGTGAAAGAGTTGCTTTAGAATGCAGTTTCATTTAAGGAAAGGGCATTTTCTTACAAACCCATCTCTGAGGTGGGAGCTATTTGCATTCACATTTATTTATTCATGAATTTTCCAAAGCACAGGAAGAATGATTAAAGTTTCCCTTCTCCTTAAGAATGCATAACTTTAGCTTTATTAGTTGTTATATGCTTCTTTATTTTTAGTTGGAATAACTCAGAGGGCCTTGATCACTTCCTCTCAAGAAAGAGGCCTTGGCTAATCTGTCAAAGGCAAGTAGGTAGCCAGCTTTGGAGCATTAGAAGAAGCTAAATGAAGGTCAGGACACTAATACTCACCAAGGTGCCTCTGGTCAGATATCTTCTTCACGCCTGGTCAGACATCTCTTAAACTTGATGGAATTTTATTTATAGATTTTGTAAGTTAAGGTATTTGTGAAAGTTCATTTGGGTGAGGAAGTCATCCAAGAGGGAACCATTGAGGGGGAAGTAATATCAGAAGCAAAAAGCTGGTTGAAGTTAGAGAGGGTTCAGAATGAACGCGGATGTTCAGATCTTCATTAGGATTATAGGAGATGCTCGATGGTAGAGACCAAAGTTGAGACTGAGGGAATCTCAGAAAGTTGGGCTTGAATGGGGAATCCTGCCTGATGGCCCTGAGTGGAGAGAACTAATATTTAGGCACTTATGTGCACCAGGTGCTTTTGTAGACATCATCTCCTTTGAACAGATGACGGCCCTCACACTGCCAGTGGAAAGAATGATTGAGAAATGTTTCCAGTACAACTATGTTTCTTAAATTTTAGAGTTTCAGTCTCTCCTTTTGGTGTTGCATGGGATCTTTAAGCATGAGAAGGAGAAAGCTTGGGATGGATGTCCAGAGTCAACCAACCTTATTCTAGTCACACAGCTTATAGTTTACAACCTCTATCACCAGCACAAAGTTAGTCACAGCTCAAAATTTTTACATTTAGCTCTCTCCCTAGTCTCCGCATCCCCAAGGAAATCTCATGTGCCAGTTGGAACTATCAAAATCCTACCTAATAAAATGGTAATATGTAAATTACCATCACTCCGGTATGCCCAGGATTAGGCCAGAGGGAGGTGCAGAGGGCGGGACTTGGGGTGGCCGGTGTAGCCGATTGGGCTGGCAGGACGTTGAGCTCGCCTTGCCAGTGGTGACACGAGCTTAGCGTCTGCGCCATGGCTGTGCTGCGGAACAGAAGGGGCCTCTGGGGCAGCGAGCTCACGTCCTGCCGCGGACCATCAAAAGCGGGGGAGCTGGGTGCCTGTCTGCTCTGGCACCAGGCCTTTCAGAAGCCTCCGCCGAGCGAGAGGCTTCTGAAAGGCCTGATCATAATTATTTACAAACTAGAGGCCCAGTGCATGATTGAATCATGCACTGGGCCTCTAGTTTGTAAATAATTATGATTCACTAGGCCATGGTTTTGTTAATTTTTTGTTTTGGTTTATTTTGTGTCGTTTTAAAATCAACTCTCTTCCCCCTAGGAGATATAGTAATGATAGAAAATAAATGAAATCTGTGCTTGTAAAGCATCCTCCATAAATCATCTTGCCCTTGGTGAATGGGTAAATGGTTATTTGTGAGGCTGTAAATTGAATGTACACGGGCACATTAAGGAACAGACACTGTGTGTCTCTGGGCAGAATTTAAAAAAATAACATATATATATATATATATTATTTGATCACTATAATATATTTCAGAGAGGAAGGGAGAAGGAAAGAGAGATAGAAACATCAACAATGAGAGAGAATTATTGATCAGCTGCCTTCTACATGTCCTCTATTGGGGATCAAGCCCACAATCCAGGCATGTGCCCTTGATCAGAATCAAACCCAGGACCCTTCAGTCTGCAGACTGATGCTCTATTCACTGAGCCAAACTAGCTAGGGCCAGAATCTTTTCCAAAAGTGGTTCCAAACCTTGTACATGGCCAGATCCCCCAAGAATTTAACTACAGACCCATGAGCCAAACCTGGGTTTTACATCAGAGTTTTAAACGTTGGGCCCTGGAAATTTGCATTTTTATAAAAGCTCTTGACCTGAGTAGGAGACATGATTAGGTTCATAAACTTTTCTGGTTGTTGGGCTGGAAAGTGAAAAACTAAGAAACAAGGTTGAGTTTTCCCACTAATTACAACCTTGATGAAGTACCTCTAGGTTCCACTTATAAAATGTGAGCCTTCCAGATGCTTTCAGGCTCCACAATGTTATGATTCAATAAACGAGAGTTTTTGACCATAGCTTCAGGAGTTATGTTTCTGTTTTTGTGCCTTTGGGTTTAGAAACTCATTTTCAGAACTCACCATTAACATAGGTGGAGTTTGTGGCTGACTATGGAGTCCATTCAAAGGATTCCAAGGAGGACTTTCTCACCCAGAACATCATTCACACCAATTTGCTTTTACTTTCATACATTTATTTATTAGAAGAATAGGTGAAGTATCTTTACTCATATGTTTAAGTCCCCTTCAGTAGGGATAAGAAGAGCATTAGCAGGTTAATAATATTTTTGTATTAAATAGTTTAGCATTTCTCAGCCATTTTTTCTATTATGGCATCTACAACTAATGATGTTCACATTCACATTGCTTCTCCCTCTTATTGACATATTCAGGTTGTGTATGATGCCCATCTATAATGCTTTTTCTCCCTACTATAAAAACACTCAGAATGGACATAGTGAGAGTGACATTATTAGTAGAATAACCTACAGTTGGCATTGCATGGGGGTACATGAAAAAGCACAGATCCCTCCCCAGGAAGACACCGTTTTCTTGTGGGGCCTAAGAATTGGGCTGACAACACACACACACACACACACACACACACACACACACACACACAGGATAACCTAGAATCTACTCAAGTTTTATAAAAATAAAAGTAAAGCTAATTTTCCAAATTTAATGAGTAAAAAATTACTTGGGACATATCTCTTCTGATTGTGACTGTATTAAATTGCTAGGGCTGCCATAACCAAGTACCATAAATTGGGTGGCTTAAAGAACGGAGAGGTATTGTCTTACAGTTCTGGTGACCAGGAGTCTGAAATCAAAGTGTTGGCAGGGTGGGTTCCTTATGAGGGGATGATCTGTTCCAGATCTCTCTTCTTTGCTTGTAGATGGCCATCTTCCAGTGTCTCTTTACATTGTCTAACATCTAGGCATGTCTGTCTTGGTGTCCAAATGTCCCACTTTATAAGGACATTGGTCATATTGTACCAGAAGCCATCCTAATGACCTCATCTTAATTTGATCATCTGCAAAGACCTTATTTTCAAATAAGGTCACATTCTCAGATACTGAGGGTTAGGACTTCCACTTTATGGTAGAATACAATTAAACCCATAACAGTAGCATTCCATCACATTGCGGCATTGATGGTGAAAAACCAATGAATCCATTTATGAAGTGAGGTGGGTCATCACTTCATAGACAAGTTTTTCTGATGTCAGATGGAAAGATTAAAGATGCAGCAAGGAACTGCCAGGGGCATATAATTTTGGGGATACCCTGTATTCATTAAGAAAAATTAAATTTCTAATTCTCTGCTTCCCTGGCAACAATGTGATGAGGGCTAGAAGGATTGGCATTTTCATGGAAAACCTTGGAAATCCGAGAGTTCCAAAGTGCCATTAGTTGAATTTTAAGGGTTTAAAAAGGAAAAATAAAAAGACTAAGCATTTGTTAATTTGACCTGTATATTTTATGATTAGTTGCATAATAGGTACTTAAGTAGAAACAATGGGTTTAGGGATGTACAACTCAGAACTGTTTGATATGCAGAACCTTCATTAGGTTGGTTTGCCTTTTCCTACTTGAGTTACTAGCAAAGAACTAAAGACACTAAAATGTCATCTTCCTGAAGGAACAAGACTGCAGTGCTTCTCAAACTTTAATATGTTTATAGATCACCTGGAGAATTTAGATAAAATGTAGATTCTCATTCAACAATGCCGGGGTCCCTGGAACACAGGCTTAGTAAGGAGCTAGGAATTCTTCAGTGGAGATGAGCAGAGAGACACTCCCTTCGCACACCTTGTCCTCTGCAGCAAGAGCAGCACGCGATTTGAAAGTTTTACTACTTCTATTCTACACTTCATTTCAAGTTAGATTATTTAGTGGATGGGGGTAACAACGAGTTCCTTAGAAATTCATCTGAAGTCACTGCTTCTTAACATTTAAACATGCTGTTCTATCCCTCCCCTCTTCTCCCCCTCAGGTTTGACACTTACTGGGAGCTCTGTAGTCATTTTGCCCAGCTTCCAGTAGAGGTCATTGCCTTGTTAGAGAAGTATTTTCCTCTATTCCTAAGAGAGTGCAGTACCTGAGATGACGTTGCATTTTGTGGGAGAGTTTGGGAAGTCAGCCTAAGGCAGTGGTCAGCAAACTGCGGCTCGCGAGCCACATGCGGCTCTTTGGCCCCTTGAGTTTTTAGCAAAGGCCAGCTTAGGACTACCCTAATTAAGTTAATAGCAATGTACTTACCTACATAGTTTAAGTTTAAAAAATTTGGCTCTCAAAAGAAATTTCAATCGTTGTACTGTTGATATTTGGCTCTGTTGACTAATGAGTTTGCCGACCACTGGCCTAAGGGATCAGTTACCCCTGAGACCATTGCTTATAGTAACACCTACATCAAAATAGGAGCCACTCTGTCTCCTCTGGTCAGTTAATCTGAGTGGCAATGATGGGTTAGATTTTTCCGATGACCTAGAACAAATGAAAGAAAAATGACTGAAGCATGGTGTAAGTACTACAAAGTTTAAGCGCAGTACATTACTTTGCTGGGGCTGCCATAATAAAATCCCACAGCCCTGCTGATTTACACAAATGAAATCTACTTTCTCACAGACCTGAAGGCTGGAAGTCTGAGATGAAGGCATTGGCAGGTTGGTTCCTTCTAGGGCAGGGGTGGGGATTGTCCGAAATGGGAAATCATTTGGCCTGGCCCTGACAAGGCATTGAGGGTATTAATTAAGTGTTTGACTAAATGTAGCAGGCTAATTTTAAAGTTGATAATGTTGTATGGCCTTTGATTAATGTTATAAATATCCAAATGGCCCTTGGCAGCAAAAAGATTCCCTACCCCTGTTCTAGGGGAAGGATCTGTTCCAGGCCTCTCTCTTTAGCTTATAACTCTCCCTGTGCCTTCACTAAAATCAAGTGTTATCATTCCCATACTCAGGAATAAATGTTAAGGCGCTATTCTGTAAGGTGGGGCTACTTGTGTGAACTGCACATTCTGGGCACCAACCACAGTCCAGCAGGGGACATTATTAATTCTACCCCTGGAGGGGCTTCATGAGATCAGCAGAAAGATTCATTGCAAGTGACTTAACACCAGTTATAGACTTAGAACTTTACAGAATTTAGTTACATTGTAGATGCAACAACTGAAATATTATAGACCAGGGTTTTGAGATCAGCATTTTACTCCTTCCTTTCTAAGGAAATAGTGAAAACCTTACCTCTGGCTTAGAGAATTGTCCCTGTCTTGATCTCCTTCAGAGTTTTAGGTTAACGATATTAACTTTATTGCACGTATTCTACCCTGTTATATCCCACCCTTTTGGTTTGAAGATGGTCGCTTCCTTATAGTGGAGCCCTTTTTAATTATCATAAAGATTCTAAATTTGCTTTGGGTCTATTTTAAGTGCAGAGACTTTGAATTGCCAAAAGACGCCTTTGAAAAGTTAATTTCTTATTTCTTTCCCTTTTCTTTCTTATGATGGGTTCTTGTATTATATTTCTTTTTGAAAAAAATATTTATTTAAAAATATTTCTATTGATTTCAGAGAGGAAGACAGAGGGATAGAAACATCAGTGATGAGAATCATTGATTGGCTGCCTCCTTCATGCCCCACACTGTGGATCAAGCCCGCAACCCGGTCATGTGCCCTGACTGGTAATCAAATCATGACCTCCTGGTTCATAGGCCTATGCTCAACCACTGAGCACACTGGCCGGGCTCCTTTTGAGTATTCTTATGGCTACATCTTTTATTTTTTTAGATTCAGTTTGAGTTAGAGGATGAGAAGCCTGTCTATTTGTTTTTTTTTTTTTTCTGTTCCTCAGATTTTTAATTCACTTGACTTTTAGATTCACTTGTTGATAGATATGTATTTGTTGTTCATAATTTTTATCTTTCTTCTTCTTTTTCCTCTTTTTAAAGAATACCTTTCAGCATTTCATATAATGCTGGTTTGGTGGTGATGAACTCCTTTAGCTTTTTCTTATCTGTGAAGCTCTTTATCTGCCCTTCAATTCTGAATGATAACTTTGCTGGGTAGAGTAGTCTTGGTTGTAGGTTCCTGCTATTCATCACTTTGAATATTTCTTGCCACTCCCGTCTGGCCTGCATGGTTTCTGTTGAGAAATTAGCTGATAATCGTATGGGAGCTCCCTTGTAGGTAACTAACTGTTTTTCTCTTGCTGCTTGTAAGATTCTCTCTTTGTCTTTTGCTCTTGGCATTTTAATTATGATGTGTCTTGGTGTGGTCCTCTTTGGATTCCTTTTGTTTGGGGTTCTGTGCGCTTCCTGGACTTGTAAGTCTATTTCTTTCATCAGGTGGGGGAAGTTTTCGTTCATTATTTCTTCAAATAGGTTTTCAGCATCTTGCTCTCTCTCTTCTTCTGGTACCCCCCATAATTCTGATGTTGGTTCGCTTGAAGTTGTCCCAGAGGCTTCTTACACTATCTTCAACTTTCTGAATTCTCTTCTCTTCATGCTTCTCTGGAGGAGTGTCCTTGGCCTCTTTGTATTCCAAATCTTTGAGTTGATTCTTGCAATCCTCTAGTCTGCTGTTGGGTCTCTGTATAATATTTTTTATCTCAGTCAGTGTATGTTTAATTTCTAGTTGGTCCTCATGGAATTTATCGGCCTTTTCCATGAAATTCTTGAAAAACCTTATAACCGTGGTTTTGAACTCTATGTCCAGTCGCTTGTTCTCCTCCATTTCTTTGGTTTGGGATCTGTTTCCTTGCCTTCTCATTTTCGCTGCTTCCCTGAGTTGGTAGGGTAGCTTTGTGTACTAAGTGTCCTATTGGTTCAACGGGTCAGCCTCCCATTTACTTGAGGTGGACACTCTTGGTGTACCCTTGTGTACTGTGTGTCCCCCAGCAGGAGCTACAGCAAGGGCTAGTTTTCTCCTCCTTTGCTTGGGCGGATTTGGAGCAGTCTGACTAGAGCTACAGTTAATTTGGTTGAGCTGTCACAGAACAGGCCATTTATATGCAAAAGCCGCTGTGTGGAGCCTGGGCGGGTTTGTAGAATGTGCGGGGCGGGGCCTCAGGGCGGGGCGGGGTCTCAGGGCGTCACTAGGCTGGGGCGTGGCCAACGGCGATGGCTGCCGTCAGCCATCTCTGCCTTTCCACGTTTCCAAGTCCCTGCGCCCCTCGCTCCAGCGCAGTAAACAATGATTGCTGGGCACACCTCTGCAAAAAAGTCACTCTCACTTTCCGACCCGATGGCCGAGAGTCCAGCTTCTCCCCGTAGGTGTCTGGGTCCCCCGAGTGTCCCCAGAAACTGGATTTCAGAGTGATCGGGAGCTTGTCTCCCTGCGGGTTGAAGAAAAGCCACGCACCCAGCCGCCCGCCGCCGGCCCGATTCGCGTGCCTCCGTACCTCAGCTTTTCAGCGTTTGTGCTCCTTTCTCTTCTTAGCTGTAAATCTTCCACTCAGCCAGCTTTCCCGTGGTTCTGGGTGGTAGATGTTTTGTCTTTTAGTTGTATTTTTGAAATTGTTGTGTGAGGCAGCAGATTAGTTGTTTAACTATGCCGCCATCTTGGTTCCTCTTAATAGCCTGTCTATTTGATTCAAAATGTAAGAGAGTCCTCACAGCCAAAAACCATGAATATCATAACTTCCTGTCTGGTTTCAGCCACTAAAGGAAATTACTACTTAACCAAATATTGAAGTGGCTAAGCATAATGTATGAGGCCATTTTTCTCTATTGTTGACTTGACTTTTAAGGGTAGTGATCACACATTGGAGGGAGACAGGAAAAGTACTGCTCTTCTGTTCATCTTCATAGGCTATTAGACATCTTCCTCCTCTATGAACCACTCCCACTGATGCACATGGGCTTGGTCTTTCACTTCTTTTTTTCCTGATTCCTTTCCATGTGAATGCCCTTGGCTCTGAGGTCACATGATGGTAACATGCTAGTTCTATGAGTCCAGAACGGGAGCAGCTGGGAAAGCCCTGTCACCAGAGCATAAAACCCAGACACGGATGAGCTCAAACATCAGTTGTTAAATATCTTGTGAGATATTCAGCCTCCTGTTCATTATTTGGTCAAACAGACTATTCCACAGACTCCTCAAATCTATGGTAGCTGTGAGTTAGATATAGAAACCTAGATGTGGTACTTTAGTCCCTTGAATAAGGACAGCATCACAGCAGATTCTCTTTCTGCACAGTTCTTGTTGGGCTCCTTATGTCCCAGCAGTATTTTTTTTTGCATAGGTTAAAGGTTTGGATAAAAATGGGGACACTTGCAGGAGTGATTCATGAGGCTTATTTGCCAGTTTATCACAAATGGCATCTCTTTCCTCAGAGGACACATTCTCTGGCCCCTTTAATCTCTTTTACAAGGGATGACAGTATATATTAACAGAGGGCAAGAATAAATCATTCGGTTTAAGTGTTAATGATCATCTAATAATAAGATGTGAGAGGATTTATATTGGAATTGCAGAACTGGGCTATTTATTGAGTGGCATGCTATCAAATTACAAGCCTCTGAGGACATGGGGATGATTATAATCTAGACATGCAAAAAGTTAAACTCATTATTATTATTTTGCTACAAATTCTGGTCAAATAAAGTTAACTTTGAAAATGTCTGATATGTGAAAAAATAAAATTAAATGAGACTTCATCTTTTAACACTTGCTGGTAATTTTTCAAAAGCATTCTATATTTTTGATATCTGCATTATGTGTAAAAATGTTAAGGCCTGATTGATAATATAGAAATGAATATGCTTTTAAAAATGTTTAATTTAGTGTTATAAAATGATTACTAGCTTCAATTATAATACATTCTAATAGCTCATTACAAAGCATGTTATGCCCTGTCCTGTATGGCTCAGTTGGTTGGGCATCATCCCGTGCATCAAAAGATGGTTAGTTTGATTCCCAGTTAGAGCACATGCCTGGGTTTTGGGCTCCATCCCTAGTAGGGGGTGTGCAGGAGGCAGCCAATAGATATCTCTCTCTCCCTCTCCTTCTTAATAATATCAATTTAAAAAACATGTTATAAAACATATTAGTTAGAAAGCTTTATATTCAGTCTGCGATGACTTTAAAGAAAAGGCAGTGTGACCAATAAGCTAAACAGAGGAACTAAAAAATGGGAATTCAAATTTCAACTGGACCCTTTAACTGAGTACTTGAGAACTTTCTTTACAAAACTGAATTAAGCACTTCTTTTATATCAGCAAACTTATTTTCATATTCTTTGAGCCCCAGTTCAATGACCTTGATCTTGGCTCATTGTCATTCATTATCTCCAACCTTGCTCAGCCTCCCATTTTGAATATTTTCAATTTTTCTTTCTTGGCTTCTTTATCAGAGCATCTTATTTTAGCTCCTATGCAGTTTCTCATTTTCCTTTCTCAGAGATATTGCAGGTTCAGTCCTAGACTACTGCAATAAAGTGAATATTACAATAAAGTGAGTCAAACAAATTATTTTGTTTCTCAGTGCATATAAAAGTTATAATTACACTATACTGTATGTTTTTTATGTATGTAAAAAGCAATGTACATACCTGAACTAAGAAATGCTTTATTGCTAAAAAATTGCTAACCATTATCTGAGCCTTCAGCAAATTGTAATCTTTTTGCTGGTGGAGGGCCTTGCCTCGATGTTGATGG